>NC_072004.2:18754516-19056612 GCF_028885655.2 Pongo abelii | reverse complement strand
GCTACAAACAATTCCATCAAGACCTATTACCCAAAGAAGGGAAACATTTGCAAATCACTTTTTTTTTTCTTTGAGATAGGGTCTTGCTCTGTTGCCCAGGCTGGAGTGCAGCCTCAATTTCCCAGGCTCAAGTGATCCTCCCACCTCAGCCTCCTGAGTAGCTCAGACTACAGAAGTGTGTCACTATGCCCAGCTAATCTTATTTTTATTTTTTATTTTTGGTAGAGACAAGATCTTGCTATGTTGTCCAAGCTAGTCTCGAACTCCTGAGGTCAAGCAATCCTCCCGCCTCGACCTCCTAAAGTGTTGGGATTACAGGCGTTGGCCACTGTCCCCAGCTTGCAAATTATGTGTCTGTTAAGGGATTCTTGTATCCAGAACATATACAAAGAACTCTTAAAACTCCACAATAAAAAGACAACCCAAAAAAATGGGCAAAGGATTTGAATAGACATTTCTTCAAAGATGACATACAAATGGCCAATAAGCTCATGAAAAGACATTCATCATCTTTAGTCATTAGAAATGCAAGTCAAAACCACAATGAGACACCACACCCACTAGAAGGGCTATGATCAGAAAGTTAGATCATGCTATATGTTGGCGAGGATGTGGAGGAAAAGGAACCCTCATTCACTGCTGGTGGGAATATAAAATGATACTTCCATTTTGGAAAAAGTCTAGCAGTTTCTCAAATGGTTAAATAGTGTTATATGACCCAATAATTTCACTCCTAGGTGTATACTAAAGAAATGAAAACATGTCTGTGCAAACACTTGTACACAAATGTTTATAGCAGCATTATTCATAACAGCCAAAAGGTAGAAATAACCCAAATTCCCACCAACGAATGAATGGGCAAACAAAATGTGTTTTCCATACAATGGAATGTTATTCAGCCAAACTAACAAATGAGGTGCTGAAACATGCTGCAGCACAGATTCCCTTGAAGCATGACGCGAGGTGAAGAAGGCAGAGACAAAAGGCTGCAGAGAGGATTCCATTTCTATGAAATGCCCAGAGTAGGCAAATCTATGAGACAAAGTAGACTAGTGATTGCCAGGAGCTGGAGGGCAGTAGGGAATGGGGAGTGACTGCTACTGGAACAGTGTTTCTTTTTGGGGTGATGGTTACACAACTTTGTTAATATACTAAAACCCACTACTGAATCTCATGCTTTTAACGTGCGGATTTTATGGTATGTCAATCTTGATCAAGTGTGTTTTTAAAAACTGGGTTGGACCCTGGCAGCTCCCATCGGTGCTTATCGCAGCCAGCAGCCCGGGGCCTTTAGTGACGCCTTTCTTTAGCATCTGCAGACAGCGAAAAGCAGAGCTGCAGGTTGAAGGCTCAGAGTAATGGACAGAGCCCTAAAATGAGTAAGAATAGGTGCAGGCAGGGCCTGAGTGGTCACTAGAAAAGAGAAAGCGGAGTTGGTGCCATCACATACATCCACCTCATGCCTTATTCTGAAATTTGAGTGTGAGAATACATGTTGACACATAAGCCAGCTATGATTTTAAAGGCGTCGGCTGTGGTCTTGAAAAGAGTCATGGGGAAACCCATCACCTTAAGTTTTTTTGTTTTTTTTTTTTTAGATGAAGTCACGCTCTGTCGCCCAGGCTGGAGTGTAGTGGCGCCATCTCGGCTCACTGCAAGCTCCGCCTCCTGGGTTCACAGCATTCTCCTGCCTCAGCCTCCCGAGTAGCTGGGACTACAGGTGTCCGCCACCACGCCCGGCTAATTTTTTGTATTTTTAGTAGAGATGGGGTTTCACCATGTTGGCCAGGATGGTCTTGATCTCCTGACCTCGTGATCTGCCCGCCTCGGCCTCCCAAAGTGCTGGGATTACAGGCGTGAGCCACCACGCCCGGCCACCTTAAGATTTTGAGTGTAAGGATCTTCATGATGAAATTTCGGAAAATGGTCCATTCTTAGCTTCAATTTCTGAGGCTGGAGAAGGATCCTCTAGTAGCCACACTGTAGCAGCTGCCCTGAGTCAGCACCTCCACTTGGACCCAAAGTAGGATGTCTCTCATGCATGTCACTCCCAGCGACACCAGATGGGCTCTGCCCAGGGCTGCCTCTGCTGCTCATTGTTAATGCCTCTAAAGTCATCTCCATGGTTCTTTGGGCTTCATCTTTAAAGCATTCAAGTGACTGAGACTATCCCAGAAAACTTTGCAGCTAGTGAAACTAGAGTACAACTAAGAACATTTTCAGACCTCCAGTGTGGATGACCTGGGCATAATCTCACAGACTGATGGGACTGCAAGGACTGTAAACTGAAATTGACATGAATATACTCTGTTGGATCAGACTGAAAAAAAAAAATTGGGCCGGGCACAGTGGCTCACACTGGTAATCCCAGCACTCTGGGAGGCCGAGGAGGGCAGATTATGAGGTTAGGAGTTCGAGACCAGCCTGGCCAACATAGTGAAACCCCATCTCTACTAAAAATACAAAAATTAGCCAGGCGTAGTGGTGGACACCTGTAATCCCAGCTACTCAGGAGGCTGAGGCAGGAGAATCACTTGAACCCGAGAGGCGGAGGTTGCCGTGAGCTGAGATCGCGCCATTGCACTCCAGCCTGGGCGACAGAGAGAGACTCTGCCTCAAAAACAAAATTGTGGGTTGCTTTAAAAACCTATAGAACTGGCTGGGCGCGGTGGCTCATGCCTGTAATCCCAGCACTTTGGGAGGCCGAGGCAGGCGGATCACCTGAGGTCGGGAGTTCGAGACAAGTCTGGCCAACGTGGCGAAACCCCGTCTCTACTAAAAATACACACACACACACACAAAATTAGCTGGACTTGGTGGTGGCACATGCCTGTAATCCCAGCTACTCAGGAGGCTGAGGCAGGAGAATCGCTTGAACCCGAGAGGCGGAGGTTGCTGTGAGCCCAGATTGCACCATTACACTCCAGCCTGGGGGACAAGAGCGAAAACTCCATCTCAAAAGGAAACAAAAACCCTATAGAACCAACATAGTGCTTTAAAATATGGCATCGTTGCACTGGTTCATTCCAACAACCTAGGAATATTCAACAGTGTGGGCAGACTGTTAAGGGCATATGGTACTATCAGAACTTTTTGTTTTGAGACAGAGTCAAGCTCTGTCACCCAGGCTGGAGTGCAGTGGCGTGAGCTTGGCTCACTGCAGCCCCCACCTCCCGGGTTCAAGCAATTCTCCTTTCTCAGACTCCCGAGTAGCTGGGACTACAGGTACACACCACCACGCCCAGCTAATTTTTGTATTTTTAGTAGAGACAGAGTTTTGCCATGTTGCCCAGACCGATCTTTTTTTTTTTTTTTTTTGTTTTTGAGACGGAGTCTTGCTCTGTGTCTCCCAGCCTGGAGTGCAGTGGCGTGATCTCGGCTCACTGCAAGCTGGGCCTCCCGGGTTCACGCCATTCTCCTGCCTCAGCCTCCCGAGCAGCTGGGACTACAGGCGCCCGCCACCACGCCCGGCTAATTTTTTTTATTTTTAGTAGAGATGGGGTTTCACCATTCTCAAGCTGTATCACTGCCCACATAGTTAACATTGAACCCAAACCACTAAGCTGATGAGAGCCCATCCCAAGAGAAGAGGGCAATTAGAGGGGAATCTTCCTAGAGCCTCTTTTGTGACTGCTGAGCCTACTTGGCGAATTTATTACTTCTTTTAAAGTTTCTCTCTGGGAGGAGCCGAGACAATCTTGTAGGCAAAAAGAGGCTTCAGGTGACACACACACTACACAACCCCCTCCCCAGCCCTCATCTTCAGCGAACCCCTGCCTTCTAGCATCACTTACCTCAGGTGTTGGAGCAGAGGCCGGCCTGCAGTTCTAGGGTTTCCTGGGCATGCCTGCCTATTACTGGCACAGCAATCTTTGTGTGTGGGCCAAGGATCTTCTATACTTCTATACTTTTAATAACGGTCTTCCAAGATCGGGTGTCTGATGAGCAGGCACACCCAGCACAGTTTCAACAAGCAATTTATCCCCTAGTGTGCAGGCTCCTCCTTCCTTACAGGCTGAGTACTATGGGGTCACAGTCTTCCCAGACATTGCTTATTGGTTGTTAGGCGGGGGCTTTAGGTTTTTTGTTTTTTTTTTTTAGGGTTGTCTTGTTGCATTTTGTTACAACCCACAGTGCATTGCAATCTTAGTCTGCTTAGGGGCTCTTCAAGTATTTGACTTATGACCTAAGTAGCTAGGCCGGCTGGTAGGAACAGACAAAGCGAGCTATTTTGCAGGCCAGTAAACTTTCATGTTAAACTTTTTTGGTTCGGTTGAGGGCAACTAAGGAAGGGAGAAGGGGGCGGAGGGGGAAGCCAACAAGGCATCGGCTAGCCTGAGGGGCCTAGTACATCCCGTTTCTTCCGTAGTTTGCTGACCGAAGCCGATTCAAGGCACTTAGTCTTAAAAATGGACCACTGTATACCTTATTTCCTTCACCCAAATAACAGCTTAAAGTTTTACTTCTCTTTGAGTCTCCTGTTCTTTGACCAACAGTTTCTAAATAGCTGTATACTGCCCCCCAAAAGTTATATTTAACAAAGAGTAGCCCCTATTTGAATGATTTAGCAGCAAGCTAAGGCAAAGACACGCAGCGCTCACATTCCAGAATAAGAACATGTTTATTCAGATGTGCCAGAAGTCCAGGGTCATGCAGCTTCGCATTTAGTAGATGCTTTACAAGCTCTCCCATTTTCCTTTCAGAACATACACTGTGGGAATTCACAAACTAAAACAATTTCTGGTGACTTCCAATCTGTATATTATACTTTACAGCTTCAATTGAATTTTCTTAAAAGTTAACTTCCAAGCTGGCTTGCCTAACACTGTGAGTCAAAAGTAACCCTAAAAAGGAAAAACACACAGCACTGAAGGGTCTCTGGGTGGTAATGCCAGCGTGGGTTGGGGAGGTGAAACTAAGCATATGGCTAGCAGACCTCAGGACGGGCCCTGGGGCTCATCATACAGAAATATGACAAGATGGTGAAGTCACAACTTCAGACGTCATTGGAGCTACCTGTATATGACATACACATTATAAACGAATAACCTGGAACATTTCACAATGTATGACACCCGTTCTACCTGGGAATGCAAACCCTGAGCTGCAAATAAGAACACAGACGTGGGAGACACCACGGCCTGAAGCTGCTCTCCTCTTCCCACCTCTGCTCTCCTCCAGTCCCGTGATGGGTTACGCTGAGCCAGCAATGTGCACGCACTAATTCCACAGGTGTTAAAGGTAAGGTCACTTCTAAACACACAACAAAATTACCTTAAACATTAGGACGTTAAAAGTTAAAAGCCCGGCCGGGCATGGCGGCTCACACCTGCAATCCCGCCTTTGGGAGGTGGAAGTGGGTGGATCACTTGAGGTCAGGAGTTTGAGACCAGCCTAACCACCATGGTGAAACCCTGTCTCTACTAAAAATACCAAAAAAAAAAAAAAAAAAAAAAAAATTAGCCAGGTGTTGTGGCAAGCACCTGTAATCCCAGCTACTCGGGACGCTGAGGCAGCAGAATCGCTTGAACCCAGGAGGCAGAGAACGCAGTGAGCCGAGGTTGCGCCACTGCACTCCAGCCTGGGCCACAGAGTGAGACTCCATCTCAAAAAAAAAAAAAAGTTAAAAGCCCAACATGGAAATAGAAACAGCTGCTGGCCATCAGTCCTGACAGACCACAGCACTTACTACCCAAGGACAGGCTGCTGCAGAGCTTGGCACTGGCGTGCATACTGGTTTTAAAGACCAATTATGCAAGGAAGCAAGGGAACAGCCAGCCTTTGGTGGCAATGACGCTCATGGGGTTGCCCCGAAGGCTGCTTTTGTCACCCGCACCGCACACTCACATCTTCCCTTCCTCCTGACTTCCATTTCCTTTCCCTACTCTGAGGACCGAGCCCTGACAGGGGCAGACTGTGAGGGACAAAGAGACTGTCAGCCCCAACCAACCCCAGTCGTGCCACATGGAGAGAGGGACGAACTCTCAGGGAGATGCTGACAGGGCCCACGTCAGCCAAAGCAGAAGGGACTTTTCTAGAATCAGGGAAGGGAATGGGATCGACCTGGAAGAGGCACTGTGCCTTTTCTGTGCTGTGGCGGAAGCTTCGATTCCAAACCAAGATACGGACTACACTCCTGAAAGCACCCCGTGGCAGGTTGTCACTGAAGTTATTTTGGCAAAGGAGCAAAAAAAAGGTCTGGCCCGAAATAACTGACCTGAAGTAACAGAAATTTCCCTTTCCTAACCTTCTTTAGTTCAATTTAGTATTCTAATAGACGAGACTTTGGTTTAACGATTTTTTTCTAGTGCTGAGGTCTCCCTCCCTCAGAACGCACAGCAGCCCGCAGGGAGGGCTCAGCCCCATTCTTGGTTAGGTTTGGTTTTGGCTGGAGGTGCTGCAAGTTCTGTGCCATGAAAGCAATCTCCCTCCAAATCTGGAGACAGGTGGGGCACAGCTTCAGTGACTTTTCCTTTTTTGTGGGAAAAAGGTATACTTTGTAGGGTTAAACTCTTCCCAGATGCGCTCAAATTCTTCCAGAAAAACCCGCACGTACTCGTCATCCTCCATGATGAGAACGTTCTCCCTGTTGTTCTGGATGGCTTGCGTGGTCCAGTTGAGCGAGCCAGTGATGAGCACCCTCTTGTCCACGATGGCAAACTTGTGATGCATGTAGCCCAGGTCTTGATCGTGCCGGACCTGGATCCCTGCAGAAAGGACAAGGTGATTTCATTTCATGCAGGAGTCCCACCTCCAGTGTGGACTGTTCCTGGGGGTTACAGGCTTTACTATATGTTTCCAGTTTGGTGGGCCAGGAAAGCCCGCCATGCTTTCACAGAGTGGTGGTGGCTAAGCTCCCAGGAGGGACACTGAGAACCACAGAGGGGACATCACACATGGGGCCAGAGCATCACACACAGGCTACGGGGGACTGGGCAGGCCGTGGTCTGGGTGAGACCACACCTCCGAGTCTATGCCAGCCAGTATGTCCCTTCGGGGTTACTGGTTGCTGCCAAGGCTGTCACTAACCCAGTCAGAGGTGACCAGGGCAAAGACAGTGTGTGAGCCTTCAGGTTCTGACTCTTCCACAGCTAAGGCTGAGAGCCGTGCCCACTCTGCCCAGAGAGGCCCTGGCATCTGGGAGCAGAGCCCAATTTGCTGGCACAACCTCGGCCACCAAGGCAGGAAGGGCCTTGACAACGCACAAATGAATTCTCCTCTTCCGCACCCCCCTGCTTCCTTCACGGAAGAACCAGGCATCCCGGCCTCTGCTCTTCCCAGCTTTCAAACTCCTCTTGGGAAGGGCCTGTGTCTGTCTCCTCTGGAATAACACTGCCTCACTCACGACCTGCTCAAGGAATGAGGCCGTCAGAAATGGGGTTTAAAAGAAGTTTTAAACAGGCTGCCATGGAACACAGTCACCAGACTTTCCGAATCAAAATACAGGACATCCAAGTTAAATGGAATTTCAGATAGAGAGTAATCTTTGAAGGGAAGTGTGTCCCATGGAGTACTGGGAACATACCCTAAAAATCACTCCCTGTGCATGGAACTCATATTTAATTGTGCCCCCTGAATTGGGCCTGGCAGGATGAAGACGCGATGGCTCCCTTACCTCGGGGAGCCAGCCCGTCTTCTCACACTGTGGCCACACTTCCAGCACGTCCTGTCGGCACAGCCCTCCAAACACATTCCTCCACACGGTGGGCAGTCTAAAACCCCACCATTGCCGACACCGCCTGCCTCCGCTGGGATCCACTGCCCACCTCCCCGTCCCCTCCCCGAGGCCCGCCACCTCTGGCCACAGAGGACTCCCTGCCGTTCCTCACAAGGAAGTCAGTCTGTGACCCAGGGCGTCTGTGCTGCTGCCCCTTCCAGCCGCATGCCTCTCCCTCCGGACAGTCCACTCGTGTCAGCAAGCTCCCTGCCCTGAGTGTCCCTGCCCCTGGGCAGCTGACCTGGCCCACGCCACTTCCTCCCACACCACTGCCTCCCTACCCTGCTTTATGAAGTTGTCTTGGCCCTTCTTAGTGCCCTAAATGAAATATTTGTGACTTAGTCGGCATCTCCGTGGGAACCTGGCCTTGTGCCCTAGGATGTTCCAGCTCCTCACAAATACTGGCACAGAGGGGACATTCCTTGAACAGATGAATGCCACTGGACAGCCCCGAACTCAGCAAGGACGCTGGGAGGCCACCCCAGAGGGGATCCGATGGGACCTTGGTCTAGGGGCCCTTGAAGGGTCTTCACCAACCTCAGCTTCTACGACTCTAAAAGTGACTCAAACAGAACTGTATTGTGCACGCCTGGAGGTCCCCAAACCTCCCGTTAAAATGATCAACACACGGGAGGACAGCTCTTGTGGCTGCCCCAAAGAGGAGGAGACAACCTCAATAGGAAAACCACGTGCCCCATTCTGCTCCCACATGGCGTGCAACATGCCCCACACCAGCCAGAGCAGGGAGGGACCCCGGCTGACTCTGGAGAGGCTGCTCTGAGGCCCAAGTCAACAAGAGGCTACGGCTGTGCAGAAGGAACAGCGCGGCGGTGACCACTGCCCAGCCTGGACGATTCCCAGGGCTCCACACGTCTCTCGGTCACTGCGACCACCAGAATTATCAGATCCAACGGTTGCACGTGCAGGCGTGACTTTCTGGGTGCCTGAGTGACGGAGACAGAGAGAAGCCCAAGAGTCTGTGGGTGCAAATACACAAAAGGCAAGAGCAGGCTGGGCCGCCGAACTGGGCTAGGATGGACTGAGAATCTTCAGGTGGGACAAGGATCCCAATTATTCACATTTCCTGGTCCCTTCTGTCCCCACCCCATGAGAGACGCGCCCCCGCTAGAGAGATATGTGTTCCCCTCCTTTTGCAGCTGGGAAAACAACAGAACGTTCTGGCGCTGCTTTCTAGAACATATGTTTAGGTCTCCCAGAGCCCGGTGGCCTGAGATTCACTCGGCAGCAGGTGGCCGCCTCTCCCCAGAGCCCTTCAGTCTGGAAGTCCAAGCACAACCCTGGCGTCTAGCTCCCCGGCCAGCAGGATCCAGGTTACCAGAAGCTGTCCGGGGGTCTCCGGCAGCCTGTGGGAGGGCGGGACCCGGCTGCAGCAGTCATGAAAACTCCGCTGGCGGCGCCCGAGGAGTTGCTTGGGGAGCCTGCTCCGCCTAGAGGCGGTTAGAACCCGGCACACGCAGGCCCACCTGCTTCCAGCATGCCGGGACAGGTCACTTAGAGAACCGCCCCCATCGCGGAGGCACCGAGGGCGTGGCTCGCTTATGTCCGCGCAGCCGGCTAGACCTTCTGTGGGGGCTCTGCTTTCTCCGCGTTACACCACCCCGACCCCACAAAGCCACGAGGAAAGTAAATGAGGCCTCAGCCCGTTCCCAGACCCCCTCCCCTAAGTGTCCACTTTTGCCTAGGACCCCGCGTGGGTCAAGCCGGCCTTCTCCGCCTGGACCCCGCCGGGCCTACCTGCCTTGCGCAGCAGGCCGATTTGCGAGCCGTTGAGGGCCATGTAGTCGCAGTCGGTGACGACCCGCACTCGCACCCCACGCTGGTGCAGCAACTGCACGGCGCGGCCCAGCTGCGGGCTGGAGAAGGCGAACAGGCAGAGCTCCAGGCTGGCGCGGGCGGACAGCAGGGCACGCAGCAGGCGGCTTAGCGCGCTCTCGCCGTGGGGCAGGCCGCAAGGGCAGCCCTCGGGGAGCCCGACCAGCGCCGCGCCCGGGGCCCGCAGCAGGGCCTCGGTACAGGTCACCTGAGATGGGAAGAACAGCACCTCGCGCCGCGGCCGCCGCCGCCTGGACCGCAGCCAGCGCAGCACCCAGGGCAGCGCCTCCAGAGCCAGAGCCAGGCCCACAGCCGCCGCGGCCGCCACCTGCCAGCGCAACCGCCCCATACCGCCGCTGACCCGGGACCCCGGGCCACGCCGCGGCAGCCGAGTCTGCGCGCCCCCAGCCCCAGACAGCCAGGCCACGCCCCCGTCACGCGCCGCCAACGGCCACGTGCCAGGCCACGCCCAGCCCCCCATGGCCACACGCCAGGCCACGCCCCCGTGACGCCCCACCAACGGCCACGTGCAAGGTCACGCCCTCAGCCCCCGAGGGCCACGCGCTAGGCCGCGCCATGCCCCCCACAACTGTCACGCACCAAGCTGAACCCACCCCTCCCACCAGCCCGCCCCCAGCCCTCAACAGGTGACCACGCCTCCCTCCACGCGCCAGGCCACGCCCCCCGCCATAGGCCCCACCCCACCCCCAACGCCAGGCCGCGCCCCACATTTTCCTTCCAGCCAGGCGCCAGGCCACGCCCTCCAGGTTCCACCTCCCACCACGTGCCAAGCCGCGTCCCCAAGCCCGCGCCACCAGGCAGCACTTGCACACCCGCGGGCCACGGGCCCTAGCACACCCGTCACCTGCCCAGGCCAGAGACTGCTCTCCGCGCTAGAAGCCACAGCAACCCCGGCTTTCCTCGTATGGAGCACAGCAGAGCTGCTCGGGAAATGTGGGGTCATACCTTCAGTGTCTTCTTGGGAGCAGCTAGGCTGGGCTGGGGAATGACCTGGGAACACAGATAATCAGGGAATCAACACAGCTGGAGGCAGCATTGGAACCCAGCGTACTGCAGGCGGTGGCGGCCCAGAGCTAGGCCCCTAAAGGTTTTTTTCCCAGCCCAACGGTATCTCCGGCGTTGTTGGAAGGCCTGCCCTGCTTTAAGCATAAACAGAGGAAGAGACTAAGGCAGCCGAGGGCACTGGGCCGGGGGCACAGGGAAACGGGGCAATGTGGTGTTCTGGGCTGGATCCTGGAACAGAAAGAAGGCATTCACGGAAAAACTGGTGAGAGCCAAATAAAGTCTGGAGCTTAATCGCATTGTACTAATGTCAGTTTCTTAGCTTTGACAAATGTATGAAAGGAATGTAAAAGGTTAACAAAGGAAGCTGCGTGGGGGTAAATGGATCTCTCTGTTCTATCCTCGAAACTTTTCTGTAAATCAAATTATTCTAAATTAAAAGTTTATTAAAATATTAAACTTGCACCTTCCATATGATCCAGCTATCCCACTGCTAGGAGAAAGGACGGGATCCATTAACACAAGCACGTGTCCTGGCAGGCTTATGTGCCTAGAACAACCCAAACAGACGTCAGCAGGTAAATAGGTAAATAAGCTTTCGTATATCTATACAAGGGAATGCTATTTAGCAATAAAATAGAATGAAGTGGCCTGGCACGGTGGTTCATGCCTGTTATCCCAGAACTTTGGGAGGCTGAGGCAGGAGGATAGCTTGAGTTCAGGAATTTGAAACCAGCCTGGCCAACATGGTGAAACACTGTCTCTACCAAAAAATACAAAAATTAGCTGAGTGCACTGGCATGTGCCTGTAATCCCAGCTACTCAGGAGGCTGAGGTGGGAGAATCGCTTGAGCTCTGGAGACTAACGTTGCAGTGAGCCAAGATCATGCCATTGCACTCCAGCCTGGGTGACACAGCAAGACCCTGTCCCCCCTCCAAAAAAAAAAACAGTACTCACATGTGCTACGACGTGGATGAATTTCATCAATACTGAGTGGGAAAAGCCAGACAAAAAGAGTACATACTGTATGATTCCATCTACATAAAATTCTAGAAAACGCAAACTAGACTGAGGGAAAGCAGACCAGTGTAGCCTGGAGGCCAACAAAGCCACGAGGAAGTGGAGTGATGGATGTGTGTTTATCAGGTTGACTGTGGTGGTTTCACGGATATACACATATGTCAAATTGTATGGTGTAAATAAAAATGTATGTCAGTGATTACGTCAATAAAATTCTTTTTTTTTTTTTTTTTGAGACGGATCCTCGTTCTTTCACCCAGGCTGGTGTGCAGTGGTGTGATCTTGGCTCACTGCAACCTCTGCCTCCCGGGTTCAAGTGAGTCTCTGCCTCAGCCTCCCGAGCAGCTGGGATTACAGGCGCCCGCCACCACACCTGGCTAATTTTTGTATTTTTAGTAGAGACGGGGTTTCACCATCTTGGCCGTGCTGGTCTCGAACTCCTGACCTCATGATCCACCTGCCTCGGCCTTCCAAAGTGTTGGGTTGGGATTACAAGCGTGAGCCACCGCGCCCGGCCTTTTTTTTTTTTTTTTTTTTTTTTTTTTTTTTTTTTTTTTTGAGATGAAGTCTTGCTCTGTCGCCCAGGCTGGAGTGCAGTGGCATGATCTCGGCTCACTGCAACCTTCACCTCCTAGGTTCAAGCAGTTCTCCTGCCTCAGCCTCCCAAGTAGCTGGGACTACAAGTGCACACCACCACATCGGCTAAATTTTTTTTTGTATTTTTAGTAGAGACGGGGGTTTCATCGTGTTAGCCAGAATGGTCTCGATCTCCTGACCTCGTGATCCGCCTGCCTCGGCCTCCCAAAGTGCTGGAATTACAGGCGTGAGCCACCGCGCCTGGCGAATAAAATTCTTAACAAAGAAAAAGAACACTTGAGTTTAGTGCTGGCTCCCAGGCTTCCTAGCTGCATGGTCTAGGACAAATTGATTCATCTCTTCTGAGCTTCACTTTCCTCATCTAAAACGATAATGAGAGGAGGGACTTGGAGTTGTGGAAGTATAAAGGAGGACTCAAATCCCTCCAGAGAGGACTCAAATCCCTCCAGAGAGGGATAAACAAAAATAAAACTGGGGGAAAACAGTTTTCAAAAACAGCCACTTCAGGGCTGGAAATCTACCAAAGGCAGACAACAAAATGAGAAGCTTTATTTGACTTTTATTTATTTTTTGTCTTCCAGTTTCTATTTTTAATTTTGTGGGTATATAGTAGGTATATATATTTATCGGGTACATGAGATATTTTGGTACAGACATGCAATTTGTAATAATCACGTCAGGGTAAATGGGATATCCATCACCTTAAGCATTTATCCTTTTTTGTGTTACAACATTTAGTTATTTGTTTGTTTGTTTATTTATTTATTTGAGACGGAGTCTTGCTCTGTTGCCCAGGCTGGAGTGCAGTGGCGCGATCTCAGCTCACTGCAAGCTCTGCCTCCCGGGTTCATGCCATTCTCCTGCCTCAGCCTCCCAAGTAGCTGGGACTACAGGTGCCCGCCACCACACTCAGCTAATTTTTCGTATTTTTAGTAGAGATGGGGTTTCACCATGTTAGCCAGGATGGTCTCAATCTCCTGACCTCGTGATCCGCCCGCCTCGGCCTCCCAAAGCGCTGGGATTACAGGCATGAGCCACCGCACCCAGCCTAGTTTTTTTATTTATTTATTTTTCAGATGGAGTCTTGCTCTGTCAGCAGTGACGTGATCTTGGCTCACTGCAACCTCCGTCTCCCAGATTCAAGCGATTCTCCTGCCTCAGCCTCCTGACTAGCTGGGATTACAGGCACCCACCACCACGCCCGGCTAATTTTTGTATGTTTAGTGGAGACGGGGTTTCACCATGTTGGCCAGGCTGGTCTCGAACACCTCACCTCAGGTGATCCGCCCACCTTGGCCTCCCAAAGTGCTGGGATTACAGATGTGAGCCACAGCGCCTGGCTATAATAACCATTTTAATATATGTGTGTGTATGTAACTCATAACATCATGTCGTGTGCCTTAAATATACACAATTTATTTTTTAAAAGGTTATACAAAGTATATTATCAGATAAGGGGTTAATTTCCAAAATATATAAGAGCTCAAGTGATTCTCCTGCCTCAGCCTCCTGAGTAGCTGGGACTACAGGTGTACATCACCAGCCTGGCTAATTTTTTTTTTTTTTTTTTTTTTTTAAGTAGAGACGGGGTTTCACCATGTTGGCCAGGCTGATCTCAAACTCCTGGCCTCAGGCAATCCTCCTGCCTCGGCCTCCCAAAGTGCTGGGATTACAGGCGTGAGCCACCGCGCCTGGCCCTGAATGTAAGTATCTTGAATGTAAAATCAGGAAACCCTTGACTGCCTTCAAACACATGGGGAAGGTTCAAGATCTGAAACTTGCTTTCTATCTCTTCCACTTGGTGTGAAAAGCTACAAAATCAGGAACCCCTATTCCCTCACAAGGACAGCAGAGTCTGGCCTGGTCTTGGGCTGGCATAGGTTCAGCTCAGCCTCCTGCTCTTCTGCACTCATGACCAATGGGAAAAATCTTCAAGAACTGCATACCCGTGGGGAGAAAAAGCCCACAGCTGCCTAGAAACACCAGTCGGCGGCTGGGTGCGGTGGCTCACCCCTCTAATTCCAGCACTGTGGGAGGCCGAGGCAGGCGCAACACAAGGTCAGGAGTTTGAGACCAGTGTGGCCAACATGGTGAAACCCCGTCTCTACTAAAAATACAAAAATTAGCCGGGTGTGGTGGCATGTACCTGTAATCTCATTTACTCAGGAGGCTGAGGCAGGAGAATTGCTTGAACCAGGGAGTCGGAGCTTGCAGTGAGCCGAGATCACACCACCGCACTACAGCCTGGCAACGGAGCAAGACTCTGTCTCAAAAAACAAAAACAAAAACAAAATACCAGTCGGCATAGGGCCCTGCCTGCCCCCTCGCCAGCGAACTGTTAGACATGGGAAATCCAGGTCACACATGCCCCTGAAGTGAATGCAGAGCTTACACTGGGCTCCTACTTGCCAAGTGGATTCAGCCACTAAACTGGCAGACAACTGGCAAAAACTGAGCACAGAGCCACGTTCCCAGGAATGCCATGCACGAAACAGAGGAATCTGTACCCGAAGCCGGGGGGGACAGTGGGTGGTCATCTCTCCCTTGACCCACACTGGCCAGGGGGTCCCCTCCCACTTGAGGTAGATGACTAAACCGTGAACCCTGCTGTTTTAGGGATTGCCACGGTCACCCAGGGTGATTCCAGCCATCTTCCTCTCAGATGGACATGTCTTTAAATATCATCATCATTAAGGGATGAGCCATTTCCTAAAGCTGAACAAAATGAAAAGGACATGGGCATGGACACTCAACAGACGTCTTTGGGATAAATGAGTGTTTGCTTCTCTCCAACACCAACTCCAACGACTACCTTGGAGAAGATTGTCTATGATCATTATAGCAGCTTAACCGTGCGAATTGGCCACTCACTGGTATTTTGTTTTGTTTTATTTTTTGAGACGGAGTCTCACTCTGTTGCCAAGGCTGGAGTGCAGTGGTGTGATCTGGGCTCACTGCAACCTCTGCCTCCCGGGTTAAAGCGATTCTCCTGCCTCAGCTTCCTGAGTAGCTGGGACTACAGGCACCCACCACCACGCCTGGCTAATTTTTCTATTTTTAGTAGAGACAGGGTTTCACCATATTAGCCAGGATGGTCTCGATCTCCTGACCTCGTGATCCGCCTGCCTCAGCCTCCCAAAGTGCTGGGATTACAGGCGTAAGCCACTGCGCCCAGCCGACTCACTGCTATTTCTTAACCATAGTATTCCTGTGCCTGAGCACAAATAAATATTAGGCATCAAACCAAGAAAACCATGTGGTAACAATTTACAAAAATACATCTTTATTGTGTTCCAATGTTGTTGCATTATACAGATACCTAGTTATATAAACTTGGTCTTCATGTTAAATATAAACACAAAAAACTAGAAACAAATCATCAAAACTACCATAAAATCCCTCTGAGCCATTAATCCTTATTAAAAATGTATAGTGGGGAGTACCTGTAGCTGTAGGTTGAAGCAGGAGGACTGCTTGAACTCAGGAGTTCAAGACCAGCCTGGACGACATAGCAAGATGCCATCTCTTTAAAAAAAAAAAAAAAAAAAAAAAAAAAGGCCAGGCAGAGTGGCTCACGCTTGTAATCCCAGCACTTTGGGAGGCTGAGGTGGGTGGATCACTTGAGATCAGGAGTTTGAGACCAGCCTGGCCAACACGGTGAAACCCTGTCTCTACTAAAAAATACAAAAATTAGCTGGGCATGGTGGTGGGCACCTGTAGTTCCAGCTACTCAGGAGGCTGAGGCAGGAGAATGGCGTGAACCTGGGAGGCAGAGCTTGCAGTGAGCCAAGATCGCACCACTGCAATCCAGCCTGGGAAACACAGTGAGACTCCACCTCAAAAAAAATTAAAAATAAAAATAAAAATTAGCTGGGTGTGGTGGCACGCACTTGTAGTCCCAGCTACTCTGGAGGCTGAGGCAGGAGAATCGCTTGAACCCAGGAGGCGGAGGTTGCAGTGAGCCAAGATCGTGCCATTGCACTCCAGCCTGGGCAACAAGAGTGAAACTCCCTCTCAAAAAAAAAAGTACAGTGGGATGATGAAATTGTCTTCAATCACCACACTCTGAAAATAGTTAACTGTAACCAAATGTAAATGTTGAAAGCGGCAATAAAGACAAAAGCGATACAGAATAAAAGCATGGTGGGGCTCACCATATCCAGGGGATTGGGCAAATCAGATGCTTGCTGACCTCTCAGCAACCTATCTTGTGCAAAAATGATCAGGGGCTCCATCGTTAAGCCCCAGGTTACCTTCACCAGCACCTGCAGGGGAACACCCCAGAAGATGAGCCCCATGGCTTCAGAACACACATTTCAGAGGACCGGAAGATGAGGAACAGATCCACTTCACTCCCCAAAGTCTCTTGCGGAGCCCTAACTCAATCACTCAGTGACCAAGAGCTGGCAATGTACTGAATATTCACAACTGCAGCAAAAGGTACCCTCAAACATAAGGCCCAGAAACTCTTGCTGAATTTCAAAGTAGAAACGCTTGAATGTTAACCTCAGGAGCGGACATGTTATTGCGACTGCATACCGAGTCGGACCTGTTTCTCCTGTGGGTTTTGAGTCTAAGTCCACAAGGGGCCTGAGAGGCAAGCTGTCCTCCTAGGTGTCTCTCCAAGGGGTCTGAACACAGAGAGAGCCCATCATCCCTCCGCCTTTCATTGCCATCTTCAGCGATTCCAACGGCTTGAGGGAGAGTGTGGGAAGCACACAAGCCCCAAACCTGACAGGGCCGAGCCCAGCCCTGACGGTTTCCCTTCCTTGCTGGGACACAGCTCCTTCCAGCAGTTGAGAAACTCAAGGGACAGTCCCTCTCACAGGGCTGCAGGAGCCTGTGGACAGCCATCCCTGTCTTCGGGCAGGTGTGTGTGACAGGTCAGTTCCGAGACTCCGAGGCTGTGGGGCTGCGGACTGTGGACATGAGGTGTGACTTGTAGGTCTTGCTCAGGCCAGTCATCCAGAACTTCAGCAGCTTGACATTGTCTTCCTCGGACGCACCCAGGATGCTCAGCAGCTTCTGTGTGTCCTCTTTGGGTCGACTGTCCACCTTGGTGAACTTAAAAAGCACCTTCACTTTGCTGAAGAAAACCAAAACAAAACACTCATACACCACAGCACAATCCCTCGAGCCCTGGTCACGGGGCCAACCAGGGGTGACACGGCTTTGGCACCAGCAGGAGCTGTGCAGGCAGAGCTGGAATCCACACCCTTGGGGCAGCAGGCTCGGCCCCTGAACTGCTGAAAGGAGCTGTGTCCCAGCAAGGAAGGGAAGCTGTCGGGGCTGGGCTCGGCCCTCTGTCGGGTATGGGTATGGGGCCTGTGCGCTTCCCACACTCTCCCTCAAGCTGTTGTCAAGAGGCCAAGAAGAAAGAAAAACCTTCCTTAAACTCATGGAAGACACTCGTTGCTCCTAAGCTTCACTGCATGATTTTAAATCAGGACAATGTTTGATTAATAAATTTGACCCAAAAAACTACCAAGAATCGAGGCAGGAGGAAATAAATTTGCTTACAAAAAAAAAAAAAACCCAGGGGGCCGGGTGCAGTGGCTCACGCCTGTAATCCCAGAACTTTGGGAGGCCAAGGTGGGCGGATCACGAAGTCAGGAGTTCAAGACCAGCCTGGCCAACATGCTGAAACCCCGTCTCTACTAAAAATACGAAAATTAGCCAGGCATGGTGGGGGGTGCCTGTAATCCCAGCTATTTCAGAGGCTGAGGCAGAAGAATCGCTTGAACCCGGGAGGCAGAGGTTGTGGTGAGCCAAGATCATGCCATTGCACTCCAGCCTGGGCAATAAGAGCACAACTTTGACTCAAAAAAAAAAAAACAAACAAAAAAACAAAAGCTGGGGGGGGGCATGGGTTACTGGGCTTTCAGGTTTTGAAGTTAATTGCACAGCAGATGACAGAGCTTCCATTATGAACCCTCCTGTGAGCGTGGAGCCCTTGCCCAAGCCTCAACCGCTCTCCAACGCAGGCACCACCCCCACCTCCCCATGCAGGAGCCGGGGGCAGAGATGATGACCACTTCCCGAGGCCACCTGAGCTTTGCAGTGGCGGACCTGGAGTTGGAACCCCACCCCCAACCTCTTCTCTTGGCTCCTCCCTCAGTGGCCACGGCCCAGCTCCTCTTTTGGAAACAGCTCCAGGTTTCCTCCAGGGTCGCAAGCAAAGGGGCCTCGCCCACACTGTTGCTTACTTCATCCACTCCTCCTTGAGGCAGACAAGGCACTGGTCCACCACATCCACAGACAGGTTCTGGTTGGTCAGAGCCGCTTCAATCTTATTCAGGATGGTGGGGCCCACTGGGGAGAAGGGCGGGGGCAGAGCAAGAGCAGGCATTAGCGCAGGGCGAGAGCATCTTCTCACAAAAAGGACACTCCGCCTGGGGGCACCCACCTCGGTCTGCAGCTACAGGGCTCCCGCTGGTCACCACAAACTCGTACTTGCTGAGAGACTGGTCATCCTCACACCCCACAGGGTGGAGGGTGGAACGTGCGGCTGCGTGGACCTCCACAATGACAGCAAACTCTGTAACAACACAAGGCCCATGGCTCCTCACCTCCCCCACGCTCCTCACCTCCCCTGCGCTCGCCCACCGCGGGCCCCACTCTGCTCATCCCAGGTCAGTGGGGAAGGCTGCTGGTGAAAAGGCTGGCCCAGATCAATGCTTTGGTATTTAAAACCTTTCAGGTTATTTATGAATAGTTAAGGGTTAACTTTTGTCTCAGTTAAACTAATAATTTATTATATTACAATAATCACAAAGTACTTTATATACATCAATTTACCTCTGGCTAAGCAGCCCTATGAGGGTGGTCTCACCATGACCCTATTCTACAGATGGGGAAACAGGCCTGGAGATGTTAAATAACCTGCTCGTAGTAGTAAGAATTTGAAGTCTCTTTGAAACCAGAGCCTGTGTTTCCAATGCTACCCGGAAAAAAGGCACTGCCTCGCAGGGAGTCAGGACCCAGCCTGGGTGCTGACTGGGGGCTCAGGGCAGCTCCACTCAGACCACGAGTCAGCAGCTGCTGCTCACAGCTGTGCTGGGGGAAGTCACTGATGAGCCTGGGGGGCTGACCCCTGGACATCCCCAAACCAAAAGACCAGGGGTTTGCTGAGCCCTGACCATACCAGTGAAGGCCGGGAAGACCTCGGGCACGGGAGGTGAAGAAAAAGGCTGGAGGAGAGCAGAAGGCAGGACAGGGGAACAGCAGAAGAGTGAGGAGAGGACGGCAGGGCCCACAGAAGCAGGCGGCTCACACCCAGCGTTCAGCAGGCCTCCGTCTCATGGGCACCCACTCACCAGGATGACCAGGATCCTCCGGCCAGGGACGCATCCCCCCACCCCAGGATGATGGCCTGCAGCCCACTGACGACAGTCCCTGCTAGCCACCCTTCCCATCAGGTCCACTCACCCACCGCTGCCTGTGTGAAGATAGAACACGGAGGCCCACAGCCATGGGGGAAGCTGGCCCTGCAATGAGGCCTCCTCTCCACAACCCATGACAGAGATCTGGTTCCACTCTGGGCCCGAGGCGTGGGGACCCTCAGTGCAGGGCATGGCCCCACAGCCCGCAGGGGCACGCACCTGAGGAGAGCACGTGGGGGGGTATCTGCACGTGTGGGCTGAGCCCCAGGAAGTTGCACCGATAGGCCTCCTCGTACTGGCTGCTGTATGGGATGATGCGGACGCAGCCCACCGGCAGCATGGTCTGAGGAGGAGAGCAGGACTCAGACCAAGGATGCGAGGAAGCCCTCAGCCCTGGCCGTCAATGCTCCACTACCCAAACCCCACACGCCTCCTGCAGCCCGGTCCAAGCCCTCCCTCCTGCCAGAGGAGTCCCCAGACTCTCAGCCCACAGTGGGGGTGGGGGGGTCCTCCACCACCAGGTCCCTAACTCTTGTCTGGACCGCCAGTCACACACCAGCTTGTACCGCCCCTTGCTCTGTGGTGTTAACTCATATTAATGTTTTCCTGCACAGATGTTTGTCTCTTACCACATCCCACAAAGAAGCTTTTACCAAGACTGTGTCATATGCATTTTTGTTCCCTCTCAGGCATAGGCAGTCGGCAGGCACATGCGTCCTTCTGATGATTTAAACATCATCAGACCAGACCCGGGTCTCCATGCCCACTGCGCCCCAGGTGGAGACAGTGTGGTGCACAGCAGTTCTGTGCTGGGCAGTCAGTGCACCTTGGCATCCCCACCCGACGCCAGGCACCAGGCCAATACTGCCCTGCGCCGCACACCTAAGGAAAAGATGTTCTCACCCGAAGCACTTCAAAAGCTGACTGGACGAGGTCCACGTCTCCGCTTTTCCAGATCACCTGGTTCCCCATGAGAACGTGCCAGGCCAGCATGCGGAAAGAAGGGGCACCGAGGACCTAAACAAGAGAGTGCAGTGCTTTCGGCATGACTAGCAGAAATGGTTTTTCTCTCCCTTCCCATGAAGTTATTTATTTGTGTGTTCATAAAACTTTGTAGAGCAAAGACAGGGCTCAGGAGAAAGTCACTTATCTCCTCAGGGAGGCGGGTGCCCGGCCCAGGGTTAAAGGGGCAGAGAGAGAAGTTCCAGGTTTGCATATAAATGCTAGATTCCAAAGCTCTTGCTCCAAGATCTTTCTCCCAGTTTTGTTTTTAAAAATTTGAAGCAAAAAGATGTTAAGTTTGTGCAATATTCACCTTCTCTCTACAGACACTTTCTGCTGAACCATTTGAAAGCAAGCTGTAGGGCCCTCGACATGGCAGCACCCAGGAGAACAAGGGCATCTCCACAGCTGAGACCATGACTGCAGCCAGGAGTGCCTGGACGGACGCATCTGACATCCAGCCCAGGGCTCCTGCCTGCTTGACGGCTGCTGTTCTTTGGAGCCAGGAGATACTACAGGACCCATCATTGCTTTTAGTTGTCATGTTCTTCTTCTTTAACCTAGAACAGCCTCTCCCCACACCCCACCTGTTATTAACTTCCGTGACACTGACACCTTAGGAGAGTCCAGCCTGCTGTCTCATGGC
The DNA here is from genome assembly GCF_028885655.2 of Pongo abelii. NCBI lineage: Eukaryota > Metazoa > Chordata > Mammalia > Primates > Hominidae > Pongo > Pongo abelii. Next base: position 19,035,391 of record NC_072004.2, on the reverse strand, counting down.
TTCTAAGACGCCAAACCCAGCTTTGAAACACAACATAAGAGAGAGGCCACAATACCACGTTTCACCAAACCCCAGCAGCCTCAAAGCAGTCCCACCTCCAGAGGAATTCCAGACCCCTTCCAACTTTCATCGACATAAGCAATGGACAAGGAAGGTTTCAGCCAAATGCAGGATTTTGATGGAATGGGTGTTTACATCCAGAAGCCCCAAGGACATCTGCCATGAAATCAGTCTCACTCAATTTTCCAAAACAAATAACTCTCTTCTAATGAATCAGTGCTCATTGGAAAAATTCATACAGAAGAATTTTATAAGAAGGCAGCCTGCCCTTGTAATCCAGCAACCCACACCCCTCTCCTGGCATCTGACTCGATGTAACTGGAGGCAACCCTGTTAGATTTTGTCGTGTCTGGCAGGCACACATGTACATACATCACCCTGAACACACACTGTCTGCTTTATTTCTTCTAATTAATCATATTCCACGGTTTGGCTACTGTTTACTAGTATGGTATGATATGCAAGTTGTTTCTAATTTTTTGTAAGAATGACCATCACTTTCTTTTTTTTTTTTTTTTTTTGAGATGGAGTCTCGCTTCGTCACCAGGCTGGAGCGCAGTGGCGCCATCTCGGCTCACTGTTAACCTCTATCTCCCAGGTTCAAGCGATTCTCCTGCCTCAGCCTCCCAGTAGCTGGGACTACAGGCACATGCCACCATGCCCAGCTAATTTTTGTATTTTTAATAGAGACGGGGTTTCACCATGTTGGCCAGGCTGGTCTCGAACTCCTGACCTCGTGATCCGCACCCCCGTTGGCCTCCCAAAGTGCTGGGATTACAGGTGAGAGCCACCACGCCCAGCCAGACCATCACTTTCAATGGGCAGGGTCCAGGCTGCATCCAAACCAATTACTCCTAAAGTTCAATGCCTTTAGGAGCTTCTTAGAGGATTAGAGGAGCATGGGACGCCAACTATCTGGGCTTTTCTCTGAAGATACTTAGGTCATCACTGAAAGGGGAGCACTGACCCTATGGCTAATACCCCTGCCGCCCTGTGCCCTCAGCCACCCACCGGGGAGGCTGTCAGTCACTTCCTGCAGGGCTTTGAAGATGGAGGGTCCAGAGGCAAGGCGTGTGGGCAGGGACAGCTGGGCTCTCCTCTTGAGCTCCTGATGCGCTTTGCTTCTGCCGCCTACCTGCCTCATGTGCCGGAGGGACTTGAAGACTGGCAGCTTCCGGGGCTGCCAGCTCCCACAGCCTGAGAGAGAGGAGGACTCTGCCGGGCCCTGGGTCAGCTCCCGCCCTTCTGTACCCTCTGGCAACACAGGGGCTTTCTCCTCCTCTTCAGCCTCAGAGTTGTCCCAGCTTTCTGATTCCTCTTCTAAATCTGCAAGACAGACGACAAGGACAGTTACAGATACAGTCTTGTCCCGTGACTTCAGCCCAAGGTACTTCATGGGCTGAGCCGGTCAGTGTAGATTCCTGGCTGCGGCCAGGTCCTGTGCTCCCGGCTCCCTGTTGCTCTGGGAGCCCTGGGGTGGAGGGAGGGCTCAGCTGCTGTCTGCTTAGCCCGGGGTACCACGCATCTCTCTTAGAAGCACTTATGGAAAGACCGTCAGCTGTTCTTTGCTGGTGAGAAAACTCAAACCAGTAAGAAAAATGCCAACAGCGTGTCTACGGAACACACCCAGTCGGCCACAGTTCTCGAGGATCTACACGTTGTTTCTTTTTTTTCCGCTTTTTTTTTTTTTTTTTGAGACGGAGTCTCGCTCTGTCGCCCAGGCTGGAGTGCAGTGGCGCAATCTCGGCTCACTGCAACCTCCGCCTCCCGGGTTCAAGCGATTCTCCTGCCTCAGCCTCCCGAGTAGCTGGGACTACAGGCACCTGCCACCATGTCCGGCTAATTTTTTTGGTATTTTTAGTAGAGAAGGGGTTTCACCGTATCTGCCAGGCTGGTCTCAAACCCCTGACCTCATGATCCACCCACCTCGGCCTCCCAGTCCACTTTTATTTTAGATTGAGGGCGTACATGTGCGGCCTTGTTACAAGGGTACGCCACGTGGTGCTAAAGTTTGGGCATCTATGAATCCTGTCACCCAGACAGTGAACCACAGGAAGTAATATGCCCAGATAGTATCCAATAGAAAATATTTCAGCCCTCCCTCCTTCTGGAGCCCCCAGTGTCTACTATTCCCATCTTTTTTATTTGAGACAGGGTCTCGCTCTGTTGCCCAGGCTGGAATGCAGTGGCACGATCACGGCTCACTGCAGCCTCAATCTTCTGGGCTCAAGTGATCCTCCCAACGAAGCCTTCCAAGTAGCTGGGACTACAGGCATGTGCCACCTTGCCCAGCTACTTTTCATATTTTTTGTAGAGACTGGACCTCCCTATGTTGCTCAGGCTGGTCTCAAACTCCTGAGCTCAAGCAATCTGCCTGTCTCGGTCTCCCAAGCGCTGGGATTCCAGGCGTGCACCAGTGCCTGATTTCGTTCTTCTTTATGGCTGCATCCAACATCATTTCATTTGGTCCTCTCAGCTGTTCTGAGGTCAGCACTATTATCTCCATTTCACAGATGAAGAAATGAGTATTTGTCATTACAATGAACCTTCATGGAGCCCTCACAAATGACAACATCTCCATTTCACATCACGAGACCCAAAGGGAAGGGTGCACGTGAGAAGCAAAACCAGGATGTGAAACCAGGTCTGTCCGATGCCAAAGGGCAAGCCCTGAGCCCGAAACCCCACACTGCACATGCCCAGCACACCTGCATTTCCAGCTCTCACAAAGGCTTCCACAGACCTGGCTCTTTGTGCTAAAAAGCTCACCAAGACACTGCCCTTGCCATCTGCACCTGCCTAGAAACATGGTTGGCACTATAATAAATGGCTCCAGGGCCAGCCAACCCGCAGGGCATGGGGGTGGATTCCCAGGCTTTGTCTTTCCTGACCAGGTTCTGCTCTTGCTAAGACTCCACTGGCAAAGCTTAGTTGAGGGCACGCCTGCACCTGCCTGCAGAAACACCTCAAAACAGCTCTGGCTGTTTGGAAGGCTGGTCATTTGCAAGCAGAAGCATGGGAAGCATTATTAATGACATGTGGTGTGAACAATGGTTGTAACCACAGACCTGTAGCACCAAGATCAAATCATCCCTGATAGAAAGCTTGGCCAAGACTGGCCCAGTGCTTCCGGGCTGGTGCACACAGTGCCAGGATCCCCAGACACAGGGCCCCAAGCCCCAGATCACGAACCTGGGGAAGCCCAGGCACCTGGGAGGTCAGGGAACCACTGCCCTTGATGGAAAACTTGGGACGAACTGAAACAGAACACTTTATTTGTAAAGGAGCAAAGACTGTCGACCAGGCCAAGCACTTGGCTATCACAAAATCGGGACGAGAAACCTTTAATCAGCCAGTTCTCTCTACGGACAGCCCACCTGTGAATTTTCCCCACCTAGTTGGGGAACAGATTCTTTCACATGGCGGTCAAGGCAAACGAGACAGGAAATCACAACAATCACACCGAGATCAGAGGGTAAGCTTCCCGAAGGCTCGTCCTGGGCTGATTCAGAGCCGCGTTTCCCTCCCTCAGCTCTTCCTGCCAGGAGAGCAGAGAGCTGGTACCGCCCCACGGCCATCTGGGCCAAGGCCCCGGCAACAGCACCCCTGCCTCACCAGCGAGCTTCTCCATCTGGACCAAGGTGTCCTCGGTCGGAGCACCTTCCAGGAGCTTCTCAGTCAGCCGGCTGCCACACGCCTTCAGGAGCCTGGAGAACACAGCACCAGCTATGAGTCTTCTCACCAAAGGAAAAAGCAAACCTGACACTCACCCAGCCCCCAATCCTACCAGTTTAAAGAAAAAATGGGTATAAAAGAACACCAGCAGGGCACAACCAGCCAGATCCTGCATGCAGGCAGTTCCACAAGTCAACGACCAAAGTCCTTCAAAAGACGGATGGGAGGAACTTGGAGGGGAGGGGATGCAAGGGGAAGCTGTTCTAAACCAGAGAGACTTGGGGTGCTGCTCCAGTGCCAATGCAGTCACTTGTGAGACAAAAGGTAAACTGCACAAGGGCTTGTAGCCTGGAGAACACTCAGGAGTCTGTCGGTTTTGTTGGACATGATCACGGTATTGTGATTATATTTATGGCTGGAATGATACGACTCAGATTTGCTTTAAAAAAAAAAAAAAAAAAAGGCTGGGTGCGGTGGCTCACGCCTGTAATCCCAGCACTCTGGGAGACTGAGGCAGGTGGATCACGTGAGGTCAGGAGTTTGAGACCAGCCTGGCCAACATGGTGAAACCCCGTCTCTACCAAAAATAAAAAAATTAGCTGGGTGTGGTGACAGGCGCCTGTAATCCCAGCTACTTGGGAGGCTGAGGCAGGAGAAACACTTGAACCCAGGAAGAAGTGAGTTCCACGTCAATATGTTTTCCGCACACTCAGGGGAAGAGGCCTAGAGAACAAGGACTCCCAGCCCAGATCTGTGCTCACTGACAAGTGCCCATAGGTCAGTGCTCCTCACAGAGGCAGCAAGAAAACAAGGCTAAAGACTGTTCTCCCAAATCTGTGGACAAGCCAACCAATGTATCGTGACTGCTATATCCTAACAGCAAAAGCAGAGACGCCCATTACCAGGCAAAGGAGGTGTGCAGGCACGCCCACAAGTTGTCATCACTTGTCAACGATGTCAGCGAGCGGGCGGCGTTGCCGTTCCTCTGGTGTAGGAATGGCGTGAAGGCTGTGTTCATCCTCTGAGCACGCTGTGGGCATCCAAACTGCTCTGCCTCAAACACCTGAAATGCAAAGGGAAGGGATGGCCTCTTTAAGCCAAAGCTGCCAGCAGCCCGGACCCCCACTCGTTCACAGCCAACTCCAGGACCTGACTCCTAGAGGATCAGTCCCACTGTACTCTCTCAATGCAGAGCACACAAAGTGCCACCAGCCCAATCATTCCCAACAGCATAGCTCTGCCCCGGCTACATCAGGAGCTATCCGAGAACAGGAATTGGTTGAGCTTCTCCTAATGAGCTCATTGGGTGCCTAATGAACGACCCAAGGCACCCAGGGGGATTCTCATGAGTGGCCATCTGCGCTGCTCCCCACCTGTCTCCACCTCCCCTTCTGGGTGCACTACTTGGCTAAGGCACACGTGACTGGCTCTCGCCAACAAGCTGAGACAAACAAGGCCCTCAGCACCATCCGTGCTTTTGGAGGGCAGAAGGAGCAACACTTTTTCTTTTCTTTTTCTTTTTTTTTTTTTTGAGATGGAGTCTCAGTCTGTCGCCCAGGCTGGAGTGCAATGGTGCGATCTCAGCTCACTACAACCTCTGCCTCCTGGGTTCAAGCGTTTCTCCTGCCTCAGCCTCCCAAGTAGCTGGGATTACAGGCATGCACCACCATGCCCAGCTAATTTTGTATTTTTAGAAGAGACGGGGTTTCTCCATGTTGGTCAAGCTGGTCTCCAACTCCCGACCTCAGGTGATCTGCCCGCCTCGGCCTCCCAAAGTGCTGGGATTACAGGCGTGAGCCACCGCGCCCGGCCTAGGGGAAACATTTTCATATGGCTGCCACTCTGCCTGCCAGGACGACCACAGCAAGCAGAGCCCCGCTCTCCTGCAATGCACACAGCATGAGCAAGAAACGGGCCCTATGGCTTGAAGGTGCTGAGATCCGGAGGCTGTTTGTTACCAGAGCACGACCTGGCCTGGCCTGAGCTGCATCTCCACAGCTGGAGGTCTATATTCGGTGGTGCAACTAAATGGGATTAACAGAAGTCCCTGAGATGAAGGCCAGAGGAAACAAAGACACCAGGGGTCTGACTGCAGCAAAGAAACCAGAGCTGATCGAGAACCAGGACAACGGGGACGAGAGAGACCAGCAAAGCAGGCGGGATGGCCTGGGAGGCTCCTCACCACGACCTCCAGCCCTGAAGCCAAGAGACTACAATTCACACAGTGCAGTGGCTACAAGCAGAGGGGAAGACGCCACGTGGGCTCCAGGCTTCAATCTCAGCACAGAGCGACTCCTGCGGTGCAGGAACCCCTGCCACCCCGGCACCTCATCTCTGAATTCACCTTGAGCGCCTTGCCCTGGAGCTCATCGATGATTCCCCGGACCTTCCCCAGCAGGAAGGGCCAGGAGTTGATGAGGTAGATCCGGTCCATCATGATGGTGATGATGCTGTACCAGCGCTGGAAGCCCCTGGCCAGGCTGTCCTTGATGAAGAAGGTGTGGCTGAACACAAAGCCGTGCTGCTCATCTCCGAAGAAGATGGGGCCTTCACGGCCAGGGCAGACCTGGAGGGACACCAGCGACTCAGACAGCCCTTTCCTCACTTAGTGACACCAAATCAAAGCCTCTTCTTCAGACTTTTCAAGAGTCAGCTGGCACAAATCAGCCAGTGTTAGTAACAGGGGAGAGTGGCACGGTGGGGGGGGCCATGAGAGCCGAAGACTGTACTCTTCTGCTCCTGTGATCAAGTTTCCAACAACACTTGTCATCGTGGACTGCAAGGGCTGGTAACAAGGTTCACTGCTTTTTTTCCACCTTGAGCCATAAATAACTCCCATGCATATGTCACACCTCTCCCAGACTCAAATGTACCAGCTTACTCACCTGAAGCACGCAGAAGAACCAGCAGGTCAGAGCAGCCACTGCACTCTCCCTGCACTGAAATCCGCACATTTTATTCTTTTATTTATTTTTTATTTTTTTGAGATGGAGTCTCGCTCTTGTCGCCCAGGGTGGAATGCAGTGGTGTGATCTTGGCCCACTGCAACCTCCGTCTCCTGGGTTCAAGCAATTCTCCTGCCTCAGCCTCCTGAGTAGCTGGGATTATAAGAGTGTGCCACCACGCCTGGCTAATTTTTTTGTATTTTTTTTAGAGAGGGGGTTTCACCGTGTTGGCCAGGCTGGTCTTAAACTCCTGACCTCAGGTGATCTGCCAGCCTCAGCCTCCCAAAGTGCTGGGATTACAGGAGTGGGCCACCACGCCCGGCCCCACATACTTTATTCTTATAAGAGGACTTCGGTCCCTCCTCATGACATACTTACTCTTCCTTAACACACAATTCTAACAGACATGCCGAGCTGCCTGCTAGCAGACCAGCGGTAGGAAATTAAAAGGAGAGGACGGTTGAGGGCAGGCACACAGCCACACTGAATAAGAACAGTAAGGGAGCTCGATGTGTCGAACCGGGTGGACACCGATGACAAGGAAGTTTAGTAACTGAACGATGAATTCTTTGTAACAAAGACCTGAGTTCAGAGTCAAGAGCAACAGCAGCAGCGATGTAGTTTAGGAAGAAATCATCCACACCTCAGCAGGCTGAGAGCAGCATGGGATCATCACTGAGACTTGGAATGAGGACTGAGATAATAAAAAAAGGTGATGTTGATGCAATGAACCACCTAACCTAGAAATGCTTCCTATCTTAGGAATACATCCATCAAGAATGGATACACAGGGCTGGGCGTGGCGGCTCACACCTGTAATCCTAGTGCTTTGGGAGGATGAGCCAGAGGACTGCTTGAGTTCGAGACCAACCTGGGCAACATAGTGAGACCTCATCTCTACAAAAAAATTTTTAAAAGGCGGGGCACAGTGGCTCCCACCTGTAATCCCAGCACTTTGGGAGGCCGAGGCGGGCAAATCACAAGGTCAGGAGTTCGAGACCAGCTTGGCCAACGTGGTGAAATCTCGTCTCTACTAAAAATACAAAAAATTAGCCGGGCATGGTGGCACATGCCTGTTGTCCCAGCTACTCAGGGTAGCTGAGACAGAAGAATAGCTTAAACCCAGGATGGAGGTTGCAGTGAGCTGAGATTGCACCACTGCACTCCAGCCTGGGCAAGAGTGAGACTCTGTCTTAACAACAACAATAAACAAACCCCAGTTGAGCATGGTGGCACACACCAGTGGTCCCAGCCACCTGGGAGGCTAAGGCGGGAGGATCGCTTGAGCCCAGGAGTTTGAGGTTGCAGTGAACCATGACGGCGCCACTGCACTCCAGTCTGGACGACAGAGCGAGACCCTGCCACAAAAGAAGGAAAAAAGAAAACAATAATAATAAAGAAACGACAAATAATAAAAGTTTGGTGCTTAAAGTGCAAAAGCTAGCACTCAATCAGAAAATGCTCAGCAAGTCCAGCATGACTCCTTCCGCAATTTGGACAAGGGAGGCATCCTGTACCCTGTGCTGTGCTGATCTGCGGGTCCGCCCTGAGAGAGGACCAGTGCCTGCCTCCCTGTGCAATGCTGGCTCCGAGCCCACCCAGAGCACCTGGGAGCATGTGGGCTCCCACAGAGACAGGCTCTGTGGCCACGAGGCTCACCTCACAGCTCAGGCTCCGGACACAGGCCTGGCGGACAATGCTGAAGAGCTGGGGGTGGCTGGGGTGCTGGTGGCTGACGTATTTAATGGAGGTCTCTTTATCATGGCTGATATACCCCGGGTGCCCTGCAGCAAGTGACCGGCAGCCCTGTCCATGAAAAGGAAAAGTAAATCTGTTAGTTGGGAAGCAGGGCAACAAACTGTCTTAGGTTTATGCAAATCTGAGCTCGGAAAACTCAAGCTATTTTTGTATAAAAATAATTGGCTTCCAGATTTATACTTATCTGAAGATTTAAATGTTTCCTAAAGAGGAAAACAGAACACAGACATCACAGCGATTGCCAGGGGTTGTTCCTAACCGATATTTGCTGAGCGCTTACGAAGCAGGCAACATGAAAAGGGCCCTGCATGCTCCATCTCATTCAATCCCAAGTGCCACTCTCTGAGATAACGTCAGTGAGAAGCCCCATTCTACAGAAGACAAAACTGAGGCTGACGTGAGAAGTAGCTGGCCAGAGGGTGAGGGGCTCTGTGGTGGTAACATTACCCACTGCCCCCAGCTTCCGTCATTGGTTCTGAACTGACACCTGAAGGGGCCTCAGCCACAGGCGAGAGGCCCAATAAAAAACAGGGCGAGCACCAAGCTCCAGGATATTGGTGTGGCAGCTCACCACTGCTGCCCCGCTGCCCCGCTGCCCTGCTGCAGCCACAGCCACCCCGATGCTGAGGCTGTGCACCCTGGAGCTGCTCCTATCCCAAGACTGTGCAGCAGCGCGTCAGCAAGCCTCTCCCCACAGTGTCGCAGGATTCCTCCATGGGCAACCCCAAAACCAGCTCAACGATGCCCCAGCAGCCTGGCGGTGCCCTCTTTCCCAGGTCTGAGGTGCTCCCCATCCCCCATTCCTCACAGGCATTTCCAGCAATGGATGCAGCTCTTACACGTCCTCTGCTTCTGCAGCAGAACCAAAAGAACAAGCTTGGGTTCCTGTTTGCACTGCAGTGGCAGGTCCAACACCCAGCCCTGATTTTGGGCCCTGACCCAGGTCCTCCACACAAACAAGTGGCCCACTGGGGAAAACTCACACTAATTCCCGAGAGTTTGAGAGCTGATGGAGTGACCCACTGAGAACACTGGGGGTCCTGGGAGCAGGAAACTCCACTGGGAGCAGGGAACTTTGGGGACCCGCCTCCAGGACAGGCTGGAGTGTGTCAATACAAACATGAAGGCCACGGCAGGGAGGCAGAGTGGGTTAAAGAAGTTAACATAGGCTGGGCGTGGTGGCTCATGCCTGTAATCTCAGCACCTTGGGAGGCCGAGGCAGGTGGATCACCTGAGGTCATGAGTTCAAGACCAGCCTGCCCAACATGGTGAAACCACATCTCTACTAAAAATATAAAATTAGCCAGGCGTGGTGGCAGGCACGTGTAATTCATTACTCGGGAGGCTGAGGCAGGAGAATTGCTTGAACCTGGGAGGTGGAGGTTGCAGTGAGCCATGATCACACCATGGCACTCCAGCCTGGGCAATAAGAGCAAAACTCTGTCTCAAAAAAAAAAAAAAAAAAAAAAACTACAGTCAGGATGAGCGGAGAGAACTGAAGGGCCCCTGGGAAGCAGTCTGTGTCACCCCGGGAGGCCCCATCCACTGCTTTCAGGTCCTCCCACCCATCCCACACCTACTGCAGGGATCACAAAACCAAGACCCCAAAGACACTTGCCTCGCACATGTCCGACTTTTTGGGCCCCGGGCTGCTGGACTCGACGCTGGCCCCCTCTGCGGGGCTGTGTGCACGCATCCGACTGCTCATCTGAATGCCGCCTTCCTCTTCTTCCGCCTGCTCACCCTGGCCAGGACTGTCCTCATTCCCAGCCCCTTGAGGAAGTGGGGCGTGCAGCACCTCTGTGCAGAAGAGAGTGCGGGGGCCGTGGAGCTCGCAGAAGTGGCAGAGGGCCACGATGGCATTCATGGTGCCTTGAGGACTGCAAGAGGCCTGCGCAGGACAGGGGACATGTCAGCTTGCCAATGCCTATTCACTCCATGAAACCTCCCCAGCCCCTCAGGAGCACAGGGAGCACCCGGGTGCCATGGACTTCCTGCCCAGGAGAGGCCACCCGCCAGTTCCCCAGCTCCCTGCCAGCATTGCTTTGCCCCAGTGCTGCGCTGGGTGCAGGAGAGAGGAGAGGAACAGAGATAGGATCTTCCCACGGGAGTCACAGCAAACAGGGGAGGGGACAATGTGGACCAATGATAGCACAGCTGGAGCTGTGACAGAGCCACAGCCACAAAGCCAAGGGCGCAGGAATGTCCTCGAGTGACATGAACTGCAGCCAAACATGGCAAACCCCGTGAGAACAAACAGATAAAAGGCCAGAGGGAGAGGGTCCTCCACCCAATACATATCTGCTTGGCACCTGCTCCATGTGGGGCGAGGTGCTAGGCGACATGATACTGCTCTCATGCAGCTTACCTCCTGCAGGGGGTTGGGGGCGGACACAGGAAAACTGCTTCCTGCGAGAGGCCCGTGCAGGGAATGACCAGAGGAGGCAGGAGCCTGGAAGGACTGGCTTACGGGGCCAAGCACGAGTTGAAGGGCAGGGTGGGTGCTGTTCTGTCCGAGGGGTGTGTAGGGTCTGGTGTCTGAAGAGCAGCAGCAGACAGGGTGGAGGCTGTAGGAAGCAGATCTTATAGCTCCTCCAGGCCACCAAAAGACCCTGGATGTGTTATCAGAGACTGCGGAGGCTTTGGGGGTTCTGATGAGACATGAGAAAATGTGAATTTCACTTGAATAGGTTCACTCATGCCCATGTGCAGAAAAGATGGCAGGGGGCCAGGCTGGAGGTGGGGAACAAGCTGAGGCACCCTGCTGACTGATCTGAGCAGGAAGGGACAGTGGCCCAGGCCAGGCAGGGTGAAGAGGCACAGTGTGGGTGGAGTGCCGAGTGCAGAGGAGTGAGCAGGGGAGGAGACCCAGTGAGTGCCTGCTGAGCCTTCACGGGGACGGGACACAGCAGCAGAGCCAAGCGCGCGGTCGGTGCTGGCGCATGGGACCTCTGTGGAGTGCAGCCCTTGCAGGCTCAGAGGTGGAGAAGGGAGGACAGCTAGCCAAGGTGACCAAGCACAGGCAGTGAGGCCAGAGGGGAGCTCCAGGGTCACCCCAGTGACCAGGTGAACCGCTTTAGCAAGGCGGGACTGGAATGTCACATGGCCTTAAAAAGGAAGGAAACCCTGCCACAAGCTACAGCACGGCTGAACCTGGAGGACATTACGCCAAATGATCTACACTGGTCACAAACGGATCAACACTGTAGGATTCCACTTAGATAGGAGGTACCTAGAGTCCTCAAAGCCACAGAGCCAGAGAGCAGAATGGCGGCTGCCGGGGGCTGGGAGGAAGAGCGGGGCTCAGTTCTGGAGATGGAAGGTGGCGATAGCCGCACAGCACTGTGAACATACTTCATGCCACGGCACCACACGCCGAACAGTGGTTCAAACGGCGCATTTGATGTCATGTATTATTTCACCACAATCTTTTTAAAAGGGGGACTGGTAACCTGCAGAACAATGATGAGGTCAAAGGTGACCTTAACACAGTTTCTGGTGGAGAAAAAGCTCACAGGAGTGGGTAGAGAGAGCCCTTTGGAGAGTTTCTGTGGCAGAGCCAGCAATGGGACACCTGGTGGGGACACGGAGTCAAGGAAAGCCCCAAGCTTGGCCACAGTACAGCTGGGATGCCGGCGGTACCATGTGAAAGCCAGGGACAGCTGCAGGCACAAAGTCTCAGGGACACCACGCACTCACTGCAGAGGGCTGGCCGCGGCAGCATGAGGCAGTATGCCTTCCTAACGGATGCAGGAAAGCCAGAGGAGGCTTTAAAATGGGGGTGTGTCATGGGGTTCTGACAGGCAGAGAAGTTCTGGAAATGAGACCGCAAAAGCAAAGGTGCACAGTGGGGACAGCCACAGCCAACGGCCTGACACGTGACACAGCCTGCCACATGCAGCCAGACCCACATCGTCCATACGGTGGCCGCAGCCATGTGTGACAACTTAAATTTAAAATTTAAATTAGCTAGGCGAGGCCGGCACAGTGGCTCATGCCTGTAATCCCAACACTTTAGGAGGCTGAGGCAGGTGGATCACTTGAGGTCAGGAGTTTGAGACCAGCCTGGCTGACGCAGTGAAACCCTGTCTCTACTAAGAATACAAAGATTAGCCAGGCATGGTGGTGTGCGTTGGTAGTCCCAGCTACTCAGGAGGCTGAGGTACGAGAATCACTTGAACCCGGGAGACAAGGTTGCAGTGAGCCGAGATCACACCACTGCACTCGAGCCTGGGCAACAAAGTGAGACTCGGTCTCAAAAAAAAACCAAAAACAACAAAAACAAAACAAAATAAAACAAAAACCTTAGCTGGGCGTGTTGGCGGGCACCTATAAACCCAGCTACTTGGGAGGCTGAGGGAGGAGAATCGCTTGAACCTGGGAGGCGGAGGTTGCAGTGAGCCAAGACTAGGTCACTGCACTCCAGCTTTTATGACAGGGCGAGACTCCGTCTCAAAAAAAAAAAGTAGCCTGGAGTGGTGGCGCACGCTTGTAGTCCCAACTACTCGGGAGGCCTAGGCAGGAAAATTGCTCGAACCTGGGAGGTGGAGGTTGCAGTGAGCTGAGATCATACTACTACACTCCACCCTGGGCGACAGAGTGAGTGAGACTTCGTCTCAAAAAAATTAAATAAATAGGCTGAGTGCAGTTGTTCGTGCCTGTAATCCCAGCACTTTGGGAGGCCGAGGCAGGCAGATCACTTGAGGTCAGGAGTTCAAGACTAGCCTGGCCAACATGGCAAAACCCCATTTCTACTACAAGTACAAAAAAATTAGCCAGGCATGGTGGCGCACACCTGTAGTCCCAGCTACTCAAGAGGCTGAGGCAGGAGAATTGCCTGAACCCAGGAGGCGAAGGTTGCTGTGAGCCAAGACTGCGCAACTGCACTCCAGCCTGGGCGACAGAGAGACTCCGTCTCAAAATAAATAATGAATGAATTAATTAATATATTAGCTAGGACAAAAGCTCAGCTCTTCTGTCTCACCGGCCATGTCCTGAGTGTTTGCTAGGCACACACAACTCATGCCACCCCTCTGAATAGCCCAGGTCACAGAATATTTCTGCCTTCCCAGAAAGCCCCATTGCTTTCTGGGTGTGGCTGGCAGGGAATGGAGGGCTGGTGCTCAGCAGGTGCACTCCGAGAGGGAGGCAGACAGGCAGCAGGAAAGGAAACAGAGTTTCAATAAAGGGCCCAAGTCAGACTTGCTTGGGACGATGAAGAATCATGTAAGTTTCCGAATGTTTGACTGAGTAGTGGACACTGGCCAGGACCCAAAGCCTCTTCTCTTCTGGGGAGCCCCCACCCCTGTTACGGATCCAAAAGTCAGACGTTCTGTGTTTGCTCCTGACAGGCAGGCTGTGAACACAAACAAGGCATGGCCTGCCAAAGCCGCTAACTCTAGGGAGAAGCAAAGCAGAATGTGCACGGTGGTGGGGGGTGCTGCAGCCAGCCTCTCTGCTGGCGGCCCATGCCTGGAACTGCTTCTCCAGCATGCCTGCGAATGCACCACCCACCTGACGTTTCTGCAGTTGGCTGCTTAGCTGCACGAGCTGCTCCGGCACCTGTCCTCCTGCCTGAGATACGGCTGAGCACGAGCGGTCACACTGGGAATGGCAGAGACAGACAGAAAACAGACATTTGAAGAGAACCTTAGCTGGGCTGGCAGTGAGGCAGGTGTGGGAGTCAGAGAGGGAGACCCTGGGTGTGGCTGGCAGGGAATGGAGGGCTGGTGCTCTGTAGGTGCACTCCGAGAGGGAGGCAGACAGGCAGCGGGAGAGGAGACATATGCATTTAATAGACAGCAGAACTTCTAGCTGGAAGGCCCTAAGGACTCAGCAAAGATGCAGGCTTTGGGACAGGAGAGGGCAAGGCTGGGGACAAAGGTCAGGAATGCTCCACACACCTTCACCTGGCTCACTCCTCACCACTCGGCCTCCACTTGCAGGTCCCCTGCTCAGAGGACCCCTTGCCAGCCCACCAGAAGAGCTCCCCTCCACCCCGACACCCTCCCCTGCCCTGCTTTGAGTCGTAGCGCTCCTCATCGCAGAACTGCGCCTCCAAAGTGCCTTCCTGACACACAGGAGGCACCACATTCACGTGTTAGATAAATGAGAGGACTGAGAAGTCGCCCTTGGAAAGATGACAGCTGTTGCCAAGAAAGGGGTGGAATCTAGGGGCGGCAGAGGTTCAGGAGCCACAGCTGTGGGGAAGGCCGGAGCTAGAGTCTAGTGGCACAGGAACCAAACAGACAGTTTCAATAAAGGTCCCACAGGGTTCACTATGGTGAGTGGCTTAAAAATCTACTGCTCAACAGGAGATGGGGCGACCACTGATGGAGTAAGGGGTAGCAGGACCCAAAGGAAAGGTAAAGGCATTAAACTGCGAAAAGGAAGGCCACGCCTTTCTCTGAGAGGCATCAGGGGAAGAGAAACAAGGTTCCTTCTAGCAAGACACGCACAGGACAGCAAGCCTGGGCCAAGTCTCAGCCCACCTGCAGAGCACCCACACTAACCTGACACTCAGCAGAATCACGCTTACACCGTCCACACCAGACCACCACACACGAGGCTGCTGCCAAATGGGTCAAGCATGGTGGTGGCAGACATCCTTGAAGACCTGGTGTTTTCTAGGTAAGAGAAAAAAAAATTAGAGCTATTTCTAAGATTAGAGGCCTTTGTAGCATGAAAAATAATGGGAGCAGCTTACAGCCAGTCTCAAATAAGGACGTGTCCGATGAGGATGTAGACCCTCCCCAGGGTTCTGAATGACTTAGCAGGCCTCTCACCTTCTGAGCAGGAGCTGACATTTTAGCTGAACTCTTGCACCTCTGAAGCACTCTAAACCAGTATTTGATCAAGGATCTCTGTATTTATTTTTTTAGAGATAGGGTCTTGAGGCCAGCTCAGTGGCTCATGCTTGTAATCCCAACACTTCGGGAGGCCAAGGCAGGAGGACTGCTTCAGCCTATGAGTTTGAGACCAGCCTGGGTAACATAGTGAGACCCCCATCTCTACAAAAAATGTTTTTAAAAAATTAGCCAGGCCCAGCGCGGTGGCTCACGCCTGTAACCCCGGCACTTTGGGAGGCCGAGGTGGGTGGATCACGTGGTCAGGAGATCGAGACCATTCTGGCTAACACAGTGAAACCCCGTCTCTACTAAAAATACAAAAAAATATTAACCAGGCATGGTGACAGGCGCCTGTAGTCCCAGCTACTCAGGAGGCTGAGGCAGGAGAATGGCGTGAACCTGAGACGTGGAACTTGCAGTGAGCCAAGATCACGCCACTGCACTCCAGCCTGGGCGACACAGCAAGACTCCGTCTCAAAAAAAAAAAAAAAAAAAAATTAGCCGGGCATGCCTCTAGTCCAAGCTACTTGGGGGACTAAGTTGGGAGGTCACTTGAGCCTGGGAGGTCAAGGATGCAAGTTCCCATCTTTACTTTTTTTTTTTTTTTTTTGAGAACAAGTTTCACTCTTGTCGCCCAGGCTGGAGTGCAATGGCGTGATCTCAGCTCACTGCAACCTCTGCCTCCCGGGTTTAAGCAATTCTCCTGCCTCAGCCTCCTGAGTAGCTGGGATTACAGGTGCCTGCCAACACGCCTGGCTAATTTTTGTATTTTAGTAGAGAGAGAGTTTCACCATGTTGGCCAGGCTGGTTTCGAACTCCCGACCTCAGGTGATCGACCCACCTCAGCCTCCCTAAGTGCTAGGATTACAGGCGTGAGCCACTACACCCAGCTAAGTCCCCATCTTTCTTACTCTTGGTTATAAGGAGGTGCTCTGGCAGCATCTACATCACACCAACTTACTTTTCAGGCCGTAGGCCTGGCAGTTTCCTTCTCAAGCAGGAGAGGGAAACCAAAGGCAACATTGACAAGCCACTTCCCAGCACCCAGTGCCAACATGGGCTACACTTTTTTTTTTTTTTTTTTTTTTTTGTGGCAGGGTCTCATTCTGTTGCCCAGGCTGGAGTGCAGTGCAGCAATCTCGGATCACTGCCACCTCCGCCTCCCAGGTTCAAGCGATTCTCCTGCCTCAGCTTCCCAAGTAGCTGGAATTACGGCTGTGCGCCACCAGGCCCAGCCAATTTTTGTATTTTTAGTAGAGATGGGGTTTCGCCATGTTGGCCAGGCTGGTCTTGAACTCCTGACCTCAGGTGATTCTCCTGCCTCCTCGGCCTCCCAAAGTGCTGGGATTACAGGCGTGAGCCACCATGTCTGGCCAAAACATGGGCTACTCTTATTCGTTTTTCCTTTTAATGAAAAGCACTTGCTGGGTGCAGTGGCTTAAGCCTGTAATCCCAGCACTTTGGGAGGCCAAGGAGGGCAGATGACCTGAGGTCAGGAGTTCGTGACCAGCCAGGCTAACATGGTGAAACCCTGTCTCTACTAAAAACAGAAAAACTGCTGGGTGCGGTGGCTCATGCTTGTAATCCCAGCACTTTGGGAGGCCGAGGCAGGCGGACCACGAGGTCAGGAGTTCGAGACCAGCTTGGCCAACATATTGAAAACCCATCTCTACTAAAAATACAAAAATTAGGCCGGGTGTGGTGGCTCATGCCTGTAATCCCAGCACTTTGGGAGGCCGAGGTGGGCAGATCACGAGGTCAGGAGATCGAGACCATCCTGGCTAACACAGTGAAACCCCGTCTCTACTAAAAAATACAAAAAATTAGCTGGGCGTGGTGGCGGGCACCTGTAGCCCCAGCTATTGGGGAGGCCGAGGCAAGAGAATGGTGTGAACCCGGGAGGCACAGCTTGTAGTGAGCTGATCGCGCCACTGCACTCCAGCCTGGGCCACAGAGCAAGACTCCATCTCAAAAAAAAAAAAAAAAAAAAAAAATTAGCCAGGCATGGTGGTGGCGCATGCCTGTAATCCCAGCTACTGGGGAGTCTGAGGCAGGAGAATTGCCTGAACCCGGGAGACGGAGGTTGCCGCGAGCTGCGATCGCACCACTGCACTCCAGCCTGGGCAACAAGAGTAAAACTCCATTTCAAAAAATACAAAATACAAAAATTAGCCAGGCCTGGTGGCATGTGCCTGTAGTGCCAGCTACTCAGGAGGCTGAGGCAGGAGAATCGTTTGAACCTGGAAGCGGAGGTGGCAGTGAGCCGAGATCACACCACTGCACTCCAGCCTGGGCGATAGAATGAGATTCTGTCTTCAAAAAAAAAAAAAAGAAAGAAAGAAAGAAAGAAAGAAAACAAAAGCACTTGTCAGACGAGAGCTCTGACTCTGACTCCATGGATCATGTGCACCAGAGGCCCAGGCAGCCCTGAAAGAGAGGGGGATGCCCTACAGAGCACAGAGCACTTAGCTTTGCAGTCACTGGAGCCTGCTCTCACCACCCAGGTGACACCAAATGTTACTAGACCTCTCTGAATACCACCCAAAAGCTGGGAAACAGAGGCCTCTCAGGATTCGCATTACACATGGAATCAGAATTCTGGGCAGCGTGAGGTCATTCTTCACTCACTGTTCAATTCCAACCTCTACCAGGTGTTTGCTGAAGAAAACAAACTGGTTTGAGTATGTCTCACGAGTCTGTTTCCAATAAGCTTTCCAAAACCCACAGAGGAAGACGAAATCCCCTGGCTGACACTCTCTTCATCATCATACCCAAAGACAGTATTCCAATTCCCTGATGTGGTAGTCTGTCCACGTCCCCCTCCCACAATGGCTGAGTCCCAGACCTGGACAGTGACTTCACCACTACCCGTGGTGCGCCCTGGCCCTATTTCAATCCTACTTCCTATGGTCTTCTCTTAGCACCGTAGAGAATCAAAGAGGCCACTAAGTAAGGGCACTCTGTAAATAAACAAGGCACTGTAACGGATCTTAGCCAGCAGTGGACATACAGCTTCTATAACTAGTCTCCCACTGGGGAGCCTCATTAAGTTAGCAGCTGGGATCCCAACAAGCCCAGGGTGAAAAGTTCTGCAGGGGATGACTGCCAGCTCAGACCCACTCTCACTGTGGCTCTATTTCCACCGTTTCCCTGGATTTCCATTCACAGAGCTCCCTGACATAGGACACTAGAAGGGCAAACACAGTGTCACCTGCCACTATTACTCAATTACTTGATGACCACGGTGATAATCTGGCACTAAACTGGCTGTGGCCAAAGGCTAGAGAGCCAGAACCTACTTCCAGCAAGCTCCTCCTTGCCCTGTGTCCCCATTTGAAGAGACTGCTGGTGACCACACATTGGACTTCAGTCCACAAGCCAATCCATT
Organism: Pongo abelii; assembly: GCF_028885655.2. Classification (NCBI taxonomy): domain Eukaryota; kingdom Metazoa; phylum Chordata; class Mammalia; order Primates; family Hominidae; genus Pongo; species Pongo abelii. Next base: position 19,016,717 of record NC_072004.2, on the reverse strand, counting down.
CTTTCCAGGTGACAAGGACGCAACTGACAGTACTCTCAACTGGAGAGAAGCGCGGTCTTCCACCCTCTCTGGAGAACACGGTGCTACCCTATTAGCGCATCAGAGGACCCTCCTGAACGCCAAACTGGGAGAAGAGGATGACACACACCCTCTCCTCCAAACAGAGCGAAGACAAAACCTGGGAGAAGGGAAGGCAAACAGTCCCGTTTCATGGCAACATCAAATGAGATCACAGTCCTCATCCCATAGACTTGGTTAATGGGCGTGCCCCCAACCTATCTTCAAATCTCAGGGTCTCGGCGACGCCCTGGACTCTGGCCCTAAACCTTCCCCCATCACTCGTCCACCTGGGACCAACGAAAACTCGGACATGCCCCTCCGCCAACCTCTCAGACCCCCGCCCACCTGCTCCCCGAATCGAGGCCCGCGGGACACCTGGACTCGGCAGCCAGGGTCCCGCTGTGGGTCCCAGCCCCGCCCCTGACTGCGCTGGGTAGGTGGTCGCTGCGGGACCCGGACCCGCGGGATCACACCCAGAGCCCCCAAGCCCACGGCAGGGACGTCACCCGGGGTGGCGAGGCTCTCAAGCCCGGGTTCGGGCTCTCAGGAGGGCTGGCAGAACCAGGAGCGACCACACTCACTCGCTGTCCTGCCGCCGAGATCCAGGCGCGTGACTCCCTGAGCCGTACCACCACCCAGCCCTGCGGTGGGGGTGCGGGAGCCGTCCGAGCGCGTCCTGCACCTCGAGGAGAGCCGGGCCTCCCTAGCTCCCGCAAGCCCAGGAACACAGTCCGAGTCCTGCAACTCCGAGGTCTGACGGAGAAGCAGGGGCCGCTGCCCGACAACCACCCTTTTCCGCCGCCACTATTCCGGTGCCCCCCTCCGGGAGGTTCCGAATGGTTCAGACCGCACCAGCTGGGGATGCTGGGGGAAACCATTTCATTAAGCGCGGGAGTATGCTGAAACTTAAAAACCATTTTAAAAAGAGATTTGAGGGTCAATATAGCCAACCTAAGGCTTCCTGTCCACATAAAAGAGAAAAATAAAGAAAAAACGTTATAAGAGGTTGGCAGGCTTTTTTTTTTTTTGCTTCACCAATGGTTTTTATTAAATTGCTGATGGAACCCGTCCTCTCCCTACATTGAGAGTATGGAAGGTGCGGGCGACGGCCGTCACGTGACGCGGGGAAGGCGCGGCGCCCGTGGGAGGTTGCTTGCGGAACACGCGACCGGTGTGCGCGCGCATGTGTGGGATTCGGTGTTTCTCAGTGGGTCTTTTTTAAAAATGTGAAAATCAGTTTTTGAATAATATTCTTATTTTGAGACGGAGTTTCGCTTTCGCTCTTGTTGCCCAGGCTGGAGTCCAGTGGCGCGACCTCGCCTTACTGCAACCTCCGCTTCCCGAGTTCAAGCGATTGTCCTGCCTCAGCCTCCCGAGTAGCTGGGATAACAGGCGTCCGCCACCACACCCGGCTAATTTTTTGTATTTTTGCAGAGACGGGGTTTCACCCTGTTGGCCAGGCTGGTCTTGAATTCCTGACCTCAGGTGATCCACCAGCCTCGGCCTCCCAAAGTGCTGGGATTACAGGCGTGAGCCACCGCGCCCGGCCTGAATAATATTTTTTAAAACTTGAGCGCCCATTACTAAATTTAGCTACTTAGAAGTTAATTGTAAAGCCATTAGTTTGTGATGTAGTGTGGGTCCTTCTAGTGAAGACCGGAGCTCTAGAGATGGGAATCAGAGCCTGACCCGCCCGCGCGCGCTGCCCCCTGAGGTGTGGCCGCCCGGGAGCCTTCCGCCGCGGCCGAAGCTGTGGTTGCCGCAGAGTCTCCAGAATGTGCTCACCAGGAATAGAATAGAAAAGTGGGTGGTTGTGTTTTTGAAATCAGAGGTCACTTATTTTTTCTCTTTAAATTTCCACGTTCTGGTCGGGCGCGGTGGCTCACACCTGTAATCCCAACACTTTGGGAGGCCGAGGTGGGCGGATTACGAGGTAAAGAGATTGAGATCATCCTGGCCAACAGGTGAAACCCCGTCTCTACTAAAAATACAAAAAAAATCAGCTGGGCGTGGCGGCACACGCCTGTACTCCTAGCTACTCGGGTGGCTGAGGCAGGAGAATTGCTTGAACCTGGGAGGCAGAGGTTGCAGTGAGCCGAGATCGTGCCACTGCACACCAGCCTGGCACAGAGCGAGACTCCGTCTAAAAAAAAAAAAAAAAAAAAAAAAAAAAAAAAATTCCATGGTCTGTTGAAAACGGGACACGAGAAAAGAACGAAAGTGCATCTTGTGTTTTCTGCCGTTTTATAGTGGCTTGGTAAAGATTAAGGAATATGGGGTGGCGTTACGAGGTTAGGGATTGCCTTTATGTGTTTAATTATTCTTATCAAACGAATTTCCCCTGCTGTTGGACAGCGCAAACTTAATTTATGAGGCGGTAGTAAGTTACAGGGTGATTTTATTTTATTTTATTTTATTTTTGAGACGAAGTCTTGCTATGTCTCCCAGGCTGGAGTGCAGTGGCGCGATCTCGGCTCACTGCTACCTCCACCTCCCGGGTTCAAGTTCTTGAAACTAATGTTTGTTAATGAGATTTTTAAGTCAAGAACAAGGTTTTTTTCACCTTGTAACTTTAATTCCAGGAATTACCTTTTTCAGTTTGTTAGTGGAGATCACCACCTTGCTCAGATTATCCTTATTTCCATGGTGATAGGCTAATGGAGGAAGGTTATTCAACCACTGCATTTTCAGTAAAAGTCAATGTGCATTTACCACACCTGGGCTCAAGTTAGGCCATTAACATCTTTCCCAGCACCACTGGCTTCAGCCACCTACCTCTTTTGGAGGTACTTTCTTAAATAAACCTATAAATCTTAAAAAAAAAAAATTAACAACTGCCAAATCTTTGCCTCAGTGAATTGCACCAAAGGTTATTTAAATTGGGCTCTCATGGGGTATACATTTTCAAGGACATGCAACAAAAGGGACATCTTAGAAGTCAGAAAATGTACCCATTCTCATGGGAAAGACAGTTGAAACTCAGCAGTAATGTTCAGAAAGCACAGATACCAATAATGTCCAACAATCCACAACCAAATGAAATGCAATGCTAATCTCAAAGCTTCTATCCCATAATGGAAATTGTATGAAATGATTCCAGAAGCTCTGGATATGTTACTGCCTGGCATGCATACAATCCAGAATGTGTTTTTTCCACCACTGAAACAGGCTCAATCAGAATTAAGACTTTTTCCACCACTGAAATAGGCTCAATCAGAATTAAGATTTTTTTTTTTTTTTTTTTTGAGACAGAGTCTCTCTCTGTCGCCCAGGGTGGAGTGCAGTGGTGCGATCTGGGCTCACTGCAAGCTCCACCTCCCAGGTTCATGCCATTCTGCCTCAGCCTCCCGAGTAGCTGGGACTACAGGCGCCCGCCACCACGCCCAGCTAATTTTTTTTTTTTTTTTTTTTTGTATTTTTAGTAGAGACGGGGTTTCACCGTGTTAGCCAGGATGGTCTCCATCTCCTGACCTCGTGATCCACCCACCTCGGCCTCCCAAAGTGCTGGGATTACAGGCTTAAGATTTTTTGGATGCTCTTCTGCCTTCTTACTACTGCTAAACCAAGAGGCTTCATTACAGCTGAGTATCCAAACTGATCAATCACTTCCAAGGCATCATTTGCCAGGACCATAGAGCCAAGTGGTAGGGAAAAGTCACATCTCATTCAGAAATTTGTTTTAGAGTTTTTTATATGTACCCTTAGCCACAGGGGCTCTGATGCAGCTGTAGGATACAGCTGGGCTTTATCTTTCAGTCAAACCACATGTCAATGACTCTTAGTTTCCAGTTTCAGGAAGAAGGGGTGTATTTCATTTGTAAGCATTTCAATTTAATATTTTTAATCACATCTCATTATTTTCAAGTTACTATAACTGATTCCCTGTTATAAAAATAATGATCTAAGTTTTTGTTTCTTCCAGCAACTGAGAAAAACATTCCGTTTTTAAATGTTTTGAACAGTTTAGGAGTCTGGCCAGCTGCTGAAAGGCAGCAAGCAATGAGTAACATTTCAGAAGGTGAGATAAATGCACAATTTCTTTTTTTTTTTTTTTTTTTTGAGATGGAGTCTTACTCTGTCGCCAGGCTGGAGTGCAGTGGCGTGATCTTGCCTCACTGCAACTTCCCCCCTCCCGGGTTCAAGCACTTCTCCTGCCTCAGCCTCCCGAGTAGCTGGGACTACAGGTGCGTGCCACCAAGCTCAGCTAATTTTTGTATTTTTAGTAGAGACTGGGTTTCCCCATGTTGGTCAGGCTGGTCTCGAACTCCTGACCTCTTGATCTGCCCTCCGAAAGTGCTGGGATAACAGGCGTGAGCCACTGCGCCCAGCCCATGCACAATTTCTTTCTCTTTTTTTTTTTTTTTGAAACGGAGTCTCGCTCTGTCGCCCAGGCTGGAGTGCAGTGGCGCCATCTTGGCTCACTGCAAGCTCCACCTCCCGGATTCAAGCAATTCTTCTGCCTCAGCCTCCTGAGTAGCTGGGACTACAGGCGCCTGCCACCAGGCCTGGCTAATTTTTTATATCTTTAGTAGAGACGGGGTTTCACTGTGTTAGCCAGGACGGTCTCGATCTGCTGACCTCGTGATCTGCCTGCCTTGGCCTCCCAAAGTGCTGGGATTACAAGCGTGAGCCACTGCGCCCGGCCCAGCCCATGCACAGTTTCTAAGTTCAGGTTTTAGGTAATTAGACAATCAACTCTGCACATAAGGCATCCAGTCAGTTGTGAGATATGAGTTATTAGTGGTCCAATAAAGGCTGTTAGGATTAATTTAATATTTCTTACCATAGCAATTTCTGTAAGCTTTTAAAAATTAACCTCTCTCCACCAATTAGAATTCATCTGCTATGCCTTTTGTGTTTTAATCTACTACTAGTGCCTATTAAATACCAAGTGTAGAAATTTTAGTCTAACAATCAACTGTAGAGCCAGTCTATGGATTCAGACTTATTAAATGCTTTTTGCAATTAAAGTTCTCTGATTTCAGCCTTTGATGTTAGGAAACGATACAGATAGGATTTTGTCTTTGTTCACTATCATTGAGTAATTCAGTTACTTAAAAAGATAGCCATCACATTTTTTTATTCACAGAGATCTGATTTACCTAGTCATTTATTTTCTCTGGCCCCTTTGCAACTGCTCAGACTTAGGTCCAAATAACATAACCTTCCACAAAGTGGGTACCAATTCAGGTTGGAACCCAGAAACTTAGGACTTACAAACCCAAAACTTCATATTTTGTTTTGTGTTTTTTTTGTTTTTTTTGTTTTTTTTGAGATGGAGTCTCACTCTGTCACCCAGGCTGGAGCGCAGTGGTGCCATCTTGGCTCACTGCAAGCTCCACCTCCCGGATTCAAGCGATTCTTCTGCCTCAGCCTCCCGAGTAGCTGGGACTACAGGCAGGTGCCACCATGCCCGGCTAATTTTCCATATTTTTAGTAGAGACAGGGTTTTACCATGTTAGCCAGGATGGTCTCGATCTCCTGACCTCATGATTTGCCTGCCTTGGCCTCCCAAACAAAGTGCTGGGATTACAGGCGTGAGCCACCGTGCCTGGCCGATTTGATGGTTTTTAAGATGGGAGTTTCCCTGCACAAGCTCTCTTTCTGCCTGCTGCCATTTGTGTAAGACGTGACTTGCCTCCCGCCATGACTGTGAGGCCTCCCCAGCCACCTGGAACTGTAAGTCCATTAGGCCTCTTTCTTTTGTAAATTGTCCAGTCTCAGGTATGTCTTTATCAGCAGCGTGAAAATGGACTAATACAGATGACATGGAGAAGATCTGGCACCACACCTTCTGCAGTGAGCTGCACGTGGCCCCAGAGGAGCACCTAGTGCTGCTGACCAAGGCCCCCCTGAACCCCAAGGTCAACAGAGAGAAGATAACTCAGATCATGTTTGAGACCTTTAACGCCTGGGCCATGTATGTGGCCATCCAGGCCATGCTGTCCGTCTACACCTCTGGGCACACCACTGGCATTGTCCTGGACTTTGGAGATGGGGTCACCCACATGGTACCCATCTACAAGGGCTATACCCTCCCCCATGGCATCCTGTGTCTGGACCTGGCTGGCCAGGACCTGACAACCCCATGAAGATCCTCACCAAGCTTGGCTACAACAGCTCGATCACCATGGCCAAGCAGGAGATCAAGCATGACAAGGAGAAGCTGTGTTGCCCTTCAAGCAGGAGATGGCCACCGCTGCATCCTTCTCGTCCCTGGAGAAGAGCTATGAGGTGCCCTATGGCCAGGTCATCGCCACTGGCAACGAGCAGTTCCAGTGTCTGGAGGCACTGTTCCAGCCTTCCTTCCTGGGCATGGAATCTTGCAGCATCTACAAGACCACCTTCAACTCCATCATGAAGTGTGATGTGGACATCTGCAAAGACCTATATGCCAACACGTGCTGTCTGGCGGCACCACCATGTACTGGGGCAAGAAGATCACTGCCCTGGCGCCCAGCACCACGAAGATCAAGATCATTGTGCCTCGCCCCAAGCGCAAGTACTCGGTGTGGATCAGCAGTTCCATCCTGGCCTCACTGTCTACCTTCCAGCAGATGTGGATCAGCAAGCAGAAGTAAGACGAGTCAGGCCCCTCCATCGTCCACCACAAATGCTTTTAAACGGACTGTGAGCCGATGCATAGCATTTGCTGCATGGGTTAATTCCAGAGTATAAATTTACCCTTGGAGGCCTGGCGCGGTGGCTCACGCCTGTAATCCCAGCACTTTGGGAGGCCGAGGTGGGCGGATCACAAGGTCAGGAGATCAAGACCATCCTGGCTATCATGGTGAAACCCCATCTCTACTAAAAATACAAAAAAATTAGCCGAGCGTGGTGGCAGGCGCCTGTAGTCCCAGCTACTCGGGAGGCTGAGGCAGAAGAATGGCGTGAACCCGAGAGGTGGAGCTTGCAGTGAGAGGAGATCGTGCCACTGCACTCCAGCCTGGGCGACAGAGCGAAACTCTGTCTCAAAAGAAAAAAAAAAAATTTGCCCCTGGCAAATGCATACACCTCATACTAGCCTCACGAAACTGGAATAAGCCTTCAAAAAGAAATGTGTCCTTAAGGTTTGTATCCAACATCAGCACTGGATTGTAAAACTTGTTGCTAATTTTGACTTTGTATTCAAGTTAACTGTTCTCCTTGGTATTTGTGTAATACCCTATACATATTTTTTATTTCAACCCTTAGTACATGTGGCTTGGTCACTTCATGGCTGAGGTAAGAACTGGCTTGTGGAAGACAGGTCGTTAGCTTGGTGAGTCTGTGTGGCCAGCAGTCTCCGATCTGTGCAGTGTATTCATGTGTCAGGGCAGAGTGTTCTGCTGTAGAGCCTGGTAAGGGGTCCTGAACCAATTGTTACTGTCTTGCCAGTCTATCAGGGTTGGAAAAGTCCAAGCCATAGGACCAAGTTTCCTTTCTTAGCTGATGTTTTCATGCCAGAACGCCATGAGCTACTTGTCTTGAGTTGGAATTAGTTTGCATTTCCACCTGTAAATGTATTCATCCTTTTATTTATGTAGGGTTTTCTTGTACTCAATTCTTGATTCTTTGAGATGACAACACATTTTCTTTTTTTACTGTTATGTGAGAACATCAGGCCCCAGCAACACGTCATTGTGTAAGGAAAAATAAAAGTACTGCGGTAGAAGAAACAAAAAAAATCGGCTGGGTGCGGTGGCTTAACACCTGTGATCCCAGCACTTTGGGAGGCCAAGGTGGGTGGATTGCTTGAGGTCAGGAGTTTGAGCCTAGCCGGGCCAACATGGCGAAACCCTCTCTAGTAAAATGCAAAAGTTAGCTAGGCGTGTGGTGGGTACCTGTAATCCCAGCTACTAGGGAGGCTGAGGCAGGAGAATTGCTTGAACCCAGGAGGTGGAGGTTGCAGTGAGCTGAGATCACACCCACTTCACTCCACCCTGGGCAAGAGTGAGACTCCATCTCAAAAAAAAAAAAAAAATTGAGGAGTCTCACTGAGGTAGTAGCTACAGTGAGCAGATACCACCCCTTAGGGGTTGGAGAACAAAGGGAAAAGACTGGGATGAATAGAATTTAAAATTCTGAAGGAGGGCGCAGTGGGAAGATGGGGGAGGCCTGCCTCCTGGGTCCCTGTATCTCTAAGGGGCTGTGCTGAGGCTGATTCTAAGAGCATGGGGGAAACTGCACACTGGAAGCAGACTTGCCTGGACCATACTGCTCAACAGAGGCAGATGCAGGGAGCCTGTCGCTTTCTCCCCCGAGCTCTAATCCCCTTCCTGCTGGTTTGCAGAGGTCTAGCCCAAGAATCACAAAGCAGAACACAGAACAGAGGATTCAAAGCTGAAACGATTGTGACCAGCCAGCACTCCCCTCAAACACTGACTCAGGGTTTGCAGGTACTAGGACAAGGTTCTAAATAACATATCCCCTTTCAGTTCAAAGTTTCCAAAAAATGCAGTATTTTAATGAATTCACCTTGGGAAAGAAATTATAATAGCATCCACATCATTAGCAGCTCACAATAGAGTTACTTTTCACTTATATAGTCACGACTGACAAGTACTAGCAATTCGCAGACACATTCTAAGTGATTTTGATTTCAGATCCAGATAAATGAGAAGCTAATTGTTTTTTAAAAATAAAACAGGGTCTGTAATTCATGACACAGATAAAAGATCATTTCCCATTAAATATTTTGTTTCCTAAGTGCAGGTATACGTAAACAAGTGAAAGGGATGCAACCCACAAATAGTCCTAATTCAAGTGCTAGAGAATTTGACAGTTTAGTTGATGGGTCAGCAAAATACAGGCTTTAGGTCAGACCTAGCCTGCCGCCTCCTTTTTTTTTTTTTTTTTTTTTTTTTTTTTTTTTTTTTTTTTTTTTGAGATGGAGTTTTGCTGTTGTTGCCCAGGCTGGAGTGCAATGGCATGATCTTGGCTCACTGCAACCTCCACCTCCTGGGTTCAAGCGATTCTTCTGCCTCAGCCTCCTGAGTAGCTGGGATTACAGGCACCTGCCACCACACCTGGCTAATTTTTGTATTTTTAGTAGAGACGGGGTTTCACTATGTTGGCCAGGCTGGTCTCAAACTCCTGACCTCAGGTGATCCGCCTGCCTTGGCCTCCCACAGTGCTGGGATTACAGGCGTGAGCCACCGTGCCTGCCACTGCCTACTTTTTATAAATAAAGTTTTACTACTAACACGGCCACAGTTACAATAGGCCATGTGACCTCCAGAGCCTAAGTATGGGCTCTATTAGGGTAACTTTTTATGTGACTCATGAGTTTTGTTTTGTTTTGTTTTGTTTTAATACAGAGTCTTGCTCTTGCCACCCAGGCTGGAGTGCAGTGGCACGATCTTGGCTCACTGCAACCTCCGCCTCCCGGATTCAAGCGATTCTCCTGCCTCAGCCTCCTGAGTAGCTGAAATTACGGGCACCCACCACCATGCCCGGCTCATTTTTTGTATTTTTAGTAGAGATGGGGTTTCCCCATGTTGCCCAGGCTGGTCTCAAACTACTGACCTCAGGTGATCACCTGCCTTGGCCTCCCAGAGTGCTGGGATTACAGGCATGAGCCACTGCGCCCAGCTGAGGTTTCTTTTTTAAATAATGAAAATATACCTTACCAGACAACTTGAAACATTTTAAGAATTGAATGTTTGTAGTAAGAGACAGATGTTTTTTAAGGACCAAATTGGATGTGTTTTAACCTGACCACACTTTATTCTGCTCCACACCATTCCAGGGCTAAATCAGTAAATCCTAGTGCAAATTCCTGTGACAGGAGAAGCCCTCAACATAAATCAAAATGCAACTATCAGTTTACCTGAAATCCTTTGACAAGAAAAAGTGGGAAAGCCTGCCATTTGTCTCCTAAAAACTGCAAGTCAAGAGGGGGAAAAAAGCCATTTTCAAGACTACAAAAGTGTAGTGCCCACTAAAGGTTGGAAAGTGCTTTTGACACCACCTGCACAACACGGCAAAACCCCATCTCTACAAAAAAAAAAAACCTGGCTAAGCTGGCTGTGGTGGTGCTCACCTGTAGTCCCAGCTACTTAGGAAGCTGAGGGAGGAGAATCACCTGAGCCTGGGAAGTTTAGGTAAGCCACGATGGCACCATTGCACTGCAGCCTACGTGACAAAGACCCTGTCTCTTAAAAAAAAAAAAAAAAAAAAAAAAAAGTGAAGCACCAATGCCATCTCATAATCCACAACTCATACTCTCACTAATATGCATATTAATTTTAATTTTAAAAATTAGCTTATGCCTCAGGGATGCTCCTTTTTTTTTTGTAAACAGAGACAGGGTCTCACTATGTTGGCCAAGGTGGTCTGAATTCCTGGCCTCAAGCAATCCTGCCTGGGCCTCCCAAAGTGCTAGGATATTACAGGTGTGAGCCACTGTGTCTGTCTGGCCTTTCTTTTCTTTTCATTTTCTGAAGACACTGATTACAACTTTTAGATTTTTTTTATATACAAATTTGTCAATAAACAAAAACCTTTCAGATTCAAATCTTGCAAAAATTCCTAAAATCCAGCTATTTCTGTTCACAATGAATGTGCTTATTAAAAACTTCAGCGGAGAAAAAAGTGATACAGAAGACACATTAATGTTCAAGCAACTTAAAACAAAAAGGTAGATTTAATGCAATAACAATAATCTGAGGATAAATAAATCCACGACAGACTTTAAAGTCTGCAAATGTTTCCTTTCTTTGCAGAGAGAATGGTTTTCTGAAAGCACACAGGACTGAAGATGTCAAAACAAAACTTAATTTCTTAGTCTCCAGGTGACACAGGCTTGGTCCTCTCTGCTGCCCTCCGAACACTTGTCACTGGCCCAGATGGTAGTTTCTCTTGTTTAGCTCAGGATGGATGTTAGTTTCAAGAATAACTGGATGGTTTGTTTCCTGAATCATCTTCTTGTGAGCCCATACTCTGTAAAGGTAAAGTGAAGTTATGTATTTATGTTTGCTTTTATCAAGGGTTCCCTGGCAGCCCAATAAGCACACCAGTTATCCTGTCCCTCCGAGAACAAAGCCCCCTGTGAACAAGGGCAGGCAATTCCAGGAACCACCCTAAGCATCCCTAAGTGTACTTCCAGGCCATCATCTGAAAATGCTCTCAACTAATATTTCTCCATGACCGTACTGGTAAGGTTCTCAAGAAATATTTAATAACGTGAAACTTAGTTCCTGTGCCTGATGTGACAACGCCCCTCCTTCTCCACCCAGCCTACTTCTTAAAATAAGGGAACTCTCATCACCTTTTGTACAAACTGAGGGTTCACTGTGATCTCCTGGTCCATGGCTTTCAGCCGCTCATCCAGCTCAATGCACTTCAGCATCTGCATGACAGGCACATTAGAAGGTGGTCAGCGGCGGGTTTAGGTCAGCTGCATCCTTTCTAACTTACACTGTTCACAAGGGTGCTATAGGTTCACAATCTCTTGATCTGAAACCCCTGGGGCCACATGGGTTTTGGAGCCAGAGTATTTTGGACTCAGAAAGCTAATACATCTATCGTATAATACCCAATATCCCACCCAGCAGGATCTAGGCAAACCTCATAATCAAACACATAGTATCTTCTGCAGTGAAACTGGAGTATATTCACACTGAGATAAATGAAGACTAGACACCATTTCAGGTGACATTTTGCCATTAAATTAGTTACAAAAAATATATAGTTTTCTGAGATTTAATATTCAGTTCACTTCCCTGCTCAGAGGTAAGAAACACAGACCACCCACAGAACGCCCCCTTCAGCCCCCAGAATCAGGGGCAGCATGCCCTCAGGAGACACAGAGGTGGCTGCTGCAGCTGCAGCCAGGCTGTTGCCTAAAGGGGACTGTCAGGGAGGGCTTTGCTCTTCTCCTCCAGCCACCCCGACTCTGCTTCTCACATAGAGAGAGATGTTTCCTGACCTCCCAACCTGGAACTCCACAGACATTTCAGCAAAAACACAAGGCTCTATGTTGTAAGTGGCAGCTGGGAATAGATAAAATTATACTAGGCCCTTTAAGTGTTTTCAGAGTTAAGGGAGGTTTTGATGAGCTAGCTGGGATAACTAACCCACCATTTATTTATAGCCATACAATCTGAGAGAGTTTTGTTTTTTTGAGACAGTCTCCCTCTGTTGCCCAGGCTGGAGTGCAGTGGTGCGATCTCAGCTTACTGCAACATCTGCCTCCCAGGTTCTAAGAGATTTTCCTGCCTCAGCCTCCAGAATAGCTGGGATTACAGGCGTGCACCACCACACCCGGCTAATTTTTATTTTTATTTTTAGTAGAGACGGGGTTTTGCCATGTTGGCAGGCTGGTCTTGAACTCCTGACCTCAGGTGATCCACCCACCTCAGCCTCCCAAAGTGTTGGGATTATAGGCATGAGCCACCACACCCGGCCCGGAAGAGTTTTAAGCAGCCCATTCTGGGTTTCTTTTGTTGTTGTTGTTGTTGCTCTTCTTGAGACAGAGTCTTGCTCTGTCACCCAAGGTGGAGGGCAGTGGCACAATCTCCGCTCACTGTAACCCCTGTCTCCAGGATTCAAGCAATTCTCCTTAAGCAGCCCATTTTGAAATTAACTTTCTAGTAACTAAGATGTTCACAGACTGGGAACTACCTGTACTTAAAACTAAAATTATCCTGGAACATAGGAGCAATTTTCAAATACATCTCAACCATCAATTAAAAAAATAAAAACCTGGCATTCATGTTTACCTCCTGATCAATGTTATGAAGCATCGCTGGGTTATTATATTTTTCAGGGTTATCATGGAAACTGACCATACCGTCCTTCTGGTTAATACTTGCAAAAATCTCACCATCTTCTATCTACAGAAAGAAAAAAAAAAAAAATCAGGAAAGCAGTTTAGACCTCAATGCTATATGAATAGTCATCCAGTATAATCACAGAAAAGCATGGAAGGCAACATGGATATAAATAAACTTGTATATTTTTAAGTGCCATCTGTTTATCCAAGTATTTATTAAATACCTACTATTTGCTAGGCACCATTGTAGATGCTAAGAGGTGTAAAACTGATACACACAAAATCCCTGCCCTTGCATTTTTGTTATTGAGGTGAAGTCCACACAACATAATTAACCATTTTATTTATTTATTTATTTATTTATTTGAGATGGAGTCTCACTGTCCCCCAGGCTGGAGTGCACTGGTGCGTTCTCGGCTCACTGCAACCTCCGCCTCCAGGATTCAAGCAATTCTCCTGCCTCAGCCTCCCAAGTAACTGGGATTACAGGTGCCCACCACCACACCAGGCTAATTTTTTTTTTGTTTTTTTTGAGATGGAGTTTCGCTCTTGTTGCCCAGGCTGGAGTGTAATGGCGCAATCTCAGCTCACCCCAACCTCCGCCTCCCGAGTTCAAGCAGTTCTCCTGCTTCAGCCTCCCAAGTAGCTGGGATTACAGGCATGCGCCACCATGTCTGGCTAATTTTGTATTTTTAGTAGAGACAGGGTTTCTCCATGTTGGTCAGGCTGGTCTCCAACTCCTGACCTCAGGTGATCCACCCACCTCGGCCTCCCAAAGTGCTGGGATTACAGGCGTAAACCACCGTGACCAGCCATTTTTTTGTATTTTTAATAAACACGGGGTTTCACCATGTTGGCCAGGCTGGTTTCGAACTCTTAACCTCAAGTGATCCACCCACCTCGGCTTCCCAAAATGCTAGGATTACAGGCATGGGCCATCGCGCCTGGCCTACCTTTTTAAAGTGAACAATTAACTGGCATTTAATGCATTCTACAATGTTGTGCCACCACCATCTCTATCTAGTTTTGGAGCATTTTCATCACCCCAGAAAGAGGCCCTAGGCCCATTAGCAGTCCCTCCCCATTCCCTCCTCCTCCTCCCAGCCCCTGGAAACCACCAATCTGTTCTTGTCTCTTATGGATTTGCCTTTTCTGGATATATGAATGGAATCATATACTATGTAATCTTTTGTGGTCTGGCTTCCCTTAGCATGATGTGTTTGGGGTGCTCTTGCATTTTTCAACATCAACTGCACTGAAATATAACTTACATTGCCTTTTTTTTTTTTTTGAGATGGGGTCTTGCTCTGTCGCCTGGGCTGGAGTGCAGTGGCTTGATCTCTGCTCACTGCAACCTCCACCTCCTGGGTTCAGGGGATTCTCCTGCCTCGGCCTCCTAAGTAGCTGGGACTACAGGTGCGCACCACCATGCCCAGCTAATTTTTTTTTATTTTTAGTAGAGACGACGTTTTGCCATGTTGGCCAGGCTGGGCGACTGTATTTTAAAAAGTAAAGCCTAACACGTTTTCTTTTCATCCCAGTGGAAACTATCTTCTGATTCTTCAAGAAAACTTTACTACCACTGGGGATTCCAAGACAGATTCAAGGTCTATATATTATTTATTTGCATCAGTTACTGGGGAATTATTTGACTGATCCTCAAAGCCAAATCCTGCCCGTGAAGTTAAAAAGTGAGATACCAATAAAAGTACAAAACAGTTATTTTATTCCTAACAAGATGTTCCACACAGTGATAATAACTTGTCCATTTGTTAGCAGTGAAACTGCTGGCCTACTCCTCTGTAGCTTTGGAAGGGATAGATGCTATTTAGTGAAATAGCAACCAGCCCAATACATATTATACACAATGCATGGTTCTCTATGTGATCACAGAGAGCTGCCTCTTTAAGCAGATGGAATGTATCTAAGTAAAATTTGGACCTATCTTCATCACAGCAGCACTATTCATGATAAATAAACCAGAACTGGAAACAACCCCAATGTCAAACTATTTATTTATTTATTTATTTACATTATTTGAGACAGCGTCTTGCACTGTTGCCCAGGCTGGAGTGCAGTGGCGCGATCTCAGCTCACTGCAAGCTCCGCCTCCCAGGTTCATGCCATTCACCTGCTTCAGCCTCCGGAGTAGGTGGGACTACCGGCGCCCACCACCACGCCTGGCTAATTTTTGTACTTTTAGTAGAGATGGGGTTTCACTGTGTTAGCCAGGATGGTCTCAATCTCCTGAGCTCATGATCTGCCTGCCTCAGCCTCCCAAAGTGCTGGAATTACAGGTGTGAGCCACCATACCCGGCCTATTTATTTTTTTGGAGATGCAGTTTTGCTCTTATCACCCAGGCTGGAGTACAATGGCGTGATCTCCAGTCACTGCAACCTCTGCCTCCTGGGTTCGAGCGATTCTCCAGCCTCAGCCTCCCAAGTAGCTGGGATTACAGGAGCCTGCCACCACGCCTAGCTAATTTTTTTTGTATTTTTAGTAGAGATGGGGTTTCACCATGTTGGCCAGGCTGGTCTTGAACTCCTGACCTCAGGTGAGCCGCCTGCCTCAGCCTCCCAAAGTGCTCGGATTACAGGCACCACGCCCAGCCTGTCCAACTAATTAAAATGGAAAAGTGTATCAAACACTGGAATATTGTAGCCCTGAAAACAAATGAACTACAGCTACATACAGCATCACGCATGACTCTCACAATGCTGAGCCAAAAAACCAGATTCCCAGAAAGAATGTGCTGTGTATTTCCTTCTACATCAAGCTCAGAAACAAACAGAACTAAAATAGGATGTTAGAAGTCAGGATGGGAGGCCGGGCACGGTGGCTCACGCCTGTAATCCCAGCACTTTGGGAGGCTGAAGTCAGGAGATCAAGACCATCTTGGCTAACACGGTGAAACCCCGTCTCTACTAAAAATACAAAAAATTAGCCGGGCGTAGTGGCAGGTGCCTGTAGTCCCAGCTACTCGGGAGGCTGAGGCAGGAGAATGGCGTGAACCCGGGAGACGGAGCTTGCAGTGAGCCGAGATCACACCACTGCACTCCAGCCTGGGCAACAGAGCCAGACTCCGTCTCAAAAAAAAAAAAGAAGTCAGGATGGAACAACCTTTCTAGAGAGGCACAGGGCTGGAAGCAGGCACAAGGGATATTTTCCAGGTGCTGGTCATATTCTGTTCCTTCTTCTAGGTGTTGGAATCTTTGTTTAAATGTGTTTAGCTGTACACTTAAGTGTACTTTTCCAATGTTTACTTTAAAAAAAACAAAAACAAAAACAAAAAAACAAAAAAACAACCCTGGTCTCACAGACCTTTCATTCCAGAAGGGTTTTTCAAGCCTGGCAGTCCTGACATTTGGGGGCAGATAATGCTCTGGTGTGTGGGCTGTCCTGGGTACTGTAGGACGTTTAGCAGCATCCCTGGCCTGTACCCATTAGATGCCAGTAGCACCCCCATCTGTGAAAACCAAAACTGCTTCCAGACGTTGCCTAATGTCTCCTGGCAGACAAAATCACCCTCAGAGGAGAACCACTGCTCCAGAGCCTGTCAGGGTGTCTGGGCTGGTTAAGCAGGGTTCAAAACTCACACCCACTTTGACCCCTCAACGTGTTGCTAGCTAGTATGTTCTGTCTGGTGTCATAACCAGTCATGTATTTCTTCTCACTCACCACTGAAGAGGGAATTTCTTGGGGAAAGCGTCCATAGCTTACTTATTCTGTGTAACCCCTGTGGGGTTACCAAGATGCTCTTAGCAGACACAAGTCATAGACATATGGTTTTGTTTGGTGTGTGCATGTTTTGAGTGGTAGGTTGAAGCAAAAAACCCTTTAGAACACTTGTAAATTGAACTATCAAAATGAAATACTCAGCTGGGTGCAGTGGCTGTATCCAGCTGTAATCCCAGCACTTTGGGAGGCCAAGGTGGGAAGGTCACTTGAGGCCAGAAGTCTCAAGTTATGCCTGGCCAACATAAAGAGACTCTGCCTCTACAAAAAATTTAAAAATTAGCCGGGTGTGGTGGCACACATCTGTAGTCCCAGCTACTTGGGAGGCTGAGGTGAGAGGATCATTTAAGCCTAGGCAGTCAAGGCTGCAGTGAGCCATGATTATGCCACTGCACTCCAGCCTGGGCAACACAGCAAGACCTTGTCTCAATCAATCAATGAATCAAAATACAGTACTCTGTTATCACAAGGGAAACTAGTTTTATTACTCCTAATTCTGAAATCATACAGGGGGTCATATGAAGCTTTGCCTGTCCTGAGCTGAGGACACAGGTATTCCGTGAACTAAAACCAGATCAGAACTATGTACTTATGTAACTGAATAGGTAGGTAGATTACAATACATCAATGTGGTGGGTTATCATATAGTCATTTAAATAATGCTTATCCAAATCAGGAGTGGTTGCCTGGTTGGGGTGGGGCTAAGAGTGGGGAAATGCAACTGGGAGGTGATAAAGAGGGAGTGTCAGGGCACTGGTGCTATCTCATTTCCTAAGCTGGGTGCTAAGTCCTGGGTGTGTGCTCTGGCCTCCTTTATGTCAATGCTGCTTATGGACCAAAACCCTCAGTGAGGGAAGAGGCTGAGTCAGAATGTCAGTCAATGATATCACTAAGCACATTGTGTAGTTCAGCAAACATTGTTCGGCAAGATTTCTTGCTGCAGCAGTTGCTTGATGTACGTACTGGCAAAAGCTTGTGATCTCATCACAGATAAGCAGAGAAAGTAGCCCTACCTTATACCTTTATATACCCCAAATATTTCATGAGTGTTATGAGGTTTACAAAAATTCTGATAATGAAAATATGTAAATATAGCCACCTGTAATACCAGCTACTCGGGAGGCTGAGACAGGAGAATTGTTTGAACCCTGGAGGTAGGGGTTGCAGTGAGCTGAGATCACACCACTGCACTCCAGCCTGGGCAACAGAGCGAGAGTCCGCCTCAAAATAAAATAAAAGAAAATAATAAGGAGTACAGGGCTGGGTGCAGTGGCTCACGTATGTAATCCCAACAATTCGGGAGGCCCAGGAGGGCAGATTGAGCCTAGGAGTTCAAGCCCAGCCTGGGCAACATGGAGAAACCCCATCTCTTCAAAAAAAATACAAAAATTAGTCAGGCATGGTGACACATGCCTGTAGTCCCAGCTACCTGGGAGGCTGAGGTGGGCGGATTACTTAAACCCAGGGAATTGAGGCTGCAGTGAGCCGAGATTGCACCACTGCACTCCAGCCTGGGCAACAAAATGAAGCCATCTCCAAAAAAAAAAGAAGCACAAATAGGATGCAAGCCTGATGTGTATATCATATGAGCACACCAAAACTAGAAACCATATGGATAAGGAAACAGACCAAATTGTCAATAGTGGTAGACTTTGGAGGCTCCCCCGGCTTTTCTCCTTTTTAATATTTTCCACAATGAACATCTGTTACTCTTACAGAAACAAAAATCCAGTAATTAATTTTTTAAAAAATGAAAATCCAGGCCAGGCACGGTGGCTCATGCCTATAATCCCAGCACTTTGGGAGGCCAAGGCGGGCAGATCACGTGGTCAGGAATTCGAGACCAGCCTGACCAACATGGTGAAACCCCATCTCTACTAAAAATACAAAAAATTAGCCGGGCATGGTGGCGCATGCCTGTAGTCCCAGCTCTCGGGAGGCTGAGGCAAGAGAATCACTTGAATCCGGGAGGTGGAGGTTGCAGTGAGCCAAGACTGTGCCACTACACTCCAGCCTGGTGACAGAGCGAGACTCCACCTCAAAAAGAAAAAAAAAAAAAAAAAGAAAGAAAAAGAAAAAGAAAATCCACTTACCATGTGCAGAACATATTTTTCTGCCTCCTGAGGTCCAGATAACTGCACACGACTTGCCATATCTTGTAATGATAGAGTTAAAAAGGTCTGAAAGTCAGAAGCAGAATTAGTCACAGGTAGGAACAACGAAGGAAGGACATTTTATTAAATGTGTACAGAGCGGCCAGGCGTGGTGGCTCATGTCTGTAATCCCAGCACTTTGGGAGGCTGAGGTGGGCAGATCATGAGGTCAGGAGATCGAGACCATCTTGGCTAACATGGTGAAACCCCGTCTCTACTAAAAATACAAAAAATTAGCTGGCATGGTGGTGCGCCTGTAGTCCCAGCTACTTGGGAGGCTGAGACAGGAGAATCGCTTGAACCCAGGAGGCGGAGGTTGCAGTGAGTGGAGATTGAGCCACTGGACTCCAGCCTGGGTGACAAAGTGAGACTCCGTCTCAAAACAAAAAACAAAAAACAAAAAAACCCCAAAAAAGAATTAGCCAGGCGTGGTGGCACGTGCCTCTAGTCCCAGCTACTTAGGAGGCTGAGGCAAGAGAATCAGAGAATTGCTTGAACCCAGGAGGTGGCGGCTGCAGTGAGCTAGCTGAGACTGTGCCACTACTCTCCAGCCTGGACGACAGAGCAAGACTCTATTTCAAAAAAAAAAAAAAAAAAAAATGTGTACAGAGCTCTTCCCATTGATGTACAGAATAAATTTGTGTAGATGACTTAAAACTGATGGGCCAGGCGTGGTGGCTCACGCCTGTAATCCCAGCACTTTGGGAGGCTGAGGTGGGTGGGTGGATCAATTGAGGTCAAGAGTTCCAGACCAGCCTGGCCAACATGATGAAACTCCACCTCTACTAAAAACGCAAAAATTAGCCAGGCATAGTGGCAGGCACCTGTAATCCCAGCTGCTTGAGAGGCTGAGGCAGGATAATTGCTTAAACTTGGGAGGTGGAGGTTGCAGCGAGCCGATCGCGTGATTGCACTCCAGCCTGGGCAACAGAGTGAGACCCCATCTCTAAATAAATAAATAAATAAATAAATAAATAAATAAATAAATAAAAACTGATAGGCTGGGCGTGGTGGCTCACGCCTGTAATCCCAGCACTTTGGGAGGCCCAGGTGGGTGGATCACAAGGTCAGGAGATTGAGACCATCCTGGCTAACATGGTGAAACCCCGTCTCTACTTTAAAAAAAAAAAAAAAAAAAAAATTCGCCAGGCGTGGTGGTGGGCACCTGTAGTCCCAGCTACTTTGGAGGCTGAGGCAGGAGAATGGCGTGAACCCAGGAGGCGGAGCTTGCAGTGAGCCAAGATCGCGCCACTGCACTCCAGCCTAGGCGACTGAACAAGACTCCATCACAAAAAAAAAATAAAAAAATAAAAACTGATAAACCCAGTGGTTTGTCATCAATTTCCTAGAGGAGTAATGAAAAAGAATTTTATATATTTGTAAACTGAAAAGGAATCCAAGGTATGCACATCATTATGAAGATTTTCATCTTTTGAATTTTGTATTATAAATGTATAATCTATTAAATACAATTGAAAAAATAACATTGATCATTCAAAATTCAAAGTTAACATTTTTAAACAAATGGGGGAGTTAAATAGA
Source organism: Pongo abelii (assembly GCF_028885655.2). Lineage (NCBI taxonomy): Eukaryota > Metazoa > Chordata > Mammalia > Primates > Hominidae > Pongo > Pongo abelii. The sequence goes on along the minus strand of NC_072004.2, from coordinate 18,996,469 downwards.
AGAGGCTACACACTTGTGATACATGGGGAAAACCAGTGTTTACCACTGCTCTCTTGGGATCTGATGAAAATGACCCCTTTCAGAAACACATTAAAAGAGCTCTATTCTTAATGGCAGCTGGTAATATTTACAACAATGGCATTTTCAGAGCTGGGCATATTAAAACCCTCATCTTGAAAATTCTTTTTTTTTTTTTTTTTTGAGATGGAGTCTTGCTCTGTTGCCCAGGCTAGAGTGCAGAGGCGCAATCGTAGTTCATAGCAGCTCAAGGGAACCTCGTTTCAGCCTCCTGAGTAGCTGAGGCTACAGGTGTGCACCACTGTGCCCAGCTAATTTTATTTTTTTATTTTTTGTAGAGATGGGATCTTAGTTGCCCAGACTCGTTTCAAGCTATCCTCCTGCCTCAGCTCCCCAAAGTGCTGGAAGTACAGGGGTAAGCCACTGTACCTGGCCATAAATTCTTGATGAGCCAATAATTTTAAAACCTACATATACTTTAGTTCAGAGAATAGTACCCAAGAAATTGAAATTACTGCTAACTTTAAGAAGTACACAAGCAGTTTAACACAAACGAAGACTCAAAAGTCAACACTCTAGCCTGGTCAACACAGTGGGATCCCATCTCTACAAAAAAATGTAAAAGTAGGCCAGGCGCGGTGGCTCACGCCTGTAATCTTAGCACTTTGGGAGGCCAAAGTGGGTGGATCACTTAAAGTCAGGAGTTTGAGACCAGCCTGGCCAACATGACGAAACCCCGTCTCTACTAAAAATACAAAAATTAGCCATGTGTGGTGGTGTGTACCTGTAGCCCAGCTACTCAGGAGGCTGAGGCAGGAGAATCGCTTGAACCCAGGAGGCAGAGGCTGCAGTGAGCAAAGATTGCACCACTGCACTCCAGCCTGGACAACAGAGCAAGACTCAGTCTCAAAAACAAAACAAAACAAAACAAAAAAACAAAACAAACAAACAAACAAACAAAAAAGCAGGGTCAAGAATAGCACATAGAGTATGACCCCAATTACATATAACTGGGAAAGTCTATGCATACACATAGAAAAGAAACAGAGAAGAGGAACCTAGAAAAACATCTACTAGGCCGGGCGTGGTGGCTCATGCCTATAATCCCAGCACTTTGGGAGGCCGAGGCAGACAGATCATGAGGTCAGGAGATCGAGACCATCCTAGCTAACATGGTGAAACCCTGTCTCTACTAAAAATACAAAAAATTAGCCGGGTGTGGTGGCGGGCACCTGTAGTCCCAGCTACTCGGGAGGCTGAGGCAGGAGAATGGTGTGAACCCGGGAGGTGGAGCTTGCAGTGAGCCGAGATCCGCGTCACTGCACTCCAGCCTGGGCACCACAGCAAGACTCCGTCTCAAAAAAAAAGAAAAAAAAAAACCAAAAGAAAAACATCTACTAAAATGTTAACACAAAGTAATATTTCAATGGGAGAGGTGGCAGATTTAACCCATCCCTAGCTGCCTTCCATCCCAGCCATGCCATCACCTACTGATACAGTCTACCTGTTGAGACTTCTTTGGATTTTCTACTAAGAAAAACTTGGCTAGAAAAATCCTTTGATGTTTCCCCCTCTTTTCATTTTAGCACTGGGACATCATGCCTAAAATGGAGCAGCCACTATCACAGATGTAACCTTCTGACTAGCTATGTCCTTTAAAGACATGGTTCCTGCCCACCATACCTTATGGTAGCCCTCCCCAGGTCCCTCTGGCAGGCAGTGCTTGTGAATTCAGTGTACCACAATCCACCACTTCGTGTCAACACATGAAGGACCCAGGACCTTGATGACTTTGTGAGTCACTGCCCCAGCCCTGGAAAGACCATTTCGAGTTGAGACTCTTCCTGTTTGATCAAAAAAAAAATTTTTTTTTTTTTTTTTTGAGACGGAGTCTCGCTTTGTTGCCCAGACTGGAGTGCAGTGGCGCAATCTCGGCTCACTGCAACCTCTATCTCCCAGGTTCAAATGATTCTCCTGCCTCAGCCTTCCAAGTAGCTGGGATTACAGGTACGTGCCACCACATCCAGCTGATTTCTGAAACCGTTATTTAATTTTCATTTGCTATTTTGCAATTTAACATCTTTTGTAACATGTACTATCTTTTATGTTTGTTAACATTTGGGTTCTTTTATCTAAACCTCAATTACTAGTCACAAACAGAGTGCAGCTGTTTTTTAATGGCTACCTCTTGATGGCGAAAGACAGAAATTTACTTAGAATGGTCCTGTTGGCACTTGGGCCAAAAAGACAATTCTATGGAGAGAATTAGGCTGCTTGTTATTTAAGTCTCTTAGATCCTGGTCTTTTAAACCTGTAGGTCAAGCTGGTTTTTCTGGCTCACTGGTTTGGTCTTTCAGCTGATTTCTCTTTCACGTTCTTCATTTTTCTCTCATAAAAATTAACTTTTTACAAATTCACTACTGATTTCCTTCTATTCTAGAAGCTATGGCTAGTCTTTCTAGAGTATTTGGAAGGATTCTTTTTCTTGCCCATTGACCCTCTCCTCACCTTCCTTCCTCTTCTCCTTAGGATCCTTTATCCTTGTATGAGGTCTGCCCACCTCAACAGCCACCCCGACCCACCTCTCTTCTCTAGTTTCTCCATTGGGCTAGGGGAAGTCACCTCTCCCCTAAGTCCTCACATAGCCAAATCCATCAGCCTTTTCCATTGCTGGGTAGCCTGGCAAAAAACAGCTATCCTATTCTGGTTCTTTGGCTCGTCCCCAACCATCCATCACCATGGTTGACACAAGGCAAAGGATGTGCACAGGAACAGATACATCGTGTTCTCAGCAGCTGTGAACTGTGCATCTCTGGCCAGACTTCCCAAGAGAAAAAAGCAATCCTCTATTTGTTGAGCTACAGGATTCCTGTAACTTGCAGCCTATACCTTCCTAAAACACAAAAGATTTCATTTTTCATTACTTTTCTGTACTGTTTGAACGTTTGATATTAAGCATATTTTCTATAGTCAAAACCCAGCAGGTTATTTTCACCTTGAAAATAAAAATTAAATAATTGGTTTATATCCTAGAAGAAAATAAAAATTATATAATTGGCTTACATCCTAGAAGTCAATTGCACAAAGTTTGTACAACCCTGGCCGAAATGGTAATGTCCGAGTAGTACTATGTTCACATAAGATGTTCTCATTGGCTGGGTGCGGTGGTTCATGTCTGTAATCCCAGCACTTTGGGAGGCCAAGGCAGGTGGATCACATGAGGACAGGGGTTCGAGACCACCTGGCCAACATAGCGAAACCTTGTCTCTACAAAAAATACAAAAAATTAGCTGGGCGTGGTGGCTCACACCTGTGGTCCCAGCTGCTTGGGAGGCTGAGGTGGGCAGATCACTTGAGCTCAGGAGGCAGAGGGTGCAATGAGCCGAGATCACACCACTGCACTCCAGCCTGGGCAACAGAGCAAGGCACTGTGTCAAGAGGAAAAAAAAAAAAAAAAAAGATGTTCTAATAGAGATCAGCACAGACAGACAGGTTGCAAGGCTGGTGACAATGCACTGAGGTCTGCATCATTAGCATCCCTCATCTGCCCTGCTGGAGCTGCCGACCTCTCTGAGGCTGCCTTTCACTGTCTCCCAATGTAGCCTTGTCTCCTACCTTTCTTCCTCTTCACCTGCTCCAAATACCCTGCTCTAGCCCTGAAAAGACCAAAGTTATAAATCAAATTCTTTCTAAGAAGCCAATCACAAGAGAGTTCTCTCTCAGCACAGAAATCCTGCCATGCTTTATCCCTGTACCTGCTTCCTCAGCTCTGAAAAGGGAGAGAAAGGGAAACGTGGCTCCCAGGGGGTCAGGAGCTGCCCTGTGAAGGTGGCGCTTTCCTCACCTTTGTTAGCCTCTGAATATTCTTCTTATAAAGAGATGACAAGCATTGCTTCACCAGTCCCATGTTGTTATCGCGAGTGAAGGTTTCACTGTGCTTATTCACCAGATTTCGGAGTTCTGAGGGGTTGTTGGTTGAATACACTTGTGCTAACTCGTGGTATGCATTGCTAAGAGGCTAAAGATGCAAAGGAGGGAAAAAATTCAGATTAAAACTTCAGAAGAGGCCAGGCGTAGGGGCTCACGCCTGTAATCTCAACACTTTGGGAGGCCGAGGCGGACAAATCACCTGAGGTCAGGAGTTAAAGACCAGCCTGACCAACATGAAGAAACCCCGTCTCTACTAAAAATACAAAATTAACGGGGCGTGGTAGCACATGCCTGTAATCCCAGCTACTTGGGAGGCTGAGGCAAGAGAATCGCTTGAACCTGGGAGGTGGAGGTTGCGGTGAGCCAAGATCGTGCCACTGCACTCTAGCCTGGGCAACAAAGCAAAACTCCATCTCAGAAAACAAAAAACAAACAAACAAACAAACTTCAGAAGACTCAAATGTGTATAGGAAGCAAAAACACACTTACATACTATTTTTTAAGCAAGTATATCCCATATTGTCAGGTAACAACACACTGTTACCCTAAAAATTATAATTTACCCAAAGCAAATGCCTAGTTTTTAAGACCAGGGATAGAAAGTCACTATGGAGTAATTAATTTTCCACAAAATTTTGTAGTACAGACTAAGTAATAACACAGCAGGTGAAAACCCACTGAATTTAGTGAAGGCACACATCTTCATCAGTGGTTCTGTTTTTCTACTGATAAATCATATAGAGAAGAAAGGAGTCAAAACATTCATCATTCCCAACTCTCCCTCTCTCTCACACCTCACCAGATGCAATGGGACAATCTGCTACTTCTGCTAGCAAGCAGAAAGACAGGGCTGGGCATGGTGACTCACGCCTGTAATCTCAGCACTTTGGGAGGCCGAGGCGGGTGGATCACGAGGTCAGGAGATCGAGACAATCCTGGCTAACACGGTGAAACCACATCTCCACTAAAAATACAAAAAATTAGCTGGGCATGGTGGCACACGCCTGTTGTCCCAGCTACTCGGGAGGCTAAGGCAGGAGAATCGCTTGAACCCAGGAGGCAGAGGTTGCAGTGAGCTGAGATCACGCCACTGCACTCCAGCCTTGGCGACAAAGCGAGACTCCGTCTCAAAATAAATAAATAAATAAATAAATAAAATAATAAAAAAAGAAATATAACAAAACAAAGGCCAGGCTCAGTGGCACACATCTGTAATCCCAGCACTCTGGGAGGCACAGGCAGAAGGACTGCTTGAGGCCTGCTTGAGGCCAGGAGTTCAAGACCAACCTGGCCAACATGGCGAGACTCTGCCTCTGGGGAAAAAAAAAAAATCAACTGTTATAGGAGCTTAAACATCTATAGCTGTTAAGTATCTAGAGCACAAGTTTGAAAACGGGTTCCTGAGAAATATTCCATCCCAATCGGGTAACAAGAATGTGTAGCAGACATTCAATAAACGTCTGCTCACCTGAAGCTGTTAGGAGAGCTAAATCACTATAAAACCAAGTTACAGAACTGTATTATTGCAATTTCTTTATATACTCAACATGCTCACGTAAGAAATCAGTTTTATGTAAAAAACTTACCTTAATGAATCTACCCACAATTTGAGATGTATATTTTGGTAGCTGTTGTACTTTGCCAAGTAATATCAAAGACACTAAAATATACTTTTTATATGATTCCAACATGATATGACTGACCGCCATGGCAGGAGTAGTTATAGCCTAGGCAAGAGAAGAATGCTTACTGTAAAGAGAACATACCACAGTAGCAAACAGCAATCAACCATGTGTATCACATTATTTATAAGTCAATAATACTTTTTAAATGTCCCATTATTTTTATAACAGCCTTATTGAGATAGAATTCATTTTATTTTTATTTATGCATTTTTTAGAGACAGGGTCTCGCTCTGTCATCTAGGCTGGAGTGCAGTGATGTAATTATGGCTCACTGTACCCTCAAACTCCTTGGGTTCAAGCAATCGTCCTGCCTCAGCCTCCTGAGTACCTGGGACTATAGGCATGGGCCACCATGCTTGACTAATTTTAAAATTTTTTGTAGAGGCCAGGCGTGGTGGCTCACGCCTGTAATCCCAGCAATTTGGGAGGCCGAGGCGGGTGGATTACGCGGTCAGGAGATCGAGACCATCCTGGCTAACACAGTGAAACCCCATCTCTACTAAAAATACAAAAAAATTAGCCAGGCTTGGTGGTGGGCACCTGAAGTCCCAGCTACTCGGGAGGCTGAGGCAGGAGAATGGCGTGAACCCGGGAGGCAGAGCTTGCAGTGGGCCGAGATCGCGCCACTGCACTCCAGCCTGGGCAACAAAGCGAGACTCCGTCTCAAAAGAAAAAAATAAAATAAAATAAAATAAAATTTTTTTTGTAGAGATGGAGTCTCACTATGTTGCTCAGGCTGGTCTTGAACTCCTGAGCTCAAGCAATCCTCCCACTCCAGCATCCCAAAGTGCTGGGATTACTGGCATGAGCCACCACGCCTGGCCACTTTCTTGCCTTTTTATTTTTGAGGAGGAGTCTTGCTCTGTCACCCAGGCTGGAGTGCAGTGGTGCAATCTTGGCTCACGCCTGTAATCCCAGCAATGTGGGAGGCAGAGGTGGGCAGATCACGAGGTCAGGAGATCGAGACCATCCTGGCTAACATGGTGAAACCCCATCTCTACTAAAAATACAAAAAATTAGCCGGGCGTGGTGGCAGGCGCCTGTAGTTCCAGCTAGTTGGGAGGCTTAGGCAGGAGAATGGCGTGAACCCGGGAGGCGGAGCTTGCAGTGAGCCGAGATTGCGCCTCTGCACTCCACCCTGGGCGACAGAGCAAGACTCCATCTCAAAAAAAAAAAAAAAAAAAAAAAAAAGAGATTCTCCTGCCTCAGTCTCCTGAGTAGCTGGGATTACAGGTGCCTGCTGCCAGGCCCAGCTAATTTTTGCATTTTTAGTGGAGACATTTTCACCATGTTGGCTAGGCTGGTTTTGAATTCCTGACCTCAGGCAATTTGCCTGCCTCAGCCTCCCAATGTGTTGGGATTACAGGTGTGAGCCACCTCGCCCAGCCTCTTGCCTTTTCTTTTTTTTTTTTTTTGAGGTGGAGTTTTGCTCTTGTTGCCCAAGCTGGAGTCCAATGGTGCGATCTCGGCTCACTGCAACCTCCGCCTCCTGGGTTCAAGCAATTCTCCTGCCTCAGCCTCCTGAGTAGCTAGGATTACAGGCATGCACCACCATGCCCGGCTAATTTTGTATTTTCAGTAGAGATGGGGTTTCTCCACGTTGGTCAGGCTGGTCTCGAACTGCCAACCTCAGGTGATCCGCCGGCCTCGGCCTCCCAAAGTGCTGGGATTACAGGTGTGAGCCACCGCACTCAGCCACCTCTTACCTTTTTAACACCCACATCATCTTGGTATTTCAAGATCAAGTTTGCTCATAAGTTACTATATTTGGCTACAGCAATGATAATGCATCCAGTGGCTACGAAGTGCATTTTTATAATTTTCTGAATGCGTAGTCTTAAAGAGAAGTCACCTTGAAGATTTAACCTGACTAGACACGTGCTTTAATGACACCATCTCTGCCTACTGGCACCTTATGGTGGTCCTCCTCAGGTCCCCTCAACAGGGCACATCAACCACTCATTGTGGTATGGTTCAGAGCCACGGATGTGTGTACATGTGTGCGTGTGTATTATGTATTAGAATTCCAACTAAACTGAGCTCTCTGAAGGTTTTAAATATCCTTTATTACTTAATACATGCTATGAACTAAAATAGGAACTTACAAACATCTAACTAATTTACCTTAAGACAAGTGGTTTATTAATCAATATTGTGTATCTCTTTTTCAGAGTCTGAGTAAACCTCCAGAATATTCTACCAAATTGTGTACTATGTTTCATTATACAGACACAGAAAGGGTGGGAGGGACTTTTACTGTGTACTCCTTTATACCCTTTAAATTTTGAATCAAGAAAATGTTTCACTGATTAAATAAAACTTAACAAAATACCACACATAGTTTTAGAATAAGACACACCCAAGATCACTCAGTTCAATCTCTTCCTTATATGCAAAGGAAGCTATAAAGGTCAAGAGATGTCATAACTTATTCCAAATCAGATAAGGTATAAGTGCAAGCCTAGATTAGAACCCCCAGACAAGCGCTCTTCTATGCACTGGCACTGCTCCTCAACTTAGGGATCAGGTTACCACCATTTACATAATCACAGAGAAGTAGTCTCTGAAAGGACCACCACCTGAAACGGAGGCCCTGGGATCAGTCCACTCTAGCCACAAACCTATGGGAGCACTTTTTTGATCACACAAGTTCAGAACAACCTCAGCTAATTTTTAGAGAGAAGATTACCTGTTCATAAAAGTAGAGAGCTCTTTCAAAGTTCTTCAGCCCAGTATAGATCATCCCTCCATAATAATAGTAACATAAAAAGTGCTTTGCATCATAGGCTCCATTCTCTTTACAGATATCCATCATATCCACGTCAAGATATGGAAGGGCAGGCTTAAAGCATTTTGCTAGCAAACAAAGCTGTGAACAAATTGATATTAAATCATCACTTTAATTTTACTTAGGCAGGTATTAGCAGAAGGAGAAAATTCATAGATTCCAGAAATTTCCAAATAATGTAATTGTGTTTTACATTTTATTGACCAAAATTATCTAAATGTCAACACATTTCATGTATCTGCTATCTGAAATGCTTAGGACCACAAGTGTTTCAAATTTTGGAATATTTGCAGAATACATACCAGTTAAGCATCCCTAATCTGAAAACCTGAAATCCAATTGCTCCAATGAGCACTTTGAGTGCCAAGCTGGCATTCTAAAGATTTCAGATTTTGGAGCATTTTGGGTTTCAAATTTTCGGACTGGGTTTCAAATTTTCGGATTAGGAATACTCAACCTGTACTCCATTTTCTTAGCCATTCAGAAGAAAATAGCATTACTTTTTTTTTTTTTTTTTTTGATACAGAGTCTCACTCTGTCACACAGGCTGGAGTGCAGTGGCATGATCTCAGCTCACTGCAACCTCTGCCTCCCGGGTTCAAGTGATTCTCCTGCATTAGCCTCCCGAGTAGCTGGGATTACAGGCGTGCACCACCACACCCAGCTAATTTTTGTATTTTTAGTAGAGACAGGGTTTCACCACATTGGCCAGGCTGGTCTCAAACTCCTGACCTCAAGTGATCCGTCCACCTTGGCCTCCGAATGTGCTAGGATTACAGGCGTGAGCCACTTCACCTGGGGAAGCATTTCTTTATAAAAAGCTAAACAACTATAAGGCCAAGCATGCTAGAGATGATTGAGAATAGAGAACTCTACAGACAAGACTCATTTATCCCTTAACCTATCCCTACCCATCTGATTAGAGGGAAAAAGAGTGTGTCCTCTTTCTCTTTACTGAACTAGTGGAATGGAAAGAGACCAGCATGGTGTGATAAAAGTAGAAGTGGTTCCTTTAATTAATCCTTTCCAGTGTTTTAATCCTTTAGGTAAATATAGGGAATTGTGCAACTCAAGAAAGCAAGCCCTTAGAACAGTTATCTAGCTAATGGAGATGCAGTGTAGACATGCGTACAAACTCATGAAGCTATACACTTTAGTATTCTACTGTCTGTATGTTGTACCTCAATCACAATTTTTTTAAAACATTAAAAAGCACATCTTCATATGAAACTAGAACATGTCTTTGACATAATCCACATACCATGTTATTCTTTTTTTTTTTTTTGAGACAGAGTCTTGCTCTGTTGCCCGGGCTGGAATGCAGTGACGCGATCTCGGCTCACTGCAAACTCCACCTCTTGGGTTCACACCATTCTCCTGCCTCAGCCTCCTGAGTAGCTGGGACTACAGGCGCCCGCCACCACGCCCGGCTAATTTTTTGTATTTTTAGTAGAGACGGGGTTTTACCATGTTAGCCAGGATGGTCTTGATCTCCTGACCTCATGATCCACCCGCCTCGGCCTCCCAAAGTGCTGGGATTACAGGCGTGAGCCACCGCGCCCGGCCACCATGTTATTCTTGAAGGAAACAATGTAAATATCCCATGCAGACTTCTAAAACCATCGCATACTCATATTATAGAATACTCCCTACCTGTAGAGTACCACTACAGAATCATCTCCAAGATATGTTAAATACAAAAAGCAAGCTACATAAGAGTATGCATAGATCATTAAAATTTGTGTAAAAAATGAGAAAACATATATTCATATTTGCTTTTATGTCCATAAAAAGTCTTTGGAAGGATACACGAGAAGTAACTAACATAGTTTCCTTTGTAGAGAAGAAATAGATGGCTAGCAAACAGAATGGGAAGGAGACTTCATTATATACCTGCCCTTTTGCCTTCTGGACTTTGAACATCGCAAAATAAGATAAATAAATGAGGCCAGGCACGGTGGTTCACACCTGTAATCCCAGCACTTTGGGAGGCTGAGATGAGCAGACCGCTTGAAGTCAGGAGTTCAAGACCAGCCTGGCCAAAATGGTGAACCCCCATCTCTACTAAAAATACAAAAATTAGCCGGGTGTAGTGGTGCACATCCGTAATCCCAGCTACTCAGGAGGCTGAGGCAGAAGAATTGCTTGAACCTGGGAGGCAGAGGTTGCAGTGAGCCTAGATCATGCCACTGCACTCCAGCCTGGGCAACAGAGCAAGACTCCGTCTCAAAAAAAAAAAAAAGATAAATGAATAACATTTTAAGGTGGAAGAAGTTAGCTGTGTTAAGTCTCAGGTTCCACAATTTTTTTTTAGTAGAGATGGGGTTTTTCCATGTTGGTCAGGCTGGTCTGGAACTCCGGACCTCAGGTGATCCACCCGCCTCAGCCTCCCAAAGTGTTGGGATTACAGGCATGAGCCACTGCACCTGGCAGGATCCACAATTTTAAAAAAATGATTCGGGATTTTTAAAAAAGTTACACGCTGGGCGTGGTGGCTCACGCCTGTAATCCCAGCACTTTGGGAGGCCAAGGCGAGCGGATCACGAGGTCAGGAGATCGAGACCATTCTGGCTAACACAGTAAAACCCCGTCTCTACTAAAAATACAAAATAATTAGCCAGGCGTGACAGCGGGCGCCTGTAGTCCCAGCAACTCGGGAGGCTGAGGCAGGAGAATGGCATGAACCCGGGAGGCGGAGCTTGCAGTTAGCTGAGATCGCGCCAGCCTGGGTGACAGAGCAAGACTGTCTCAAAAAAAAAAAAAAAAAAAAAAAAGTTACAACTAGGGCCAGGTGTGGTGGCTCACACCTGTAATCCCAGCACTTTGGGAGGGTGAGGCTGGTGGATCATGAGGTCAGGAGTTCAACGCCAGCCTGGCCAACACGGTGAAAGCCTGTTCTACTAAAAATACAAAAATTAGCTAGGCTTGGTGGTGGGTGCCTGTAGTCTCAGCTACGCGAGAGGCTGAGGTAGGAGAATTGCTTGAACCCGGGAGGCAGAGGTTGCAGTGAGCTGAGATTGTGCCACTGCACTCCAGCATGGGCGACAAAGCGAGACTGTCTCAAAAAAAAAAAAAGTTACAACTATTAATTACCCTATCTGTTCGACAAGCTTACTAGTTGAGCCCCATCCTAGAGTTTGCATCCAGCACCCGCCTGAATGTAATACATGTACCCACATATTCCAACTTCTATAACACATCACAATATCCACCAACTTGCCTTCGCCTATCAAACCCAATGTTGAGCAAGCCCATAAACAACCTACACCTCTGACTTGGTGTGAATCACACACTTTGGTTGCTTACCTGGCAGAGATCAGCATGTATTGAGGTCAGCTGGTTTGTATTCATCTGCATCTTGTCTATGGCTTGCTTAAGGATGCCAATTCCTCGCAGGGGCTGTCAGAAATGACATCTCTTTCAGATAAGTTCTCAAAGATGGCAGCACATTGGATCTTATGTTGTCACTTACAAATAAAAAATAATACTAATTGATAGGTTCCTTTAAACAGCAATATGAGGTTTCCATACTCTTCAAGAAATTTCTGTCCCATTTAAGTCAGAAAACGTTTTCTTAAGCTGTTTCTTGAAATTTGTAAATAACTCAGCACCATTTTTTAAATCATAAAAAGCTTTTATTTTTACAATGAAGATCAATAATCAAAAACAGTATTACTTTCTCAACAGTTCATTATATTAACATCTAAACAAATTAAAACTTTCCAAATCACTTATTATACAAGAGACAACAGCCTATGCTTAGGAAAATTACTTGTGGCTAAGGGTGTTGGCATTTTCCCATAGGGCAGTCTACCCCTTACCTGGTAGTAAATTACTACCAAAACTAACACCATAGATTTCAAAAGGACTGTTTCCTGCCCTGATTATAAATAACAAGACCAAGTGTCAAGTGAGGCATAATCAGTTTTTGGAAGACTAAAATACAGTCTCTTCCAAAATTGCCGGGCACGGTGGCTCACACCTGTAATCCCAGCATTTTGGGAGGCCAAGGTGGGTGGATCACGAGGTCAGGAGATCGAGACCATCCTGGCCAACATGACAAAACCCCGTCTCTAATAAAAATACAAAAATTAGCCAGGCATGGTGGCATGCGCCTGTAGTCCCAGCTACTCAGGAGGCTGAGGCAGGAGAATCGCTTGAACCCGGGAGGCAGAGGTTGCAGTGAGCTGAGATCACGCCACTGTACTCCAGCCTGGGCAACAGAGTGAGACTCCGTCTCAAAAAAAAATAAAATAAAATAAAATATATATAAATATATATATATAAAAATATATATATAAATATATATAAAAATATATATATATAAAAATATATATATATAAATATATATATAAAAATATATATATGAAAAATAGCTCAATAACTTATAGCTTTTTCAAAAACTCACGATTTTTCTTAACCATCTCTTTCAAACACAGTTACTTAGTACTACAAAATAACAACTGGTTCTATTTTCAGCCTCTTTCAAACCACTAATCTTAAATTTACTTTCAAATTAAAAAGAAACACCTGGCTGGGTGAAGTGGCTCACACCTATAATCTCAGCCCTTCGGGAGGCTGCAGCAGGCGGATCACCAGAGGTCAGGAGTTCTAGAGACTAGCCTGGCCAACATGGCAAAACCTCACTCTATTAAAAATACAAAAATCATTGGGAGGCCGAGGCAGGCGGATCGCCTGAGGTCAGGAGTTCGACACCAGCCTGGCCAACATGGTTGAAACCCTGTCTCTACTAAAAATACAAAAATTAGCCAGGCATGGTGTCAGGCATCTGTAATCCCAGCTACTCGGGGGGCTGAGGCAGGAGAATTGCTTGAACCCAGGAGGTGGAGGTTGCAGTGAGCCGAGATCGCGCCACTGCACTCCAGCCTGGGTGACAGAGCAAGACTCTATCTCAAAAAACAAAACAAAACAAAAATCAGCTGGGAAGGGTGACATGCGCCTGTAGTCCCAGCTACTCAGGAGGCTGAGGCACGAGAATCACCTGAAGCCTGGAGGTGGAGGTTGCAGTGAGCTGAGATCATACCACTGCACTCCAGCCTAGGAGTGCACTGAATGAGACTCCATTTCAAAAAAATAAATAACTAAATAAATTTTTAAAAAATCCACACTATAAATTGTGTCAGTATTATAAAAGATAAAGAATGAAATAACTGTTCAGATTAAGGGACACTAAAGAGACAAAGCAATGTAATGCAATCCATGGTCCACGGTTTTCTTTTGCTATTATATAGTACACTGTCCAAACAGCTAATGTCCTTTTATAGCAAAAGACAGTTCTTTTCACTGGTGGAAAATCTAAATGGGGTCTGTCAATTTGTTGATGCATTATATTAACGTTCATTTCTGGGCCAGGTGTGGTGGCTCACGCCTGTAATCCTAGCACTTTGGGAGGCCAAGGCGGGAGGATTGCCTGAGCTCAGGAGTTCGAGACCAGCCTGGCAACATGGTGAAACCCTGTCTCTACTAAAATACAAAAAATTAGCTGGGCATGGCAGCATGCACCTGTAGTCCCCCCAGCTATTCAGGAGGCTGAGGCAGGAGAATTGCTTGAACCTGGGAGGTGGAGGTTGCAGTGAGCAGAGATGGCGCCACTGCACTCGGGCCTAGGCATCAGAGCGAGACTCTGTCTCCAAAAAAAAAAAAAAAAAAAAAAGTAAGAGTTCATTTCTGGATGCTGACCATTACACTGTGCTATGTAAGAGAATGTCCTAATTTTTCGGCTTTACCCACTGAAGTATTTAGGGATAAAGAACAGCAACAGCATATCTGCAATTTACTTTACAATGGCTCAGAATAAAAGAGGAAGAGAAAAAAAAGAGTAAGTGTGGTAAAATGTTAACATTTGGAAAATCTAGGTGAAATGTATGAGAATTTTTTATATTATTTTTGAAGCTTTTTGTAAGGCTAAAATAATCTCCTAATTAAAAGTTAAAAGAAAAAATGTAACAGATAAAACCCAGCATATTACAACATAAAGGGTACTGGCTTGGTAATTCCAACTACTTGGTAGTTCCAGCAGCAGCCTCCCTGAGGAAAGAAACCACTCCGTGCCCCCACCTCATTCAGGGGACACGGGGGCTGCCTGTGCTTACAGCAATGGCTGTGAGTGCTCTCAAGTGACCACAGATATCTAGGTGGTGGATGCTCAGTACTAACTGGAATCTTAATAAAGTAATTCATTGTGTAAGCTACTTACATATTATAACAAAACTAGGAATACTTGAATAGTATTTCTTACCTGTTTTCTTTCCACAAGTGCATTTGTTAGCTGATGGCAAAGCCCAGCAACTAGATACAATAACAAAATATTCAAAATATAAATATAACCACAAGGGCAAAATATTTTCAATGGAGAATAAAATGTTATTTAGCTTACAAGTGTCTGTTGCATATCGAATGTGCTCCCCATTACAAGTACTGATGAAGAGCTGAACCTGTGAGAATAGCGTTTCGAAGTCAGGAACACTGGGCATAGAAAACTTCACAAACCTAGAATAAGGAGAAAAGAATTGTATTACCCTGATAGTTCATGGGATAAAATACAGAAGCAACGTATGCAAGAAATCCATCCTGCCTCTAATACTCTGTAAAATTAAATGAGCAACAGTATTTTTTAGAATTAAGAACTAGGCCAGGACAGTGGCTCATGCCTGTAATCCAAGCACTTTGGGAGGCTGAGGCAGGAGGACTGCTTAAGGCCAGGAGTTTGAGACCAGTCTGAGCAACATGGTGAGACCCTGTCTCTACTACAAAAAATAAATTAGCCAGGCATGGGGGTACATGCCTGTAGTTGCAGATACTTGGGAGGCTGAGGCTGGAGGATCACTTGTGCCTAGAAGGTTGAGGCTGCAATGAGCTATGATCATGCCACTGCACTCCAGCCTGGGTGACAGAGCAAGATCCAGTCTCAAAAAACAAATAAATTAGAACTAGAATCCATGAGATTTTCCTGACCTGGTTATTTTGCACAATCAAGATACAGAACAGACACAAATAAGGGTTAAGAAAAATATGTTTAGGCCTGGCGCAGTGGCTCACGCCTGTAATCCCAGCACTTTGGAAGGCCAAGGCAGGCAGATCACCTGAGGTTGGGAGTTCGAGACCAGCCTGATCAACATGGAAAAACCTCGTCTCTACTAAAAATACAAAAAAATTAGCCGGGCGTGGTGGTGCATGCATGCCTGTAACCCCAGCTACTCGAGAGGCTGAGGAATCGCTTGAACCCAGGAGGCGGAGGTTGTAGTGAGCTGAGATGGTGCCACTGCACTCCAGCCTGGGCAACGAGCGCGCGAGACTCTGTCTCTAATATAATTATATATTATATTATAATTATATATAATATATTATATATATAAAAAATATATATATTTAATAAGGAACAACTTTCAAGATGAAAAATTCCACTAAATGAAGCCAAACAGGCTGGGCATGGTGGCTCAAGCCTGTAATCCCAGCACTCTGGGAGGCCAAGGTGGGCAGATGGGCAGATCACAAGGTCAGGAGTTCGAGACCAGCCTAGCCAATATGGTAAAACCCCATCTCTGCTAAAAATACAAAAATTGGCTGGGCCATGTTGGCACATGCCTGTAATCCCAGCTACTCGGGAGGCTGAGGCAGGAGAATTGCTTGAACCCAGGAGACAGAGGTTGCAGTGAGCCGAGATTGCACCACTGTACTCCAGCCTGGGCGACAGAGGGAGACTCTCTCAAAAAAAAAAAAAAAAAAAAAATCAGTTGCTTTTCCTGCTTTGAGAACATACTAAGGGGGATCAAGAGTGAGAGCTATGGGCTGGCTGGAGGTGGGCAGCAGCTTAGGTTAAAAATGTTGCCACCAGCTGTGTGGTCTATCTGAGAATAACACTGACAGAACAACTGATGGGCAGGACAGGAGGAGTGGAGTGGTGAGAAGAGGGAGGACTCAGGTGATCCTTCCCAAGTAACTCAGACTGCCATGAGAAACACTCCGAGAAGGCACTGGTGATAGGTTTTAGGGGAGAAATCATGTAAACTAGCACTATTAAGGCATTGGTTGTAAGTAAATTTCAAATCCTTTAAAAAAAAAAAAAAAAGCACTATTGAAATGTAATTTCAAGAAAAATTAGGCCAGACACAGTGGCTCACATCTGTAATCCCAGCACTTTGGGAGGCCAAGGCAGGTGGATCACGAGTTGAGGAGTTCAAGACCAGTCTGGCCAACACAGTGAAACCCCTGTCTCTACTAAAAATACAAAAATTAGCTGGGTGTGGTGGCATGCACCTGTAGTCCCAGCTACTCGGAAGGCTGAGAATTGCTTGAACCTGGGAGGCGGAGGTTGCAGTGAGCTGAGACAACGCCACTGCACTCCAGTCTGGGTGACAGAGTGAGACTGTCTCAAAAAAAAAAAAAAAAAAAGAAAAAGAAAAACTAAATGGATATTATCTAATCATAATTTCTACCACATCTTTTGGTTTATCTGCTTCCATCTATACTGTATTATTTGACTTAATAATGTCACCATACATCTGTATTTACACTTTGTAATTATCAAGACATGCCAGAAACAATTTCATTTGGGGATCACAATAGGTCAGTGAGGCACTGCGACTGCCAGTTTATAAATAAAAATATGAAGCTCAGGGCCCCACAACTCAAAATTGGAAGAATATGTAGATTCAAAACCAGGGTCCTCAGCCAGAAGCTCAGTATTCTTTCCATACCTTATCTAACATATACAACAGTAAACACCTTATAGCTTCAAAATGCTTTCATGTCCATTACTCACCTGATATACATGTATATGTGAGTTTATGTGTGTATAAAACATGCATGCTCTCTGTTCTGTTTTGAGATAGGGTCTTGATGTCACTCAGGCTGAAGTGCAGTGGTGCAAGCATAGCTCACTGTAGCTTCGACCTCCCAGGCTCAAGCAACCCTCCCACTTCAGCCTCCTGGGTAGCTGGGACCACAGGCATGTGCCACCACACCTGGCTAACTTTTTTTCTTCTGGGGAGACAAGGTCTTGTTCTGTCACCCAGTCAGGAATGCAGTGGCATGAGCACAGCTCATTGCAGCTTCAATCTCCTGGACTCAAGTGATCTTCCAACCTCAGCCTCCTGAGTAGCCAGGACCATAGGTATACACCACCATGCCTGCCTAATTTTTGTGTTTTTTTGTAAAGACAGGGTTTCACCACGTTTCCCAGGCTGGTCTCGAACTCCTGAGCTCAAGCAATCTGCCCACCTCAGCCTCCCAAAGTCCTGGGATTACAGGCATAAGCCATCATACCTGGCCACTTTTTTTTTCTGTAGAGATGGGGTCTTGCTATGTTTCCCAGGCTGGTCTCAAACAGAGCCTCCCAAAGTGCTAGGATTACAGGTGTGAGCCACTGTGCCCAGCATCTGCTCTTTCATATAAATAAGAAAATACAGACAGTAGAAATCCTTACCAGCACTGTCGAATAGAAGTATCTGCAGTGGTGGATATGTTACAAACCTGTGCTGAGACAAGGACATGTGACGACATGTGGCTACTGAGTACTTGAAACATGGCAAGTGCACCTGAATCTTTAATTTTAATTTAAATAGCTGCATATGGCTAGTGGCCACCATACTGCAGAGCATAACTCTAGATCCTTCCATTCTGACAAAGCTTCTTCTTTAAACTCTGCTCCGGACACATACCTTTGTCTCAGGAATCCCAGCGTAAGTGAAGCCAGACTCTCACCTTAAGTCAATTTCTTCTCAGTTTATTTATATCATTTCAAATGTCATGACAACCACAATATCCCAATTTATAATACTATAACATCAAGAGAAAAAGAATTCTACTGTCAAGTACACAGTTACAAGGAACCCCAATTAAAATAAGGTCTATTTAATTTGGTCTTAAATAGCTTAAATTTGTTTCAAGGGAATTCTAAGCAATGTTGCTTTGGATCTTTGATACTTTTTCTTTTTTTGAGAAAAGGTCTCACTTTGTCATGTAGGCTGGAGTGCAATGGCTTAATTGTAGCTTACTGAAGCCTTGAACTCCTGGGCTCAAGCGATCCTCCCACCTCAGCATCTTGAGAAGCTAGGACTATAGGCATGTACCACTACACCCAGCTAATTTTTTTATTCTTTGCAGAGATAGGGCCTTATTATGTTGCCTAGGCTGGTCTCAAACTCCTGGCCTCAAATGATCCTCCAACCTTGGCCTCCCAAAGTGTTAGGATTATGAGCAACTGTGCCCAGCCGATATTTTCATTCAATGTATTCTGCCATGCCCTGTGGCAGTACTCTTCTGAACTTCTTTTTAATTTAGAAAATGTGGACAATCCTATGGATTACATGGATAAAAGTACTCAGATAAATGCAAACTATAGTCCCCACAATTGAGATGGCCATTTTTTAAAACAAATTTTCAGGATTTGTATAAACATAAAGGAGTTTTTTCTTTTTGAGACAGAGTCTCACTCTGTCACCCGGGCTGGAGTGCAGTGGCATGATCTCAGCTCACTGTAACCTCTGCCTCCTGGGTTCAAGCAGTTCTCCTGTCTCACCCTCCCAAATAGGTGGGATTACAGGCACCCGCCACCACACCCGGCTAATTTTTCTATTTTTAGTAGAGACGGGGTTTCACCCGATTGGTCAGGCTGGTCTTGAAATCCTGACCTCAGGTGATCCACCCGCCTTGGCCTCCCAAACTGCTGGGATTATAGGTGTGAGCCACTGTGCCTGGACACATAAAGGAGTTTTTAAAAATGATAAAATTGAACAAAATATAACAAGCAATGATTAGCTGGAATGAATAAAACTGTCACTGCTATAACTTTAGTTTTGCAAAAGAGCTCAATGTTATTTACAATGGTTTACTTTCTACACCAAAAAAAATAAATAAATAAAAATAAAGCCAGGGCCGGGCGTGGTGGCTCACGCCTGTAATCCCCGCATTTTGGGAGGCCAAGGTGGGTGGATCACAAGGTCAGGAGATCGAGATCATCCTGGCTAACACGGTGAAACCCTGTCTCTACTAAAAATACAAAAATTAGCTGGGGCGGGTGGCGAGTGCCTGTAGTCCCAGCTACTCAAGAGGCTGAGGCAAGAGAATGGCGTGAACCCGGGAGGCAGAGCTTGCAGTGAGCCGAGACTGCACCACTGCACTCCAGCCTGGGCGACAGAGCGAAACTCCATCTCAAAAAATATAAATAAATAAATAAAAATAAAGCCAGAAAGTGCAGAGTGTTCAGTTTTAACAAGCACAAAATTATAAAAGAAGATGCCCCTTACAAAACAGCAAGGACGCCCAAGGAGTGTTCTTGTACATCCAGAGCCCCGAGAACAGTGTCCAGATGAGATAAGTTCTTCGCAAGGAGTTCCCCACTCTTGTTGATCAGTTCACAAAGCTGTGTCATTTGCCCTGGAAAACAGGAACAACACTATTGCATTTCAGCTACAGCACTAACCAAACTAATGGAACTCTAACCACAACTTTGTACTTCAGAGCCTGAAGTTCCCAAAAATGATTCTTAATCTCCTTCACTTCGGATGAGGATCCAGGACCACAGGAGTGAAACAACCTGTCCGTGGTCTCAAAACGAATTAGAGATTACACTGGACCTCCCAATTCTCTCCGACCTTGAATGTTTCACCTTTTTCTCTATTCTGTTTTCCAGTCTCCCAAGCCAGAAATGCACGTTACTATTAACAGCTCTCTGCATCCAAATGATTTAGTTTTACTTCCTAAGTCTCTCAGCTCCGTTTCTTTCTCTCTCTCCTCTCTGCCCTAATTCAGATCCTCATCATTTTTTGTCTGGACTACATCATAAATCTTTTTTTTTTTTTTTTTTTTTTTTTAAGACGGAGTTTCACTCTGTCGCCCAGGCTGGAGTGCAGTGGCGCAATCTCAGTTCACTGCAACCTCCGCCCTCCGAGTTCAAGCAATTCTCCTACCTCAGCCTCCCAAGTAGCTGGGATTACAGGCGCCTGCCACTGCACTGGGCTAATTTTTTTGTATTTTTAGTAGAGACGGGGGGGTGTCACCTTCTTGGCCAGGCTGGTCTTGAACTCCTGACCTCGTGATCCACTGCGCCCGGCCTACATCATAAATCTTCTCAATGGTCTGCCTACTGTGATCTTTCTCTCCTCCAACCCCCACTCCATATTAGTACTGCCTGTTCTAAATTATGCATTCAATCAAGTTATTCCAATGACTTTAAGAAGTGCAAACGCCTCAGCCTGGACTAAGGCCCTTCAGTAACTGGTCCCTGCTACCTTTCCAACCTTATCTCCTGCTGCTTCCCCTCACACACCTACTCTTCGATCAGAGCAAGCTCAGAAAATCAACATCTGTCTTCTCTCCTCTTTATGCTTCTACACATGCTGTTCTCTGTCCTTCTCCCCCACATCCTCTGCTACCTGACTGAGCCTCATCCAGCATTCAGCAATCAACTTGTGGCGTCTCTAGACCCTCATCTCAGCTCCCTTCCCTCAGCTGGGTATCTGCCCTCTCTGCCTCGCATGGGACTGTAGTGGTTAGGTAATTCAGTAAACTCAGGTGGAGGGATTGTCCCTTTCTCTAGCTCTAGAATATATCACCTGCTTAGCAGTTCATCAAGCAGCTACTTGTTGAATTAATCTCCTAATTGATCTACTTTTCCCCTATACTGCAATACTATGTTTGTTTTGTTTTGTTTTTTGAGACAGGGTCTCATTCTGTCGCCCAGGCTGCAGTGCAGTAGTGTGATCACAGCTCGACGCAGCCTCCATCTCCTGGGCTCAAGCAATCCTCCCACCTTAGCCTCCCCAGTAGCTGGAACTACAGGTGTACGTCACCATGCCCATCTTATTTTTTAAGTTTTTTTAGAGACAGGGGTCTTGCTATGTTGCCCAGGCTGGTCTCTAACTCCTGGGCTCAAGCAATCCTCCCGCCTTGGCCTCCCAAAGTGCTGGGATTAGAGGCATGAGCCACCACACTCTGCCTGCAATGCTACATTTTAACAACTAAGGTACAGAATCTATTAATAATTAGGCCTCAGCCGGTTGCTGTGGCTCGCACCTGTAATCCCAGCACTTTGGGAGGATAAGGTGGGCAGATCTCTCGAGGTCAGGAGTTCAAGACCAGGCTGGCCAACATGGCAAAACCCTGTCTCTACTAAAAATACAAAAATTAGCTGGGTGTGGTGGCGCACACCTGTAATCCCAGCTACTAGGGAGGCTGAGGTGGGAGAATCCTTTAACCTGGGACAATCCTTGAACCCGGGAGACAGAGGCTGCAGTGAACTGAGACTGCGCCCCTGTACTCCAGCCTGGGCAACAGAGCAAGACTCTGTTTTTCTGGGGAAAAAAAAAATTAGGCCTGAATTGGTACCTTGAAGTAGACCCATCAATTTTGAAAATGACTGTCATGACAGATACCATGGTCACACTCTAGCTGTCTTTCCGCTAACAGTGAGGATATATCTAAGTCCATGGGCACTAACCTCAAGTTTCCAACTTCTCTATTTCTACAGAGCAACTGCATAATCTTTTCCTTACTAAAAGAATACAACATAGTATAATGCTTAAAATACATGTGACTATAGCTAGGTACTTTTGATAATTTAACACTTTTCAATTTGATACGTTTTACTGAAAGCAAAGAAAATATATCATTATTATATAGGCATTACAAAACAAGAATAAAACAGCTGTGATCTTATTAGGTGTCACCTCTTGAGATCACACAGATTTAACTGGGAAATACTAACTCATCATCATTGTATTACAGATCTCACTGGTAGGTATGAAGTAACTTCTAGTTGAGTAATTTGCCTTTGTAACCCATTACTCTAAATATATTAACAATAATTTGTAACACCCAGAAATAAACATTGCAATCCATTAGTTCTCTACTAGTTAACAATCAGTGCCAAGTTGAGACTGAAATAAAAGCTGGGTCACTATGAAATCACCAGATAATTAATTAGTGCAGGGCCAAGGGCAGAGCAAAAAAAAAAGCTTAAGTGTCACAGAGTGTATTTGAAATCAGTGCAACCAGAAATGTGGCCAATAAAATTCTTTTTTTTTTTTTTTTTGAGATGGAGTCTCACTCTGTCACCCAGACTGGAGTGCAGTGGCGCGATCTCGGCTCACTGCATGCTCTGCCTCCCGGGTTCACACCATTCTCCTGCCTCAGCCTCCCGAGTAGCTGGGACTACAGGCGCCCGCCACCACACCTGGCTAATTTTTTGTATTTTTAGTAGAGACGGGGTTTCACCGTGTTACCCAGGACAGTCTTGATCTCCTGACCTCGTGATCCGCCCGCCTCGGCCTCCCAAAGTGCTGGGATTACAGGCGTGAGGGCCAATAAAATTCTAATTAGAGAAAGCTGAATATTGTAATATTCTCTTGAGGTTTACATTAGAAAATTCTGAAGAAGAGCAGAGAAAACAGAAACTCGAAGATTTCCTTTTTTGATTTTTACTTTTTTTAAAATTTTTTTGAAACAGTTTTGCTCTTGTTGCCCAGGCTGGAATGCGATGGCACAATCTCAGCTCACCACAATCTCCACCTCCCAGGTTCAAGCGATTCTCCTGCCTCAGCCTCCCGAGTAGCTGAGATTACAGGCGCCCGCCACCATGCCTGGCTAATTTTGCATTTTTAGTAGAGATGGGGTTTTGCCATGTTGGCCAGGCTGGTCTCGAACTCCTGACCTCAGATGATCTGCCCACCTTGGCCTCCCAAAGTGCTGGAATTACAGGAGTAGTGCTGGAATTACAGGCGTAAGCCACCGCGCTTGGCCTGAAACTCAAAGATTTCCTATCCAGTGAGTGAGGCACAGTGGCCGACAGCAATGAAAGTTACCATATTTATCTCTGTCTAGCAGACTGTTCCTATAGCATCCTATAACCTGATGCCCACAACAGCCCTAGTTCTGTTTTGTAATTAAGAAAATTGGCCCAGGAAAATTAAGTGGCTCACACAAGAAGTGAGCGAGACAGGATTTCAACCTAAAGCTTCTAACTACACTACACCCCAGGAAGGAGAAAACTAAGTATTTGTGGCATAAATTAACAAACCAGTGGTTCCTTTATTCATAGAAAAGGCAAGCCTGTGCCTTCCCTGTGAACCTAATTTCTATTAATAAAAAGGAAAAAGAGGAAGAATTCTTATTAAGTGCAGCTCCATATCAGATCATTTGTCTTACACCAGTGAGGTAAAAGCACCCCTCCATTTTTAAAACGGAGATGCAAAAGACTCAGAGATTGAAGGTGATTTGTCCAAGGTCACGCAGCTCCCAGAACTTCACAATTAATGACGGTAACAATAATTTGCGGCTATATTTATTGCACCCCTTATGACAGGCACTGTTCCAAGTGCTTTTACATGGTTTCTCTCATTGAACCTTCACAACTCTATACAAACTAGGGACTTATTTTGCAGACGAAGAAACTGAAGCACAGGATAGTTAAAGGGGCCTTCACAGCCAGCATTTAATCATTCTAATTTCAGGTCCAGAATTCGGTACATTCATATGCAATGAATGAACCAAACAACCTGGAAAGTGAGAGTAAAATCATCACAATTCTACCCGTAGAAATGGAGTCCTGGCCGGGCACAGTGGCTCACGCCTGTAATCCTAGCACTTTGGGAGCCCGAGGTGGGCGGATCACTTCAGGTAAGGAGTTCGAAACCAGCCTGGCCAACATGGTGAAAACCCCATATCTACTAAAAATACGAAAAAATTAGCCACGTGGGCTGGCCGCGGTGGCTCACCTGAGATCAAGAGTTCGAGACCAGCCAGGCCAACATGGTGAAACCCTGTCTCTACTAAAAATACAAAAATTAGCCGGGCAGGCGCCTGTAATCCCAGCTACTCGGGAGGCTGAGGCAGGAGGCAGGAGAATCGCTTGAACCTCGGAGGCGGAGGCTGAGGTGAGCCGAGATCGCGAGACTGCACTCCAGCCTGGGAGACACAGTGAGACTCCGTCTCAAAAAAAAAAAAAAAAAAAAGCCGTGTGAGCTGGCGGGCGCCTGTAATCTCAGTTACTCGGGAGGCTGAGACAGGAGAATCGCTTGAAGCCGGGAGGCTGAGGTTGCAGTGAGCCGAGATCGCGCCACTGCACTCCAGCCTCGGCTAAAAAAAAAAAAAAAAAAAGAAATGGAGTCCTACGAGCGAGAGCTTCCGCAGCATTCTGTGGGACCAAAATAGGCGCACAGGTTCCCGAGCGTGCGACGCCTAGCAGCGGAGGAGCTGGCCAAGGCGAGCCGCAGAGCCAAGGCACCCAGAACGGACTCGCCTCCCGCCCGCTCCCGGCGGCCTAGTCAGCGAGCGACGGAGCGGCGGCAAAGATGACACGGCGGTGCGCCAATCACCGAAGGCAAGAGAGACAAAGGAACCAATAGTCGCCCCAGATGGATCGTGGCGGAAGTCACGCCCCCAAACTGTCAAGCAAAGAGCCCGGTGGAAGGGGCCCAGGCCGGGGGGAGGGGGCTCCCGGCGGCCCGAGGGCGGGGAGGCCGGCCGGCGAGGACAGAGGAGCGCGAGGGGGCTGCCTACACTCGGCCGCGCTCGATCCTGCCCTGATCTAAATGCCGCAACCCCAAGCCCGACCCTGGAGAAGAGTCTCAGGACTAAAAGGGCTGTCCCAGCCGTCCGTGCTGGCGCCTGGGGATCCAGGCCCGTCCCTGGTACCCGCCCATGCCCAGCCCGGCGGCCTAGGGCCTCACCTTGAGCCGAGAGCTGTCGGACACTGTTCACGAACTGCTCCAAGGCAGACGCCATGTTTTCCCCCGGGCGGCCCGAGCGGCGAAAGCAGCACGCGCGGGAAAAGGCTGCCGCTCTGGGAGGAGGGGCCGCGGCGATCCACCTGAGGTCCTCGCGAGCGGCGACGTCACTTCCGCTGGTTCAAGCACCGCGAGAATATACCTAGCTGCCAACCCGTTACTGTTTCCATGGAAACAGCCTCAATTCGCCGTAGCCGGAAATTAGTGTTCCATAGTCCCCAGCTTCTTTATTCACTGCACTTCTGAAATCCCTCCGCACGTTAAATGGGGATAGTGGGCAAAGGAAGGAACGAAACTCATAATTAAGCAGGTATTTTCTGGTTCTGGAGTTTGCTAGAAAGGCCCTGCGGTTTTCCACCTGGACAGATACTTCAATGAAGCGCGACTTCGTTGCCACGTCTCCCATGAGGTTTTCCCCGTGATATTAGACTCTGGAGCCAAGCAGCCTGGGTTCAACTGCCTTTTCTACCACTTAGTAGCTGTGTGACTTTGAGCGAGTGACTTGACCGTCGTGTGCATTGTTTTCCCCATCTGTAAAACCTCAGTGTCCTTAACCACATAAAACACTTAGGACAGCGCATAGCACATAGGGAGAACTATAGTTATTCATTCAAGATGTACATTGAATGAATCGATCCCTTCCCCGCAATAAATAAATAAATAAATAACACCACACACAAAAAGAAAGTGAATTGGTTTTTCCCATCTGGGATTGATGTCTCCCTCCTCTGCTTGTCGCCTAAAGCACTTTGTTCTTCTCATGTTGCACTTCTACTCTGCTACAGAAATGTGTCTCTATAGTCCATGTCATATCTGTAAACCAAAAATAAAAGTCTAAGCCCCCCAACTGACTGGTGGACCCTATCCGAAGCCAAGGACATTCCAATTTATCCTGAAAAACTAGTTCAGGCCATGATGGGAAGTGGTAGTCAGACATGCCTCACAAACATCAACACAGAGACCTTAAGACTGCTAGACTCAAGACTGATAAGAAATATTTACAATCTATTCTGTCTGAATCCTGCTACCTGGAAGCCTCATCTGCATGATAAAACCTTGGTCTCCACAAACCCTTATAATCGTAACCCAGATATTCCTTTCAATTTACTTCTAGGTCTTTAGATAATAACTCTTTCAACCAATTACCAATAAAAAAATCTTTAAGTCTACCTATAAGGTAGAAGCCCCCCAATTGCCCCAAGTTAGCCCATCTTTCCGGACCTAACCAACGTACTTCTTACATGTATTGATTGATGACTCATGTCTCCCTAAAATGTATAAAACCAAACTGTACCCGACCACCTTGGGCACATGTCCTGAGGAGCTCCTGAGGCCGTGTTATCATCGCATCCTTCACCTTGGCAATATAAACTTTCTCAATTGATTGAGACTGGTCTCAGATACTTTTGGTTTACGGATCCATTGCTTCTAACTGGCATGGAGTTCCTTAAGGTCAAGCATCTCTCTTACTAACCTTGATTCCCCTTTAGGGCCCAGCATAGGATTTGCTGCATAGTAGGGACTGAGAAAATAAACATGCATTTTAAAATTTTATCCAACATACGTTTACTGACACTTACAATGTGTTGTACCAGGCACTAGAAATACACTGGTAGTAAAAACAGTCTTGGGGCCTGGTGCAGTGGCTCACGCTTGTAATCCAGCACTTTGGGAGACTGAAGCAAGTGGATCACTTGAAGTCAGGAGTTGGACACCAGCCTGGCCAACATGGTGAAAAGCCATCTCTACTGAAAATACCACAAAAATTAGCCGGGCTTGGTGATGGGTACCTGTAGTCCCAACTACTCGGGAGGCTGAGGTGGGAGAATCTCTTGAACCCGGGAAGCGGAGGTTGCAGTGAGCCGAGATGGCACCACTGCACTCCAGCCTGGGCAACAGAGCAAGAATCTGACTCAAACAAAACAAAACAAAACAGTTTCGGTCCTTCTCTCCTGCAGACAACATATGAAGACCCTAGATAAAAGGAGTTAGTGGTCTGAAGGAATGGAACATGGTTCTATAAAATCATGTCACAGAGGAGATTGACCTGGCTTGGGAGAAACAGGGAAGGCTTTCTTGAGGAAATGGCATAAACTGAGCAACGAAGAAAGAGGAAGAGTTAATGAGATAAGGGGGAAGAAATATTTCTGAGTGAGAGGACAGTATGGTGCTAATATCCTGCATGTGAAAGGAGCATGCTAGTTGAGGATGAAGAAATGAAAGAATATCCTTGTGGTTGGAGGGGAATGGTTTGTAAGGTGGACAGGGGCCGGGTCATGTAAGCTGTGTTAAAGGTACTGGACTTTTTCCTGAGAAGATTGGGAGGACTGGAGAGTTTTATGCAAGCAGGTGGCAGGATCAAATTTGCATTTTAGGACCGGGCGCGGTGGCTCACGCCTGTAATCCCAGCACTTTGAGAGGCTGAGGTGGGTGGATCACGAGGTCAGGAGTTCGAGAGCAGCCTGGCCAGTAAAACGAAATCCTGTCTCTACTAAAAATACAAAAAATAGCTGGGTGTGGTGGTGCGTGCTTGTAATCCCAGCTACTCAGGAGCTGAGGCAGGAGAATCGCTTGAACCCGGGAGGTGGAGATTGCAGTGAGCTGAGATCAGGCCATTGCACTCCAGACTGGGCAATAAAAAGAGACTCAACTTCAAAAAACAAAACAACAACAATACAAATTGCATTTTAAAAAGATTCGTCTGGCTTCATGTGGATAACTTGGGAGACAGGAAGCTATTGCAATAGTCAACATAAAATAGAATAGTAATAATTATACTTTAAATAATTATACCTTGAATGCTAATAGTTATACTCTTGCAGGAGTTCGAGA
The DNA here is from genome assembly GCF_028885655.2 of Pongo abelii. Lineage (NCBI taxonomy): Eukaryota > Metazoa > Chordata > Mammalia > Primates > Hominidae > Pongo > Pongo abelii. The sequence goes on along the minus strand of NC_072004.2, from coordinate 18,968,471 downwards.
CCAGCCTAGACAAGAGTGTGACTTTGTCTCCACAAAAAAAAATTTTAAAAACTAGCTGGTTGTGGTGGTGCATGACTGTTCTCTCAGCTACTCTGGAGGCTGAGGTGGGAGGACCACTTAAGCCCAGGAATTTGAGGCTGCATTGAGCTATGATCTCACCACTGCACCCCAGCCTGGGTGACAGAGTAAGACCCTGTTTCTTTAAAATAAATAATAATAATAATAGTTCTCTCGAAAGTGTAGATAAATTCACCAGGATAAATTGGTGAACTTGAGACATGTTTAGATGAATGACTGTAGCACTTGCACTCTAAGATGGAAATGCTCCTGAATGTTCTGTGGAAGCAATTGGTCCTTAATCTTTGATCATTTGCAATACACAAGACATACATTTTGACTTATGGGACACATTTCCATGGATATACATGGATTTTGGTGAAAGCCAAAAATGTTGAAGATAAGTAAAGCACTACAATAATTCAAAGTAGCCACAGCTACTAATAATACTTTGATTATTTATTTATTATTGCCTATTTAGGTTGTGGCAGCTGCTCTCAAAGTGTGACTCCACCAATCAGCAGCATCAGCGTCATTTGGGATCTTCTTGGAAATGCACATTCTTGGACCCCACTGTAGACTTCCTGTATCAAGAGCTCTGAAACTGGGCATGGACGCTCACGCCTATACAAAAATTAGTCAGGCAGTAGTGGTGCACACCTGTAATCCCAGCTACTTGGGAGTCTGAGGCAGGAGAATCGCTTGAGCCTGGGAGGTGGAGGTTGTGGTGAGCTGAAATCGTGCCACTGCGCTCCAGTCTCGGCAAGAGAGTGAGACCCTGTCTCGAAAAAAAAAAAAAAAAAGGTGATCCCCAGAAATCTGAGTTTAACAAGCCTGCAGGTAATTCTGATGGTGCTAAATTCTGAGAGCATCTGGACTGTGGCCTCCAGATGAGCCAGCATGCAAATAACATTTCAAAACAGCTAAAAGTAATTCCACCCTTCTCTTTCGTCTCAAAAACAAATGACTGAAAGAGACGTGATTATAGGGATAAACCTGAATATATTCTAACTTTTTTTTTTTTTTTTTTGAGATGGAGTGTCACTCTTTCGCCCAGGCCGGACTGCAGTGGCGCTATCTTGGCTCACTGCAAGCTCCGCCTCCCGGGTTCACGCCATCCTGCTGCCTCAGCCTCCCAAGTAGCTGGGACTACAGGCGCCCTCCACCACACTCGGCTAATTTTTTGTATTTTTAGTAGAGACGGGGTTTCACCGTGTTAGCCAGGATGGTCTCTATCGCCTGACCTCATGATCTGCCTGCCTTGGCCTCCCAAAGTGCTGGGATTACAGGCGTGAGCCACCATGCCCGGCCTTGTTTTTTTTTTTATACAGAGTCTCGCTGTCACCCAGGCTGGAGTGCAGTGGCGTGATCTTGGCTCATCTCAATCTCTACCTTCCAGGTTCAAGTGATTCTCCTGCCTCAGCCTCCCAAGTAGCTGGGATTACAGGTGTGTGCCACCATGCCTGGCTAATTTTTGTATTTTTAGTAGAGATGGGGTTTCACCATGTTGGCCAGGCTGGTCTCAAACTCCTGAGCTCAGGTGATCCGCCCACCTCAGCCTCCCAAAGTGCTGAGATTACAGGGATGAGCCACGGTGCCCAGCCTCTAACTTGTATTTTTTTTTTTCTTTTGAGATGGAATCTCGCTCTGTCGCCCAGGCTGGAGTGCAGTGGCGCAATCTGGGCTCACTGCAAGCTCTGCCTCCTGGGTTCATGTCATTCTCCTGCCTCAGCCTCCCGAGTAGCTGGGACTACAGGTCCCCCCCACCATGCCTGGCTAATTTTTTTTTTTTTGTATTTTTAGTAGAGACGGGGTTTCACTGTGTTAGATAAGATGGTCTTGATCTCCTGACCTTGTGATCCACCTGCCTCAGCCTCCCAAAGTGCTGGTATTACAGGCGTAAGCCACCGGGCCCAGCCCTCTAACCTGTAGTTTTTTTTTAGGCCAGACTTTTGTAAAATCTGGCAATTACTTGAGAATGCCTCACAAGGAAGGATGGCTCAGCGGTGGGTGGATATGATACATTTAATCTTTTGTTCTTTTATTCTTTGAACACACATTTGCTTTGTATCAAATATGTGTCAAGGCTTTGCCAGATGCTGGGAATATGTCTGTGAACAAGACAGAAAGTCCCGGGTCACATGAAGTTCTGGTTTGGAGAGTAAAACAATAAGCAAGCAAATACATAATTTGGATAGTAATATGTGTTATGAAGAAAATAAAGCATGGCGATGGGGGTATAGGATGGTCAGGAAATGCTTCTTTGAGCCCTCAAGGATGAGAAAGAGCCAGTTAAGAGAGATGTGGGGCCAGAGTTGGAGACAGAGGGATATGCATAGTGGGCGAAGGTCTTAAAATCCAAACAAGCTTGGTGTGTTTCAGGAAAAGAAAAAAATGCCAGTGCAGCTAGAATATAGTGAGTGAGGAGGATCCTGGTATGTCTCACTTGAGAAATGCTTGTCTATAGCAATCTCAGATTTGTCCAGATTTTTAAATGCAAAGCATTTTCGGATTCAGTAATGTCTGCAAATTTTTTCAAGTGATGACGTCAAAAAGGAATAGTAGACAGCACTTGGGGAGGGGCAGGAACAGTGTCAGGCACTGTTGTAAACACCTTCCACATTCTCCATTTCTATTTATTTATTTATTTATTTATTTATTTATTTTGAGATGGAGTCTTGCTCTGTCACCCAGGCTGGAGTGCAGTGGCACGATCTTGGCTCACTGCAACCTCCACATCCCTGGTTCAAGCAATTCCCCTGCCTCAGCCTCCTAAGTAGCTGGGATTACAGGCACACACCACCACGCCTGGCTAATTTCTTTTTTTATTTTTAGTAGAGATGGGGTTTCACCATGTTGGCCAGACTGGTCTCAAACTCCTGATTGCAGGCAGTCTGCCCACCTCGGCCTCCCAAAGTGCTGGGATTACAGGTGTGAGTCACCATGCCCAGCCAATTTTTTTTTTTTTGAGACGGAGTCTTGCTCTGTCACCCAGGCTGGAGTGCAGTGGCGCGGTCTCGGCTCACTGCAAGCTCCGCCTTTCGGGTTCACGCCATTCTCCTGCCTCAGCCTCCCGAGTAGTTGGGACTACAGGCACCCGCCACCACGCCCGGCTAATTTTTTTTGCATTTTTAGTAGAAACGGGGTTTCACCATGTTAGCCAGGATGGTCTCGATCTCCTGACCTCGTGATCCACCTGCCTCGGCCTCCCAAAGTGCTGGGACTACAGGCATGAGTCACCGCGCCCGGCCTCCTTCTCTTTTTTCTTTGAGGCAGGGCCTCACTCTGTTGCCCAGGCTGGAGTGCAGTAGTACAGTCATGGCTCATGGCAGCCTCGACCTCCTCAGCCTCTCAAGTAGCTGGGACCACAGGTGTGCACCACCACACCTGGCTAATTTTTGTATTTCTGTAGAGATGGGGTTTCACCATGTTGCCCAGGCTGCTCTTGAACTCCTGAGCTCAGGTGATCTGCCTGTCTCCGCCTCCCAAAGTGCTGGGATTACAGGCATAAGCCACCAAGCTCGGCCAAAAAAATCTTTTTTTTAGAAATGAGTTCTTACTATGTGATTTCTTTTTCTTATGATATCTTTCTCTGGTTTGGTGTCAGAGTAAATTGGCCTCACAGGATGTGCTGAGACGTGTTCCCTTCTGTTCAATTTTTTGGGAGAGTTGTGAAGGATTGCTATTATTTCTTCTTAAATATTTGGTAAAATTCACCAGTGAAACCATCTGGTCTTAGACATTTATTTTGGGAAAGTTTTTTAAAATTACTCATTCAATCTTCTTTAATGGTTATATGCATATTCATATATTCTTTTTCTTTTTATTCTTGAAATAGAAAAAGAAAATATGAATATGAGTCATGGGCTTTGGTAGTTTGTATCTTTCTAGTAATTTGTTCATTTCATCTAAGTTATATAATTTTTGGCATACAATTGCTCATAATATTTTCATATATATTTTTTTCTTTGTTTCTCTAAGGTGGGTAGGGATGTTCCTCTTTCATTCCCGATTTTAGTAATTTGAGTCCTCTCTCTGTTTCCTAGTAAGTCTAACTAAAGGTTTATCAATTTGTGTTGGTCTTTTCAAAGAACCAGTTTCTGGTTTCCTTGATTTTTCTAGTCTCTATTGCCTGTATTTCTGCTCTAATCTTTGTTATTCTTTCCTTTTGCTTGCTTTGGATTTGGTTGTTTCTAGATTCTTCAAGTGAAAGGTTACTAATTTGAGGTCCTTATTTAATATGGGTATTTACAACTATAAGTTTCCTCCTAAGTGCTGCTTTGGCTATATTGCGTAAATGTGGGGATGATGTTTTTTCATTTACGTTTTTTTTTCCAATGATTTTCTTATTTCTCTTGTGGCTGCTCCTTTGACCCATTATTATTTAGGAGTATGTAATTAAAATTCCACATATTAGTGAATTCCCCAAAGTTTCCTCTGTTACTGCTCTCCAGTGTAAGCAATGTGTTGGAGTACTTACTTTGTATGACTTCAGTTCTTTAAAATGTATAGAGGTTGGTTTTATGACTAGCATATGGCCTATCCTGGAAAATGTCCCATATGTGCTTGAGAAGAACATGTATTCTGCTGTTGTTCGGTGGAGCGTTGTTCTATAGATGTAGATGTCTATTATGTTTAGTTGGTTTAGTATTATTTGTGTTTTTTATTTCCTTGTTGCCTAGTTGTTCTACCACTTACTGAAGGAAGGTATTGAAGTCTATTATTATTGGTATTATTATTAAAAACAGGGTCTCACTCTGTCACTCAGGCTGGAAGGCAGTGGCATGATCATACCTCTCTATGGCCTCAAATTTCTGGGCTCAAGTAATCCTCCCACCTCAGACTCCTGAGTAGCTAGGACTACAGGCATACACTACTTACTATGCCTGGCTAATTTCTAACTGTTATTTTGTTTATTTTTTCATTGTTTTTTGAGACAGAGTCTCTCTCTGTTGCCCACGCTGCTGGAGTGCAGTGGCTCATTCTCAGCTCACTGCAACCTCCTAGGTTCAAGTGATTCTCCTGCCTCAGCCCCTGGAGTAGCTGGGATTACAGGTGCCCACCACCATCCCGGCTAATTCTTGTATTTTTTTAGTAGAGACAGGGTTTCACCATGATGGCCAAGCTAGTCTCAAACTCCTGATATCAGGTGATTCACCTGCCTCGGCCTCCCAAAGTGCTGGGATTACAGGTGTGAGCCACCACACCTGGCCTAATTATTTATTTATTTATTTATTTATTTATTTATTTATTTATTTTTGAGATGAGTCTCACTCTGTCGCCAGGCTGGAGCACATCTTGCAAAACTGAAACTCTACCCATTAAATAACTTTTCATTTCCTCTCCCCTCATCTCCTGGGACCCACAATTCTACTTTCTAGTTCTATAACTTTGACTACTCTAAATACCTCATCTAAGACTCATATAGTATTTGTCAGTTTGTGAGTAATTTCACTTAGCATAATATCCTCGAGGTTCATCCATGTTGTACCATGTGTCAGAATTTCTATTTTAAGTCTAAATAATATTCCATTATGTATGTCATATTTTGTTTATCTATTTATCCATTCATAGACACTGGGTTGCTTCTAATTCTTGGCTATGGTGCAAAATGCTGGTATGAACATGAGTATAGAAATATCTCTTCAAGACTCTGCTTTCAATTCTTTTGGGTAGATACCCAGAAGTGGAATTTCTAGATCAAATGGTAATTCTATGTTTAATTATTTGAGGAACCATCATGCTGTTTTTCCCAGTTGCTGTACCATATACATTCCCACTAAGAATGCATAAAGATTTTAATTTCTTCACATCCTCACTAATGCTTGTTATTTTCTGTTTTGTTTTGTTTTTTTATAGTAGCCATCCTAATGGGTATGCAGTAGTATCTCACTGTGGCTTTGATTTGCATTTCCCTAGTTAATAGTGATGTTGAGTTTCTCTCCATGTGCTTATTGGCCATCTGTATATCTTTGGAGAAGTGCCTATTCAAATCTGTTGCTCATTTTTTTTTTTTTTTTTGAGATGGAGTCTCACTGTGTTGCCCAGGCTGGAGTGCAGTGGTGCAAACTTGGCTCACTGCAACATCCACTGCCCGGGTTCAGGCAATTCTCCTGCCTCAGCCTCCCAAGTAGCTGGGATTACAGGTGCGCACCATCATGCCCGGCTAATTTGTGTATTTTTAGTAGAGATGGGGTTTCACCATTTCGGCCAGGCTGGTCTCGAACTCCCTACCTCAGGTGATCCACCTGCCTCGGCCTCCCAAAGTGCTGGGATTACAGGCGTGAGCCACTGTGCCCGGGCTTGTTGCTCATTTTTAATGTAATTTGCATTGTTTCTGACAAAAAGTCTGCTGTCATCCTTTTTTTTTTCTTTTTTTTTTTTTTGAGACGGAGTCTCACTCTGTCACCCATGCTGGAGTGCAGTGGCGTGATCTTGGCTCACTGAAAGCTCAGCCTCACGGGTTCACGCCATTCTCCTGCCTCAGCCTCCCGAGTAGCTGGGACTACAGGCGCCCACCACCACGCCTGGCTAATTTTTTGTATTTTTAGTAGAGACGGGGTTTCACCATGTTAGCCAGGATGGTCTCGATCTCCTGACCTTGTGATCCGCCCACCTTGGCCTCCCAAAGTGCTGGGATCTCAAGCGTGAGCCATCGTGCCTGGCCCATCCTTTTCTTTTTTTGTTCCTTTGCATATAATGTGTCTTTATTTTTCTGGATGCTTTTAAGATTCTGTGTGTTTCTGGCTTTGAGCAATTTGATTATGATGTGTCTTAGTTTTCCCAAACAAAATAATTTAAATTTAAAAAATACTGCCCGGGTGCAGTGGCTCATGCCTGTAATCCCAGCACTTTGGGAGGCCAAGGCGGGCAGATCACCTGAAGTCGGGAGTTCGAGACCAGCCTGATCAACATGGAGAAACCCTGTTTCTACTAAAGAAAATACAAAATTAGCCGGGCGTGGTGGTGCATGCCTGTAATCCCAGCTACTCGGGAGGCTGAGGCAGGAGAATCACTTGAACCTGGGATGCGGAGGTTGCGGTGAGCCGAGATCATGCCATTGCACCACTCCAGTCTGGGCAACGAGAGCAAAACTCCGTCTCAAAAAACAAAAAGAAAACAAAAAAAAACAAAAAGTGAAATATTTAGGTATAAATCGACAAAACACATGCAGGATCTGCATACTGAAAACTACAAAACATTGGTGTAAGAAGCCAAAGAAAACTTAAGAGGGATATAGTGTGTTCATGGATTGGAATAGTCAACATAATTAAGAAGTCAATCACTCCGAATTGATCTACAGATTTAGTGCACTTCCAACCAAACCAAGGAAGTTGTGTGTGTGTGTGTGTGTGTGTGTGTAGATATAGACAAGCTCATTCTAAAATTTATATGGACGGTCAATGAAACTAGAATAGTTAAAACAATTTTGAAAAAGAAGTTGTGGGACTCACAATACCTAATATTAAGACTTACTATGAAGCTAAAGTAATCAAGACAGTTTGCTAACAGCAAAGGGAGAAACATACAGATCAATGGAACAGAATAGGAGAGTCTAGAAATAGATCCACAGAAATATGATGAATGGAGTTTGTTTTTGAGACGGAGTTTCACTCTTGTTGCCCAGGCTGGAGTGCAATGGCGCGATCTATGCTCACTGCAACCTCCGTCTCCCGGGTTCAAGCGATTCTCCTGCGTCAGCCTCCCGAGTAGCTGGGATTACACGCATGCGCCACCATGCCCGGCTAATTTTGTATTTTTAGTAGAGACAGGGTTTCTCCATGTTGGTCAGGCTGGTCTCGAACTCCCGACCTTAGGTGATCCGCCCACCTCGGCCTCCCAAATCCTGGGATTACAGGCTTGAGCCACCGTGCGCGGCCTGATGGATGGGGTTTTTAAAAAACTGCAAAGGCAACTCAATATAGAAGGCACAGCGGGAGCCCCGCCCCTTCTGAGTTGGCGGGGCGGGAGTTCCCCAGGTGCTGCTGCAGTTGCCCTGCTGCGGCTCTGGCCCAGCATCTCTGTGCTCTTGGGAACCTGGGAAGGCTCCACTACCCCTCGCAGGCTCGGAAGTGCCTGCTCCTGCTGCCTGGCTTCTCCCTGCTGTTGGTGCCTGCTTCAATCTCGGAGCAAAGTCGGGCCGAGGCAGGGCGCTGTCACAGCCCGGCCGGGAGTGCACACGCTCGGGGCAGCATTGACACGCCAGCCCCCTGCCTCCTTGGCCCCCTCCGGACTTGGGCGCCAACAAGCACCGGAGAGCGGCCGAGGGGGCATGAGGACAGCCTGGTGTTGGCCTGCAGGTAACCCTTGGCATGAACAGCCTGGGCGCCATGAACAGCAGCAGCAGGATGCAGACAGCTCCTCGGTGGAAGGGGGCGGGTCCCTGGTGAAGCCCCACCTTCAATCCTAGAAGGGCCTGAAGCCTGGGGGCCAGGTCACCAGTCCCAGTACCAGACCGGGGAACTTGGGGTGCTTTTCCCCAGGCCTGCTCATGGCCACCTATGGCCGCCCATGGACCAATCAGCACTCACTTCTTCCCCTCTGAGGTCCATAAAAAACCCTGGACTCAGCCAGACTCACAGAGAGGACGGGTAGATGGGGAGAAAACCAGCTGCAGAGAGGAACTACCCTTTCTGCTGACAGCTGGACACTTGTTGGGATGAGCTGCCTACCAGAGAAGAGCTACCCTCTCTGCTGAAAGCTGAACACTTGTGGGGAAACCCTGGCTATGGAGAGGAGCTGCCCACTGCAGGTCTCTTCTGAACTATTCTGTTGCTCAATAAAGCTCCTCTTCATCTTGCTCACTCTCCACTTGTCTGCCTACCTCATTCTTCCTGGATGCAGGACAAGAACTCGGGACCTGCCAAATGGTGGGGCTAAAAGAGCTGTAACACAGGCTGCGTGCAGTGGCTCACGCCTTTAATCCCAGCACTTTGGGAGGCCGAGGCAGGGGGCGGATCACCTGAGTTCAGGACTTTGAGGCCAGCCTGGCCAACATGGTGAAACCCTGTCTCTACTAAAAATACAAAAATCAGCCGGGTGCGGTGGCTCACACCTGTAACCCCGGCACTTTGGGAGGCCGAGGCAGGCAGATCACAAGGTCAGGAGTTGGAGATCAGCCTGGCCAACACAGTGAAACCCTGTCTCTACTAAAAATGCAAAAAAGCTGGGTGTGGTGGTGGGCGCCTGTAATGCCAGCCACTTGGGAGGCTGAGGCAGGGGAATCGCTTGAACCTGGGAGGTGGAGGTTGCAGTGAGCTGAGATCCTGCCACTGCACTCCAGCCTGGGCAACAAGAGCAAGACTCCATATCAAGAAAAAAAAAAAAAAGAGAGAATGTGGTACATATATACCATAGGATACTACACAGTCATAAAAAAAGAATAAGATCATGTCTTTTGCAGCCACATGGATGGAGCTGGAGACGATTATCCTAAGCAAACACAGGAACAGAAAATTACCTCATGCTCTCACTTAAAAGTGGGAACTAAACATTGAGTAAACATGGACGTAATGATGGGTACAACAGACACGGTGACCTACTTGAGGGTGGAGAGTGGGAGGAGGGTGAGGATGGAAAAACTACCTATCAGGAACTATGCTTATTACCTGGGTAGTAATAATCTGTACACTAAACCCCCAAGAGTCAATTTATATAACAAATCTGCACATGTATCCCTGTACTTAAAACCTGAAAAGAAAATTGTGCTTTTTTTGGCTTCTCTCCTTCCTGAGCCCTCAGGCCTTTGAGCTTGCTGCCCTTGTGGATGGGGTCTCTTGTCTCTTTGGTTCTTGCCTGCTCTTTCTCCTCATGATGTCTCTGTTCCAGCATCACTTCCTAGGAGAGGCCCTCCCTGCCCATCCCTGCTAATCCCTCCACCTCTCTCCACCATCCCATCGCCGTGTGATTTTTGTTTTGTTTTTTTCTTGAAAAGAAAAAAAGTGGGCTGGGCATGGTAGCTCACTCCTGTTATTCCAGCACTTTGGGAGGCTGAGGTGGGAGGATCGTTTGAGCCCAACATAGGAAGACTTCTGTCTCAAAAAAAAAAAAAAAAATTACCAGGATGTGGTGGCAGGCCCCTGTGGTCCCAGCTACTCAGGAGGCAGAAGCAGGAGGATCCCTTGGGCCCAGAAACTCAAGGCTGCAGGGAACTGAGATCACGCCACTGCCTCCACCCTGGGTAACAGAGCAAGACCCTGTCTCAAAAAAAAAAAAAAAAAAAAAAGCAGACTATACAGGGGTACATAATATTTATTCATATATTTACCTGAGAATCATCAGTTTTACTAAGGCTGTATGATGTTAGCACGATATTGGTTCTATCAGTCTCTCCGCAGACACTTGCTGTAAATAAAGCAGAGAGGCTTTCAGAGTGCACCCTGTTTTGGTTCCTCCATCCTGTTGTCTGGATCCCCTTCTAAAACGTAAGTTCCAGGATGGCAGGAACTTTGTCTATTTGGTTCACACTCGACACAGTTAGTGCTCAAAAATGTCTAACGACACAGGCCTGCTTCTCGGTTTGCACTGCTCCTCCATGGTAGTCTGTGCAGTGGGAGGAGGCAGTCCGGGCCCAGGGTCCACGGAGAAGACACAAATCGAGAGCTCGGGAGCGCGGACCTTCTAGAGGCGCACGGCGTTTAACGCTGTCCGTCCTCGAAGCCCCGCCCCGGGGCTCCGCCTCCGCCGGCGCGTGTTCCTTTAAGGACCGCGCGCGCCGCGGCCTCGCTCTGGGGTCGGTACCTGCGCGCCCGCGCCCCGCGCTCCCCGCCCCGCGCCCCGCGCCCCACGCGCGCCCCAGCATTGGGGGCTTCTCCTCCGCGGCGGGCATGTCTGGCCGGCCCCGGCAGCACGGCGCGGCCCAGGTCCCCGCGCCCACGACGGGCCAGCGTGCTGGGCCATGATCCGGCTGGGCGGCTGGTGTGCGTGGCGGCTCTGCAGCGCGGCGGTTCCCGTGGGGCGGCGCGGGGCGGCGGGCGGGCCGGGCCTGGCGGGAGGCCGCGCCCTGCGGGTGCTGGTGGACATGGACGGCGTGCTGGCCGACTTCGAGGGCGGATTCCTCAGGAAGTTCCGCGCGCGCTTTCCCGACCAGCCCTTCATCGCGCTGGAGGACCGGCGCGGCTTCTGGGTGTCGGAGCAGTACGGCAGCTTGCGGCCAGGGCTGAGCGTGAGCGTCCCCGCCCCGCCCCGCGCCGGGCCTCCTTCTCGCCCCGAGCCCCAGACCCCGCCCCTGCGCGGGTGACCTTGGACGGTCAGCGCCCCATCCTCGGGGTGGCCCTCTGGTAGAATAGGGTCTGGGGGGGACTAGGGGCCACAGCGCACCGGGAAGATGCGGCCCCGCGCTCAGGATCTGTTGGCTGCCATCCAAGGCTTCTGAAAATGCGGGAGAGTACAAAGTGTTAATATACCTAACTCTGCATCTAAAGCTGACTTCAAAATTTGTGGCATATTTGGCCTCAAGTCGTTTGTTAAATTTTTAGAAAAATAAACGTTATAAGTTGTCCTCTTTCACCCCGACCGCAGTCATATTCCCACTTCTTTGTTCGCAGGACTTTGATGGGTGTCTTTAGCCATCTTTTTTGCTGTTGTCCAAGAAAGCATAGCTTCCAGGGGTATTTGAGGCCCAGAGAGGTTGTGTGACTTTCTGGGGGTCACACAGTGAGTCAATGGTCCAGGTGAGGTGGGATCCACCTCATTTCTTATCCCCTTGCAGAGCTGGCCTTGCTGAACACCTGAGCTCAACCCCTACCATCCGACTCCCGAGGTGTTCTGTCCAGGATGGATAGAGGGGAAAGATCCAAGGAGGGACGTTTACACACAGATCTTGGTTGGTAAATTTGAAGTATTTTGCAAAAGGAACAGGGGATTTTGGTATGCACAAAATTAAAGAGGCTGAGTGTTTTCTCTCATCCCTTGATTGGCCACCTAGGGTTGCTGCTGGAGGGTTTGATAAAGAGGAGAAGGAAGTTATAAGAGCCCGTTTTTTAGCCACAAGTTCACTGCATCCTCTCTTATGTTGGGTAGATATTATTATCTCTGTTTTCCAGATGAGGAAACTTGCCCCAAGTCACATGCTGCTCAGAGGCTCAGTCAGGACTCAAACCCAAGTCTGTCTGCCTCCCAAGCACAGTTAGTGCTCCCCACTCCGCAGTCCTGTTCTCTGTACTACTGTCTCTAACAAGTGACATTTCTTCTGACTTCAGAAAGATGCCTCATCAGTAATGTGGTTTGTTGAGGGACAGGTGTTAAAAAAGGAAACCAAGTACCATTTGTCTCCATCAACACCAGGCACTTCAGAAGGTGACTTTAACAGAGCCCAGTGTGCTGAGCTCTTCCAGGGCGGATGCCTAATAATAAACTTTAAACGGGAGAAAATGCCCTGGTACTTTCTGCAGCCTCAGGAATAGGCTCCAGTGTGCGGCGAGTGTTCATTTATAGGCAGTGCTCGGCATGGGGAGTCTGGACACCGTATATCTGCCCAGGAGTGTATTAACATGGAAACCAAGCCCACCACCAACTCTGAAAAGTGCAGCGGCTTTTCCAGTTCTTTGTGCAAATATGTAGGCTCTGTATGTGCGGGGTTACTGGTTTCCAAGCACAAGGCAAAGGCACGGGGCAGTAAGCAGGGTGCCCTGGGAGTAATCTGCTGGCTTCCCCTACTTCCCTTCCTGAGGCACGGCTTGCTGCTGTGGGCATCCCTGGGCCTCCCCTTGGGCAAGCTGGCCCAGTATCTGTGGTTAAAACAACTCCCCCCACACACACGTGGCTCCTTTTGTGTATGTAGGCATTTCTACTTTTCAAAATTCTGCTCTGTCTGTATTCCCTTTGGTCTTCACAGTACCCCATGTGGGATGTGAGGATCAAATGTGTTTCAGTAATAAGCATGCATTTGCCTAGTCCCTGTGGTTCCTGAGAGTGTTGCTGGTGTGCTGTCAGGGCATCCTCCGGCTGTCCATGTGACAGGGTGGCTGTCTTTCTGTAGTGTGCAGAATAGCTGGCAGAGGCACTTCCTGCACTGCACACGTGGGATTTAGGCTCCTGCTTCTAATAGGCCCAGATGTGTCTCCCCTCTGGTTGTCACTTTCCCCTTGCCTGACCCCAGAAAAGGTGCTGCGTTCTGGCCCTGCAGCAGAACAGGGGAAGGAGAAAGGCAGCGGGGGTTGGAGAGTGGGGAGGAGAGGGTTGGTGTTGGGGGTTCTCCTCCCAGCTCAGCTGCTGTTTTGCTGTGTGACATCAGGTGGATCTCTTCCCCGTTCTGAGCCTCAGTTTTCTGACATGTAAAATGAGGGTCTGCATTTTTGCTTTGCAACTCTAAAAGCAGCAGAATCCTTTTTTTTTTTTAATGTACTTATTGGCACCTCAACATATAAAACCGATAAAAGCAGAGCTTTTCTGCTTAATGTGAGGAGGATCCTCGAGCTCCCTGAATTGTCCTTTTACCCTGTCTCCCGCTCCCCCTTATCCCTCATGGCACCTTAAAGATCTCTGAGTCCCTCCAGTTCTCAAGTTTAAGGACTCTACTACCATGGTAAGAGCTGGTCCAGCCTCAGTTTCCACAATGCTTTTGGCCACTCGAATCCAGCCTAGCAAGCACGCAGTTCCTGATGATTGGCCTCAGGTCCCAGAGATCTCCGGCAGGTGTAGGAGTCCATGGGCCTGACACCTTAGCTGGTCTCTGCTGGATCCCGACGAAGTCAGGTCCTTTCTGGAAAGGGGTTCGAAGTCCACATACTCTCTGCGCTTCCCCCAGGAAATACGTCCTTGGGTGTGTGTTTGGGGGAGTGAGAGGAATGCAGAACCACTCCCCCTATAGCTTGGATGTACTTCCCAAGATGAGGGCAGTAAGGTGCTGAGGACCCCAGAAGTAACTTGCTTTTCTCAACTTCTCAGGAGAAGGCCATCAGCATTTGGGAGTCAAAGAATTTCTTTTTTGAACTTGAGCCTCTGCCAGGGGCTGTGGAAGCTGTGAAAGAGATGGCCAGCCTACAAAAGTAAGTTTGTCCTCCCGGTCCTGCCCGGCCGGGCCACTCAGCCCTGTACCTCCTTCCTGCTTCTTCCCTCCTCTGCCTTCTCCTTTCTCTCTCCTTGGCCCTGCGCAAGGCTGAACTTGCCTCGTCATTGCTGAGCCTGGGGAAAACCACCAAATATAATGATCTCGGTTTGTAGGCTGTGATGTTTTGATCCAGGAACTTGAGGAAATACCCAGTTTAATTTGATCTGGTTCCCTGGGTGTTCAAAGCTCATTTATTCAATGGCTAGACATGGTGGCTCATGCCTGTAATCCTAGCACTTTGCTGAGGCGGGCGGATCACCTGAGGTCGGGAGTTTGAGACCAGCCTGACCAACATGGAGAAACCCCATCTCAACTAAAAATACAAAAATTAGCTGGGCATGGTGGCGCATGCCTGTAATCCCAGCTACTCAGGAGGCTGAGGCAGGAGAAACACTTGAACCCGGGAGGCAGAGGTTGTGGTGAGCCGAGATCGCGCATTGTACTCCAGCCTGGGCAAGAAGAGCGAAACTCCATCTCAAAGCTCATTTATTCAGCAAATATCTCAGAACTGACTGTGCTAGATACTGCAGGCCCCAGTGTTTCAGCAGTGAGCAAAGTATAGTCCTTGCCCTCATGGAGCTTCCAGTCCAGACAGAGCAGACATTAAAGAATCACAAAATGGCCGGGCACGGTGGCTCATGCCTGTAATCCCAGCACTTTGAGAGGCCAAGGCGGGTGGATTACCTGAGATCAGGAGTTCGAGACCAGCCTGGCCAAGATGATGAAACCTTATCTCAGCCGGGTACAGTGGCTCACACCTGTAATCCTAGCACTTTGGGAGGCCGAGGCGGGTGGATCACCTGAGGTCAGGAGTTCGAGACCAGCCTGGCCAACATGATGAAACCCTACCTCAGCCAGGTACGGTGGTTCACGCCTGTAATCCTAGCACTTTGGGAGGCTGAGGCAGGTGGATTGCCTGAACTCAGGAGTTTGAGACCAGCCTGGGCAGCATGGTGAAACCCCATCTGTACTAAAATACAAAAACTTTGCTGGGCGTGGCGGCATGCACATGTAGTCCCAGTTACTTGGGAGGCTGAGGCAGGATAATTGTTTGAACCTGGGAGGCGGAGGTTGTACAGTGAGCCAAGATCGCGCCACTACACTCTAGCGTAGGTGACAGAGCGAGATTCCGCCTCCAAAAAAAAAAGAAACCCTGTCTCTACTAAAAATACAAACAATTAGCTGGGCGTGGTGGTGGGCGCCTGTAATCCCAGCTACTTAGGAGGCTGAAGCAGGAGAATCGCTTGAGCCCAGGAAGTGGAGGTTGCAGTGAGCTGAGATTGCTCCATTGCACTCTAGCCTGGGCAACAAGAGTGAAACTCTGTCTCAAAAAAAGAATCACAAACTGAAGACAATTGCGGATTGTCCAAAGAGCTGAAGGAAAAGAGGTTCAGTGGGAAACCTCATTTAGAAAAAGTGTTTAAGGAAAGAGAAGTAGTATTGCTTGAGATATTTCTGTTTTGTTCTGGTGAAATGAGTAGTTCTATGGACTGAAGCACCCACTCAGTGACCTGTTGACAATTACAGAGGATGTGCTTCCCTGAGAGCTTTTTAAAAACAGCCTTATTGACATATAATAATGACATACCAGCTGGGCGCCGTGGCTTATGCCTATAATCCCAGCACTTTGGGAGGTCGAGGCGGGCAGATCAAGAGGTCAGGAGTTCGAGACCAGCCTGGCCAACATGGTGAAACCCCATCTCTACTAAAAATAGAAAAATTAGCTGGGCATGGGGGCGGGTGCCTGTAATCCCATCTACTTGGGAGGCTGAGGCAGGAGAATCTCTTGAACCTGGGAGGCAGAGGTTGCAGTGAGCCGAGATTGCACCATTGCACTCCAGCCTGGGCAACAGAGTGAAACTCTGTCTCAAAAAGAAAAAAAAAAAAAAAAAAAAGAAGACATACCATACAGTCCACCCATTTGAAGCATATAATCCAGTGGTTTCACAAAACCATCCACAAAGTTGTGCAACCATGCAACCATCATCATATCTGCTTCAGAGCTTTTTCATCATCCCCAAAAGAAACCCTGTACCCATCAGCAGTCACTCCCATTCCTGTGCTCCCTGCCAGCCCCTGGCAACTGCTAATCTACTTTCTGTCTTTAGGAATTTGCCTATTCTGGGGATTTCGTATAAATGGCATCATATAATATGTGGTCTTTTGGGTCTGGCTTCTTTCATTTAGCACATGTTTTCAAGGTTCATTCATGTTGTAGCATCTATCAGTACTTACTATTTTTATGGCTGAATGATATTCCAGCCACTGGAAAAGGCTGGAGTGCAGTGGCATGATGACGGTTCACTGCAGCCTTTACCGCCTGGACTCAAATGATCCTCCTGCCTCAGCCTCTAGAGTAGCTGTGACCACAGATGCACACTACTACACCCAGCTAATTTTTCATTTTTTGTAGAGGTAGGATCTACCTATGTTGCCTAGGCTGGTCTCAAACTCCTAGGCTCAAGCAGTCCTCGTGCCTCAGCCTCCAAAAGTGCTGGGATTACAGATGTTTTCAATTCTTTTGAGAATAAACCTAGGAATGGAATTGCTAGGCCATAGGATAATTCTATGTTTGACATTTTGAGGAACTGTCAATTTTCCAAAGCAATTGTACCATTGCACATTTCCCACTAGCATCATATGAAGGTTCCACTTTCTCCACATCTTTGTCAACACTTGTTAATTTCTGTTTTACTTTAGCCATCCTTGTGGGTGTGAAGTGATTTTGTGAATTTTGGTTTGCATTTCTCTGATGGCTAATGATGCTCAAGCATCTTTTTTTTTTTTTTTTTTTTTTTTGAGACAGAGTTTTTGAGACAGAGTTGCTGACCTTGGGTCAGCAATGGCTTCTTCATATAACACAAAAATGCAAGTGACAAAAGAAAAATACAGAAAAATTGGACTACACCAAAAATAAAAATTTCTGTGGCTTTTTTTTTTTTTTTTGAGACGGAGTCTCACTCTTTCGCCCAGGCTGGAGTGCAGTGGCACGATCTTGGCTCACTGCAACCTCTGCCTCCTGGGTTCATGCCATTCTCCTGCCTCAGCCTCCCAAGTAGCTGGGACTACAGGCACCCACCACCATACCTGGCTAATTTTTTGTATTTTTAGTAGAGATGGGGTTTCACCGTGTTAGCCAGGATGGTCTTGATCTCCTGACCTTCTGATCCACCCTCCTCAGCCTCCCAAAGTGCTGGGATTACAGGTGTGAGCTACCTCTCCCGGCTTAACTTTCGTGTTTCTAAGGACAAAATTAAGAAAGTGAAACGAAAATCTACAGAATGAGGGAATATATTTGTAAATCATGTATCTGATAAGAGACTTGTATCTAGAATATATAAGGAACTCTTACAAGTTTACAATGAAAAAAAGCCAGGCACAGTGGCTTATGCCTGTAATCTCAGCAGAAAGCCAAGGCAGGAGGATCACTTGAGGCCAGCAGTTCGAGACCAGCTGGGGCAACATAGTGAGACCCTGTCTCTACAAAAAATACAAAAAGGTAGTGGTATACCCAAAAGTAAGTTATCCTGTGCCTGACCTTGTCCAAAAGCTAACAATAAAAATAGAGAAACCAATTGAAAACCTCAACAAAGGATTGAATGAACATTTCTTTAAAGAAAATTTAAAATGTCCAGTGAGCACATAAAAAGATGCTTGAGGCCAGGTGTGCTGGCTTACGCTTGTAATCTCAGCACTTGGCAGGCCGAGGCAGGCAGATCACTTGAGCTCAGGAATTTGAGCCCAGCCTGGCCAACATGGGGAGACCCTGCCTCCACTAAAAAATACAACAAAAATAGCCAGGCATAGTGGTGCGTGCCTGTGATCCCAGCTACTTGGGAGGCTGAAGTGGGAGGATCACTTGAGCCTTAGGGGGCTGGAGGGAGTGGGGGAAGGGGCAGGGTTTGCAGTGAGCCAAGTTCACACCACTGCACTCCAGCCTAGGTGACAGAGTGAGACCCTGTCTAAAAATAAAAGATTCGGCTGAGCACAGTGGCTCACGCCTCTAATCCCAGCACTTTGGGAGGCCAAGGCAGGCAGATCACCTGAGGTCAGGAGTTCGAGATCAGCCTGGCCAACATGGTGAAACCCCATCTCTACTAAAAATACAAAAAATACAAAGATTTGCCCCTGTGTTTTCTTTAAGAGTTTTAGTTTTGTGCTGGGCGTGGTGGCTCACGCTTGTAATCCCAGCACTTTGGGAGGCCGAGGCGGGTGGATCATGAGGTCAGGAGATCAAGACCATCCTGGCTAACACGGTGAAACCCCGTCTGTACTAAAAATACAAAAAAAATTAGCTGGGTGTGGTGGCGGGCGCCTGTAGTCCCAGCTACTCAGGGGGCTGAGGCAGGAGAATGGTGTGAACCTGGGAGGCAGAGCTTGCAGTGAGCCAAGATTGCGCCACTGGACTCCAGCCTGGGCCGACAGAGTGAGACTCTGTCTTAAAAAAAAAAAAAAAAAAGAGTTTTAGTTTTAGCTCTTCCATTTAGGCCTATGATCCATTTTGAGTTAATTTTTGTATATGGTGTGAGGCAGGGGGTCAAACTTAATTCTTTTGCATGTAGATATCTTGTTGTCCCAGTTCCATTTATTGAAGAGACTACTTTTTTCCCACTGTATTGTATTCACACTCTTGCTGAGAATTAATTGAGCATCAATATAAGGATTTATTTCTAGACTTGGATAACTTTATTGGCCACATT
Source organism: Pongo abelii (assembly GCF_028885655.2). NCBI lineage: Eukaryota > Metazoa > Chordata > Mammalia > Primates > Hominidae > Pongo > Pongo abelii. The sequence goes on along the minus strand of NC_072004.2, from coordinate 18,949,664 downwards.
TTTGCTTGAATTTAGCAACCTGAATGACAAATCAAATGTAAGGTATGATTTGGCCTTCATTGTGTCATATAAATGCCTCTAAAAATTGTCAACTTTTAAAGTTCTAATATGATAAATAGGTGTCAGAGAAACACAAAATACAGAGTTTGAGTTGAATCGTAGACCTTATTTGGTAGTAATTTATCTTTGGACGTGAGTCTGAGTCCTGCAGAGTAGTGAATTTTATTCTGGTTTATGGTATGAACTTGATGTATCATGTTCCTGTAGCAAGAGTCTGAGAGGCAAAGAATATGTGTACAGCATTCACGCTTAAGCTTTCAAAACCCTGCTCGTGGCCTGGATCAGCATGCGCTGACCTGCAGCCACATGACTGTGGCCTGGGGAGCTGCAGGGCACGGTGGTTTGGAGTGGGGTTCTGGACATTGGCTGCCCAGGCTTACATCCTCACTTCCCCAGAATCTCATTCCCAGATGTCAGGCAAGTTATTAAACTTTCTGGGTTTCAGTAAAATGGAGATAAGGAGAAAGTCCTCAGTATATGTGCCTGGCACATAGCAGATGCTCAGCAAATGCTAGCTGCTGCTGTTGCCGTTCTGTAAGATTTAATAGGCGTATCGCAAGAAAAGCATCGTTAAGCCACCACAGTATGGGAAACAATGGATTAGATTGGCTTCTTCACCATAGAACTTTTCAGAGCTTTTAACTGCTTGTGTGCTTTGTGACACTTCATTGGGGTAGTAAGGGATGCAGCTTTCTTCAAAAGTATTCTAGAGGCCAGGTGCGGTGGCTCACACCTGTAATCCCAGCACTTTGGGAGGCCAAGGTGGGCAGATCACCTGAGGTCAGGAGTTCGAGGCCAGCCTGAACAACATGGAGAAACCCCATCTCTACTAAAAATACAAACAAATTAGCCAGGCATGGTGGCGCATGCCTGTAATCCCAGCTACTTGGGAGGCTGAGGCAGGAGAATTGCTTGAACCTGGGAGGCGGAGGCTGCGGTGAGCCGAGATCGCGCCATTGCACTCCAGCCTGGGCGACAAGAGTGAAACTCCATCTCAAAAAAAAAAAAAAAAGGATTCTGGCCTGGGTGGCGTTTGGTAGCTCATGCCTGTAATCCCATCACTTTGGGAGACTGAGGCAGGAGAATCATCTGAGCCCAGGAGGTTGAGACCAGCCTGGGCAACACAGCAAGCTCCTGTCTCTACTAAAAAAAAATAATAATAATAAAAAGAAGCCAGGCATGCTGACCTGTCCCTATAGTCCTAGCTACTTGGGAAGCTGAGGCAGGAGGATCACTTGAGCCCAGGAGTTCAAGGCTGCAGTGAGCTATGATCACGCCATGTACTCCTGCCTGAGCAACAGAGCAAGACCCTGTCTCTTAAAAAAAGATATTCTAGGCCAGGCGCTGGCTCACGCCTGTAATCCCAGCACTTTGGGAGGCTGAGGTGGGCGGATCACCTGAGGTCGGGAGTTCAAGACCAGCCTGACCAACATGGAGAAACCCTGTCTCTACTAAAAATAAAAAATTAGCTGGGCGTGGTGGATGTGGTGGCGCATGCCTGTAATCCCAGCTACTCAGGAGGCTGAGGCAGGAGAATTGCTTGAACCCCTGGAGGCGGAGGTTGTGGTGAGCTGAGATTGCGCCAGTGCACTCCAACCTGGGCAAAAAGAGTGAAAATCTGTCTCAAAAAAAAAAAAAAAAAAAAAAGGTATTTTAGCCTGGAACATTTTTTCATAGCTTCTCGATTAATACCTTTGCAGAAATTCCCGTTTGGGAATGCAAATCTAGACCATACCCAGTGGTCCTTTATCTCCATTTGGCTCTTAACTTGGTAGAAGATTCCTATGGTCAGTTTGTGCCCAGTATCTAGACAAAGCGAAGGGACTCGTCAGTAACTGAGTGGATAACTGTATCTGGTGCTGAAGTGGGCACTCTGAGTACAAGAGATGTGGGTCCAGCAGCAGAGACCAAGGCTGATCAGTCACCCTCATGACTATTTATCCAGCATCTGCTGCATGCTCGGCCTCATCCCAGGGGCTGCGGGCACACAAATAGGTAAGAGAGTTCTTACCTTCAAAGAGTTCCCTGGTAAACAGGCATTGGAACATAGATCTCAAAGTAATTGTGGCATTGGGGCTCAAGCAGGCAGGCAAGAACTGCTTCTCCCCGGGAGGCCGCACCATTGTGCTGCCATCTTGAGGAATGAAAAGGAACCTGCCAGGTAGTGAAGGGCAAGCCGACTCCAGGTAGGAGGGGAACAGTTGAGCAGACGCCCAGGGGACTCTCCTGAGATGGCCTCTGTGGCACGTCCTGCCCTGTTCCAGCAGCTCTGTGCGTGAGATAGGGCTTCCCTGGGCAGAGCCTCAGGTTCTGAGGAGCTTGGTTTGGAATATCTTCAGGGGTGACCATTCTTTTTATTGTTCGGGAATATATGAATATATTCCTTTTTTTTTTTTTTTTGAGATGGAGTCTCACTCTGTCGTCCAGGCTGGAGTGTAGTGGTGCGATCTCGGCTCACTACAACCTCCGCCTCCTGGGTTCAAGTGATTCTCCTGCCTCAGCCTCTGGAGTAGCTGGGATTACAGGCGCCCGCCACCACGCCCGGCTAATTTTTTGTATTTTTAGTAAAGACGGGGTTTCACCACGTTGGTCAGGCTGGTCTTGAACTCCTGACCTCAGGTGGTCCACCCTCCTCAGCCTCCCAAAGTGCTAGGATTACAGGCGTGAGTCACCGCGCCCAGCCAAATATATTCTTATAAAAGACTCCAATAGCATGAGCGTGTGTGAAAATGTGTCAGTTGACCTCTCTCCCTGCATATACCCACCTTGGCCCACTCTTCTTGCTCTAGTTAAGAATTTGGTGTGTATGCTTCCAGACCTTTTGAAGTGCACCCCCCTACATATTTAAATATAGATTTACAAATTTATATGCTCCACCCAGCAGTCAGAGTGATATTTTTTAAACCAAATTCAGATGATGTTAGCCCCACTGAAAGCCCTCTGCTGGCTTCATCTTGTAAAATCCCGCTGTCCCTTGGCCAGGCTGGGAAGGCTGTCTGCCATCTGACCCTGCCTTCCTTTCCAACCTCTGTCTTCCTCTGCTCCTGTCACGCTGGCTTCTTTTCTGCCCCTTGGATGTGCCACACGTGTTTCTGGTCTTAGGACCTCTGTTCTTGTTACATCTTCCCGGAATGTTTCTGCCCTAGTTCTTTACACAGCCAGATTGTTTTTCTCTTTCAGACTGAGAACCTCGCACATTGCCTCCTCACAGAGGCCTTCCCTGACCACTGCAGCTGAGGTCTCTGCCCTCCCCTCCTGGTCGTTCTGTCCCATGACCCTGAGTGTGTGCTCTAAGCTGAAATTGCACGTCTGTGTCTGTCCCTTCCTCTTTCGAGTGTCAGCCCCCTGAGGTCAGGGGTTGTCTTGGTTCTGGCTGTGTTCTCAGTTCCCAGAATGATGCCTGGCACATCACACACTCAAACTATTTGCCAAGTGAATAACTTCATGTGCATAATCCCATAGTAATTGTTGATTTAAAAAAAAAATTTTTTTTAACAATTTTGGAGGAAACCACTCATTTAGAAGGATAAGAACTTAAACCTGATTTTAACATGGTGCTCACTGTTGTGAATTCTAGAGTAAGAGGCAGTTTATTCATGGGTTCATTAAACAGATATATTTTACAACTTAATATGCAACCAGTACTATGCTAGCACTGGGGATATATATGTAAATAACACACCTAAGGTCTCAAGTTTCAGGGCAGGTCTCACAGCAGGGAAGATGACAACATGTAAACTAAAATAATTTCCAATTGTGATCAGCTTAGTGAAGGAACTAAACAAGGGGCTGTGCTGCAGAGGAAACAGGGAAGGGGCTGCTTTGGGTAGGGTGGGAAGCTGGCTGTAGAGAGCTGAGAATTGACATCAGACCTGAAGAGTAAGAATGAACAGGCCAGTGAAGAGTTGGGACAGGCCTTGCAGGCCAGGAGAGGAGTAGGTGCCAATGCCTGAGCCGGGCCAGGCCTTTGTTTGTCTGAGTAACATAAAGGAACTGGACAGCTGGCACTGGAACTTAGGAAGCATGTGGGGGGCGGCGGTGGTGGGCGGAGGGTGAGGTTGAAGAGAGATTGATGTGATCTAACTTAGGTTTTTTTTTTTTTTTTTTTTTTTTTTTTTGAGACAGAGTCTCGCTCCATCACCCAGGCTGGAGTGCAGTGGCACGATCCCAGCTCACTGCAAGCTCCACCTCCTGGGTTCACACCATTCTCCTGCCTCAGCCTCCCAAGTAGCTGGGACTACAGGCACCTGCCACCACGCCCGGCTAATTTTTTTTTGTATTTTTTAGTAGAGATGGGGTTTCACCATGTTAGCCAGAATGGTCTCGATCTCCTGACCTCATGATCCGCCTGCCTCGGCCTCCCAAAGTGCTGGGATTACAGGCATGAGCCACCATGCCTGGCCTTTTTTTTTTTTTTTTTTTTAAATGAGACAGAATCTCACTCTGTCCCCCAGGCTGTAGTGTAGTGGTGCCATCTTGGCTCACTACTACAACCTCTATCTCCTGGGTAAAAGCAATTATCCTGTTTCAGCCTCCCAAGTAGCTGGAACTACAGGTGTTCGCCACCACGCCTGGCTAATTTCTGTGTTTTTAGTGAAGACAGGTTTTCATCATGTTGGCCAGGCTGGTCTTGACCTCTTAACCTCTTGACTTCCTGACACCTTGGCCTCCCAAGGTGCTGGAATTACATGCGTGAGCCACCGTGCCCAGCTGTAACTTAGGTTTTTATTTATTTATTTATTTATTTGAGACAGAGTTTCACTCTTGTCATCCAGGCTGGAGTGCAATGGCATGATCTTGGCTCACTGCAACCTCCGTCTCCCGGGTTCAAGTGATTCTCCTGCCTCAGCCTCCTGAGTAGCTGGGATTACAGGCACCCGCCACCACACCTGGCTAATTTTCGTATTTTTATTAGAGATGGGGTTTCACCATGTTGGCCAGGCTGGTCTCGAACCCCTGACCTCGTGTGATCAGCCCTCTTCGGCCTCCCAAAGTGCTGGGATTACAGAAGTGAGCCACCATGCCTGGCCATAACTTAGGGTTTCTTTTTTTTTGTTTTGTTCGTTTTGTTTTGAGACGGAGTCTCACTCTGTCACCCAGGCTGGAATGCAGTGGCGCGATCTCAGCTCACTGCAACCTCTGCCTCCCGGGTTCAAGCGATTCTCCTGCCTCAGCCTCTGGAGTAGCTGGGACTACAGGCGCATGCTACCACGCCTGGCTAATTTTTTGTATTTTTAGTAGAGACAGCATTTCACCCTGTTAGCCTGGATGGTCTCTATCTCCTGACCTCATGATCCACCCGCCTCAGCCTCCCAAAGTGCTGGGATTACAAGTGTGAGCCACCGTTCCTGGCCATAGCTTAGGTTTTTGTTTTTTGTTTTTTGTTTTTTTGTTTTTTTGTTTTTTTTTTTGAGACAGAGTCTCGCTCTGTCACCCAGGCTGGAGTGCTGTGGCATGATCTCGGCTCACTGCAAGCTCCGCCTCCCGGGTTCACGCCATTCTCCTGCCTCAGCCTCCCAAGTAGCTGAGACTACAGGTGCCTGCCACCATGCCTGGCTAATTTTTTGTATTTTTAGTAGAGACAGGGTTTCACCATGTTAGCCAGGTTGGTCTTGATCTCCTGACCTCGTGATCTGCCCACCTAGGCCTCCCAAAGTGCTGGGATTATAGGCGTGAGCCACCGCTTCCGGCCAATTTAGGTTTTTAAAATTGGATTTGGGGCAATGAATTTGGATAGACATTTTTCCAATGAAGATATACAGATGGCCAGTAAGTACATGAAAACATAATCAGTCATTAGGGAAATGCAAGTCAAAACCACAAGGAGGAGCTGAGCGAGTGGCACTTACCTGTGCCCCCAGCTACTCAGAAGGCTGAGAAGGGCAACAGAAGGCTGGAAGGCCAGCCTGGGCAACATAGTGAGACTGTCTCTAAAAAAACCACAATTCACATTGTGGATGTGAATATAAAATAGTGCAGCCAGTGTGGAAAAACACCTTGAAAAACATTTCATTGAAATGTTAGGCCGGGCATGGTGGCTCACGCCTGTAATCCCAGCACTTTGGGAGGCCAAGGAGGGCGAATCACCTGAGGTCAGGAGTTTGAGACCAGCCTGGCCAACATGATGAAACCCTGTCTACCAAAAATACAAAAATTAGCTAAGCATGGTGGTAGACACCTGTCATCCCAGCTCTTGGGAGACTGAGGCAGGAGAATCGCTTGAACCCAGGAGGCGGAGGTTGCAGTGAGCTGAGATCATGCCACTGCACTCCAGCCTAGGTGACAGAGTAAGTCTCCATGATCAAAAAAAAAAAAAAAAAAAAAAAAGTTAGACATAGACTCACTGTATGAGCCAGCAATTCAACTCACAGGTATATACCCAACGGAATTGAAAACAGGTATTCAAACAAATACTAGTACCCGAATGTCCCAGCAACACTATTCACAGCAACCAAAAGGTAGAAACAACCCAAAGTATCCACTAAGTGATGGATGGATCGTCCATCACATTTAAAATGTGACATAGCCACACAATGGAATATGTTTCAGCTATAAAAAGGAATGACTGCCGGGCATGGTGGCTCACGTCTGTAATCCCAGCACTTTGGGAGGCTGAGGCGGACGGATTGCCTGAGCTCAGGAGTTTGAAACCAGCCAGGGCAACATGGCGAAACCCCGTCTCTACTAAAAATACAAAAAAAATTAGCCAGGCTTGGTGGCAGGCACCTGTAATCCCAGCTACTTGGGAGGCTGAGGCAGGAGAATCACTTGAACTGGGGAAACAGGAGGTTGCAGTGAGTCTAGATCGTGCCACTGAACTCCAGCCTGGGTGACAAAGCGAGACTGTCTCAAAAAAAAAAAAAAAGTCTGGGCGCGGTGGCTCAAGTGTGTAATCCCAGCACTTTGGGAGGCTGAGGCGGGCGGATCATCTGAGGTCCGGAGTTTGAGACCAGCCTTACCAACATGGAGAAACTCTGTCTCTACTAAAAATACAAAATTAGCCGGACGTGGTGGCACATGCCTGTAATCCCAGCTACTCGGAAGGCTGAGGCAGGAGAATCCCTTGAACCTGGGAAGCGGAGGTTGCAGTGAGCCGAGATCACGCCACTGCACTCCAGTCTGGGCAACAAGAGCAGAACTCCGTCTCAAAAAAAAAAAAAAAAAAAAAAAAAGGAATGACCTACCCATTCATGTGGCAACATGAATGAACCTTGAAAACGTGATACTGAGTGAAAGAAGCCAGACACAGAAGGCCACGTATTGTAGGATTCTATTTATATGAAATATTGTGGGGCGGGCGCTGTGGCTCACACCTGTAATCCCAGCGCTTTGGGAGGCCAAGGCACGTGGATCACCAGAGGTCAGGAGTTTGAGACCAGCCTGGGCAACATGGTGAAACCCCACCTCTACTAAAAATACAAAAATTAGCTGAGCATGGTGGTGGGTGCCTGTAATCCCAACTGCTTAGGGGGAGGCTGAGGTGGGAGAATCGCTTGAACCCGTGAGGCAGAGGTTGCAGTGAACTGAGATCGAGCTACTGCACTCCAGCCTGGGCAAGAGTGAGACCTTGTCTTAGAAAATAAAAAAATTCTGAACAAGAGGCAAATCCTTAGAGCTAGGCAGCCCCTGGTTCCCCAGGCTGTGGGGAGGGGCCGTGGGAGTGACTGCTTAATGGGAATGGGGCTTCTTTTTGGGGTGATGGAAGTGTCCTTAAATTCGATTGTGGTGATGGCTGTAAAACCCTGTAAATATACTAACATTTATTTAATTATACACTTAAAATAGGTGAATATTAGGATATATGAATTCTATCTCAATAAACTTTTAAGACATGTTTACTCAAACATTTAAAAATTTAGGACAAACTATTGATACATTTAACAATTAGGACACACTGTTGATACATTTATTTAACAATATGGGCGAATATCAGAATAGTTTTGCTGGATGAAAGAAGCCAGGCAAAACAGAGTATAGACTGTACTTTCTTTTATGTAATATTCTAGAGAATACTGTCCAATCTGTACTGATGGAAAGTAGATGGGTGGTTGCCTGGGGCCCCAGGGGCAGGGAGGGACGGGAGGGGCAGCTGGGAGAGATAACAAAGGAGAACCTTTACGGGTGGCGGGTGTGTTTATTTCTTGATTGTGGTGATCTGGGTTTCCCATGTGTGTCTTTTACTTTTTTTATATATTTCTTTCTTTCTTTCTTTTGAGACGGAGTCTCGCTCTGTTGCCAGGCTGGAGTAGTAGTAGTGTGATCTCGACTTACTGCAACCTCCGCCTTCCGGGTTCAAGTGATTCTCCTGCCTCAGCCTCCCGAGTAGCTGGGACTACAGGTGCTCATCACCACGTCCGGCTATTTTTCTATTTTTGGTAGAGACAGGGTTTCACCGTGTTGGCCAGGCTGGTCTTGAACTCCTGACCTCAGGTGATCTGCTCGCCTTGGCCGCCGAAAGTGCTGGGATTACAGGCGTGAGCCACCACGCCCAGCCTCCCATGTGTGTCTTTATGTTCAAATTTATTGAATTGTACCCTTTTAATATGTGCAGTTTATTGCATGTTGATTATTATATTATTTATACCTCTGTAAAGCTGTTTAAAAAGAGTCAGTCTGGATGCTGGGTGGAAATGGCTTGGAGGGGTGAGAACTGGAAGTTGGGGAGTCAGTGGAGGTGGTTGCAGCCGCTCAGTGGGAGATGACTCAGTTTGACTGGGGTGAGGTTTGTGGAGAGAGGCGGGTAGATGACGTGTGCTTTGGTGGGACCCATAAGACCTGGGGATGGATCTGATATTGGGGGTGGAATAAAGGTAGGAAAAATAGGTGATTTTTAGGTGTTTTGCTTGAGCAGAGCTCCGTCTTTATCATCTCTGTTTATCTAAAATAGTTTAGGAACTGAGGGAAGACTCAGGGAGGGAAATGCTTTAGGAGTAGGGGATCATGTGTCCCACGTTGGAAATCCTGTGTGAGGTGTGTGAGGCGTCCAGGTGGGTGGAAACTTGGTGCTGAGAGAGGTTGGGATGCATCAGCACGCACATGGTGTTTAAAGCAGGAGTGCAGGCTGAGAGCCCCCGAGGGCCTAGACCCAACCTGGGGCGGTCAAGAGAGGAATAGACGGGGAGTCTGGGCCAGGTGGCTGTCGAGGATCAGGAGGCCAGGAGTGCAGGCTAGGACCCAGGATAGGGGAGCCCAGGAGAGCTAGCGTGGCCAGCTGGGCTGAGTACCTGTGGGTGAGGATGGTGAGATGGGCATTGGACAGAGGGACACGAGGGTCTTTGGTGACAAGGAGCAATTTCTGTGGAGTGAAGGGGCAGGCCCAGTCTAAAGTGGATTGAAGCAGGAGCAGGAGGTGAGCGAGTGGGGTCGGCAGGTGGAGGCAGCTTGTCGGGGACACTCTGCTTCGAAGGGAGCACCTGGAGTGTGGGGGTCAAGGCTGTGTGTGTATATATCTAAGGTGGGAGGTGCCAGCACATGTTTGAATGAGGATCATGGAGGAGGATAGCAAGCAGGCATTCAGGAGGTGCCAGCACGCGTTTGAATGAGGATCGTGGAGGAGGATAGCAAGCGGGCATTCAGGAGGTGCCAGCACGCGTTTGAATGAGGATCGTGGAGGAGGATAGCAAGCGGGTATTGCAGGGCATAGTGTCTGTGAAGGGCAGAGGGGGAGGGTCCAGGGCACAGGTGGCGCCCAGGAGAGGGGAGTGGCGTGGCTGCCTCCTGTGCAGCAGGAAGGGAGGAAGAAGTGAGCCCAGCAGCAGGCGAGTCTCCAGATCCATGATGAGGTGGGCTTGGAGTCTCACCCACAAGAAGGTTGAGGAAATGGGGCGGGTGTGTCCTGGCTGTGCCCAGAGCACCAGAGAGGGCATTGGAGAGAGCTGCCAGGCAGCTGCAGGCCCTGGCTTGGTGTCAGGAATTGAAGGTGAAACAAGTCCAACTGATGATGTGAATTTTCTTCTCCAGCAACATTCAGTTGCTTGGGTGCAGGTGGGAGCAGTGGGATAGCTGGGCTCCTTCAGGGCCTGGCGAGACAGGCCTGGGTGGAGGATGAGAAGCACAAGCAGAGGATGGCAGCGAAGGCTGGGCCCCAGCTGGATGAAGGCAGGCCGCCAAGCTGGGACAAGGAGGGTGTCTCCACGAGGTTGAAGAGTTGAGTGCAGGATGAGAGAACGCATTTACTGAAGCGTCGTGGGTGGTGGCCAGGGAGGCAAAGCCTGAGACGAGGATTTGGGAGGAAGTGATTCCAAGCTCCGGGGGGTGACAGTAGGAGAGGTATTGGAGGTTGGGTGTTTGGAGGTGGAGAGGAAGGTGTTTGGAGGTGGGGAGGGTTAGGAACTGCGCGACAAGGTGTTGGATCTGTACCTATGCACACACATATACGTGGACATGTGTGTGTCAAGTCACTGAGGATGGTGATAGAGCAGGAGTGGAGAGGATGGCGAGCCAGTGAGCGAGGTGCATAAGGGACAGTAACTGGCAATGGTAGGTGACAGTGGCTAGGAAGGGCTGTAGGGGTGTGCTGTTGGGTGTGGGCATTGGCATCAGGGATCTGGAAGGAGCAGTGGAGAAGGCAGACGCCGCCCTCACCTGCCATCTCTGAAGTCTGTGGGGGGTGAGAAAGAGGCAGCTCTCACTCAGGTGAGTTGGGGAGGTGCTCCCTTCGTGTGAGGCCAGTTTTGGTTGGGGCAGGAGTGAGGATGCTGGGGAGAGGCTGAGTCTTTAGGAAAGGGGATGGCGTGGTTGGTGGAGGTAGTGCCAAGTATCAGGTAATGAGAGGGCACACCCTGTGCCAGGGACCCAGGAGTCTCACCTCTGCCTGTCGAGGGACGCATTTGCCAGAGAGAAAGCGTCAGCAAAGTGCCATCTTTCAGAGGCTCAGCAAGACGCGCAGGAGGCACAGGCTCCAGTGGCGAACGCCAGCCTCATGAGGGTGTTTGGGACCAGGTGGCTCCATTAGTGAGGGCTGGGGCCCTGTGGGCATGAGGGCGCAGGCACCTGGGAGGCCATTTGGGTCAGCTCCCCCGTGGAGCTACGACCTTGGGGATGTGGCGCTCCTCATGCAGAGCCAAGCCAAGCCTGTGTTTCAGGGACTCGATCACTGCAGGGCTCAGCCTGGCATGTAGTAGGCTCCTTCTCTGTGTTCTCCAGGCCAGGGGACTTGCATGCCAGAATCCTTCTTCCTCATAGATTTCTCGACTTACCACTCTGCATTGCAGGAGGCCCTCCAGTCAGATGTCCAGCCCAGAGCTGGCTGCCCATGGCCAGGGTAGGGTCATGTGGCTGCCCAGGGCCATGGGATAGGACAGACACGTGAGGCCGACACCTCTGGTGTGGATATAGTACAGGGGAGTGGGTCTCCCACAGCAGGGGAAGGGTTCAGACTCAGAGGGTCCAGCCCTGTGAAGGCAGGGCAGGTGCTGAAGGCCTCGGGGTAGTGAAGTCGTGGGGCTGCAGGCTCAACCTCCTTTCTCTTGTTGACAGCACTGACGTCTTCATCTGCACAAGCCCCATCAAGATGTTCAAGTACTGTCCCTATGAGAAGGTAAGGCGTGCGTCTGCTCAGCTGAGCCCTTACCCCATGCATCATCGGTGAGGGGTACGGGGCTCAGCCTGCGTGTGGAAAGGGGATGGACCCTCACAGCACTCCCCAACCTTTGTGACAGCGGCTTCTGCTCCCCAAGGCCCTCTCCAGCCTGAGGCTCTAGATGGGGCCTGTTATGACGCAGGTTCTCCAGGAAGGGTGCCTGTCACTGTGTCAGGTTAGCCTGGCCCAGAGCAGGCCTTTGAAGGGTGAGAACCATGCCTGGGGAGGGCCTAGAGGCACGTGGATGCATTAACATGAAAAGTCTTAAAAAGGTGAGGTGGGTAAAGTTCATTTTGCTATACACTCACTTTATTTATCTTTATTGAAAAGAATTAGAGTTGCATGAAATTGAGACCTTTCTGGAAATTGGGAACTTGCAGTTGCCAAACCCAGAGGAAAGGTCTGTGGCCCTGGAGGAGGGCACTCGTGCCAGAGGGGTCAGGGCCGGCCCTCCTTGGGGACGTCGGAGCAGCTCTTCCTGAGCTGAGGAAGGCAAGATCTTCAGTCCAGAGCCCCTCCTGCTCTGGGGGCGTCAAACCTTCAGACATGAGTTCTTTCATGTTCTTCACATGACCTTTCCGCTCTGGATTCCCGTTTTTTTTGAGACAGAGTTTCACTCTTGTCGTCGCACAGGCTGGAGTGCAATGGCACGATCCTGGCTCACTGCCAAGATCACTGGGTTCAAGTGATTCTCCTGTCTCAGCCTCCTGAGTAGCTGGGATTACAAGTGCCTACCATCACATCCGGGTAATTTTTTTTGTATTTTTAGTAGAGACGGGGTTTTGCCATGTTGGCCAGGCTGGTCTCGAACTCCTGAGCTCGGGTGATCTGCCTGCCTCAGCCTCCCAAAGTGATGGGATTATAGGCGTGAGCCACCGTGCCTGGCCTGGATTCCATATTTAAATGAAATTCATGGTCAGGCGCAGTGGCTCACGCCTATAATCCCAGCACTCTGGGAGGCCGATGCAGGTGGGTCACCTGAGGCTGGGAGTTCAAGACCAGCCTGGCCATCATGGTGAAACCCCATCTCTACTAAAAATACGAAAATCAGCTGGGTGTAGTGGTTCATGCCTGTAGTCCCAGCTACTCGGGAGGCTGAGGCATCAGAATTGCTTGAACCTGGGAGGTGGAGGTTGCAGTGAGCTGAGATTGCGCCACTGCACTCCAGCCTGGGTGACAGAGCGAGACTGTCCCCCCACAAAAAAACGTAAAAAAAAAAAAAAAAGAAATTCACACATTCAGCCAACATAGTGTGCTCTCTGTGTGCTCAGTGGGAATCATACTTGCTGAACAGTTGCTCTGGCATTATGTGGGTGCTTGGTGCCCACTGTTTCATCATGTCCTCATGACACCTTGTTCCCTAGTTACCCTGACATCCCTCGTGTTTTTAGAGAGTGGATCTTGTTCTGTCACCCAGGCTGGAGTGCAGTGGCCACTCACAGCCATCCCAGCTCACTGCAGCCTCGAACTCCTGGGCTCAAGTGATCCCCCCACCTCAGCCTCCTGAGTAGCTGGGAACACAGGTGCGCACCACACACCACCATGGCCAGCTTTCGCTGACCCCCTTTTAACACGCTAGGAGCACGAGTTCAGTTATACTCAGGAGAGAGGAGTATCTTACCTGCAGCCAGTCAATGTGGATTCAGAGTGAGGGCCAGGCCCACTGTTTCTGGTCGAGCAGTGATCCCAAAGTGAGTCCTCAAACTAGAGTCAGCATCCCTTGGAGACTCCTTAGGAGTGGATGTTTTTCAGCCCCACACTGCACTTTCCGAATCAGACACTCTGGGAGCAGCAATGTGGGCCTGACGAGCCCGCCAGGTGATTCTCATACACCCTCAAGTTTAAGGATTGCGGGACTAGAGTCACTGTTTCAGCTGGAGTTTCACTGGGTGGTCACGGTGGTTGACCAGCAGTTGTGGGAGTGAGATGAACAACATGGCCTCATTCATCCGTTCCTGGGGATTTAGATACTGTCTTTGTGCAGGCTGTCCCACCTGTGTTGCCCCGGCCCGGGACTGCGCTCTGAGCTCCAGACACTCAGACCCAATGTATCTGTCCCTGGGGTGCTGGTTTCCTTGTGCACGTCCTTCCTTCCCTCCCAGTGGATGGCAGTGCTGTCTGGTGGCCTCAGGTCGGAAATCAGGGGCCGTCCTGATGACGTCTTCCTCTAAGCCCTCACTTCCAACCTGTTGGTGAGTCCCATGTCCTGTGGGACCGATTTCAAAAACGTGCCTGGCACCTGTCTGCTTCTCTGTCTTCTCATTGCCAGCACCTTGGCATTTACTCCCAGTACAGCTGATGGGGCCTCCTAAACTGCCTGCTCCTTTCAGTTCCATGCAGGCTGACAAGGTCTCTCACGGAGCAGATCATGGCAGCTCCTGACTTGAAACCTCTGAATGGTTTTCCTTTAAAAACCACATACACCCTCCTGAGCATGACCTGCAGGGCCTGCCTGCCTCTCCACCCAGTGTGCCCCCCTCTCTGTGTGCTTCTCCAGCAGCTTTTGGCTAGGAATGTTCTCCTCCCACCCCCAGGCCTGGTGCCTTCTTGTCCGTGAGGCCTTGGCCCAGAAGTCTCCCCACATTTCGTGACCGTCATATTAAAGTGTATTCTTTCTCCATCTTGTTTTTTGGATAACGCTTCCCACCACTTGAAATGGGTTTGTGTTTTCGTCTGTGGCTTGTTCTTGGTCCATCTCCCGACTGGGCTGGGACGTGTGCAGGCTGGGCTCTCACCCTCCTGCCGACTGTCAAGCCCAGCACCCAGCGCAGGGTGTCACGCTGGGAGGACTCAGGGTTTGTTGTTAAATGAGTAGATTCATTTGTCCAACAGAGAGTTAATAAACCTGCGAGTAACAGTGTTTGCCATTCATTTGACACCTTTGATACGCCAGGCACTGTCCTTTTATTCTCGCTTTTGAGGTTTACAACAGCTGCCTGTGAAACAAGAAAACTCTTCTGGTTTGACAGATGAAGAAACTGAGGCTCAGAGGGATGAGGCAGCTCATTTACCAGGTCTGACGCTTGGCCAGCCAGTGAGGCCTGCTCTGGGTCTGCCTGTCAAGAGCCTGTGCCCACCGCCAGTGTGTTCCCCTGGAGGTAGCCTGCATTCACTGGAGAGGATTTGGAAACAGCGCATATTTAAGAGGAAAGGGGTGTCAGGACCCCAGTCACAGCAACATCAACAGGCTCTGGCTCACTTGAACAAAGGCAGGACTGATTAGAAGGTTATTGCTTTGCTCAGGGAATCAAAGGGAAGCCCGAGGAAGCAGGCCTGAGGCCGCAGGGGCAGAGCCCGCAGACCATCTCTCCAGCTAACAGCTCAAGACGCTGGAGCGCCCTTTCTCCATCCTTGGGTTTCATTGCCCAAGATTCCTAGTCCCCAGGAGAGGGAGGCCCATCAGCTGAGCTCGGCTCCCGCACCCAGCCCTGGGTGCCCTAATGGACTGTCCTAAAAGGCTGCAGCTGGTGGCAGAGGCGTGGCTTCCCAGAGGAGTTGAGATGCTGTTTCCAGAAGAAGGGGCACACTGATGGTGGATTGTCCTCCTGATCAAACTAAACAAAAGAGCAAAGGCAACAAGAGTCCACATCCAAGCCATTTTGACTGGGGTGAGATGATATTTCCTTGTAGTTTGATTTGTATTTTTCTGATGATCAGCGATATTGAGCACCTTTTTATATACCTGTTTGTCATTTGTATGTCTTTTGTTTTGTGTTGTTGAGACAGGATCTCGCTCTGTAGCTCAGGCTGGAGTGCAGTTGTGTGAACATAGCTCACTGTAGCCTCAACCTCCTGGACTGAAGCTATCTTTCCACTTCAGCCTCCTGAGTAGCTGGGACTATGGGTGTGTGCCACCAAGCCTGACTAATTTTTTTTTTTTTTTTTCTTGAGACTGGGTTTTGCCCTGTTTCCCAGACTGATGTACAAGTGGTATAATCATGGCTCACTGCAGCCTTGACTTCCCAGGCTCAATAAATCCTGCCACCTTAGCCTCCCAAGTGGCTGAGACTACAAGCGTGTGCCACTATGCCTGGCTAATTTTTGTATTTCTTGTAGAGATGGGGTCTCACTATGTAGCCCAGGCTGGTCTTGAACTCCTGCCCACCTCAGCCTCCCAAAGTGCTGGGATTATAGGTGTGAGCCATCACACGCAGCCAGCATATGTCTTCTTTTGAGAAATGTCTGTTCAGATCTTTTGCCCATTTTAAAATCAGACTATTAAATTTTTTTCTATAGAGTTTGAGCTCCTTATATGTTCTTGTCAGATGGATAGTTTGCAAATACTTTCTCCCATTCTGTGGGTTGTCTCTTCACTTTGTTGACTGTATCCTTTGCTGTGCAGAAGCTTTTTAACTGGATGTGATCCCATTTGTCCGTGTTTGCTTTGGTTGCCTGTGCTTTTGGGGTACTATTCAAGAAATCTTCGTCCAGACCAATGTCCTGGAGAGTTTCCCCAATGTTTTCTTTTAGTAGTTCTTGTATATGGCAAGAGATAGGGGTCTAGTTTCATTCTTTTGCATATGGATATCCAGTTTTCCAGTGCCATTTGTTGAAGACTGTCCTTTCCCCAATGTATGTTCTTGGCACCTTTGTCAAAAATGAGTTAAAGGTAGACATATGGATTTATCTGTGGGTTCTATATTCTTTTTTTTTTTTTTTTTTTTTTTTGAGATGGAGTCTTACTGTGTTGCCCAGGCGGGAGTGCAGTGGCACCATCTCGGCTCACTGCAATCTCCAATCTCCCCCTCCTGGGTTCAAGCGATTCTTCTGCCTCAGCCTCTGGAGTAGCTGGGACTACAGGCATGTGCCACCACGCCCAGCTAATTTTTGTATTTTTAGTAGAGATGGGGTTTCACCATGTTAGCCAGGCTGGTCTTGAACTCCTGACCTCAGGCGATCCGCCTGCCTCGGCCTCCCAAAGTGCTGGGATTTCAGGCATGAGCCACTGCGCCTGGCCTGGTTCTGTATTCTTATCCACTGATCTATGTGTCTGTTTTTATGCCAGTAACATGCCATTTGGGATACTGTAGCTTTGTAGTATAATTTAAAGTCAGGTAATGTGATTTTTCCAGTTTTGTTCCTTTCGCTTAGGATAGCTCTGGCTATTCTGGAATTTTTGTGGTTCTATGTAAATTTTAGGGTTTTTTTTTCTATTTCTGTGAAGAATGTCATTGGTATTTTTTTTTTTTTTTTTTTTTTTTTTTTAAGATGGAGTCTTACTCTGTCGCCCAGGCTGGAGTGCAGTGGCGCAATGTCGGCTCACTGCAAGCTCCGCCTCCCGGGTTCACGCCATTCTCCTGCCTCAGCCTCCCGAGTAGCTGGGACTACAGGCGCCTGCCACCACGCCCAGCTAATTTTTTGTATTTTTTAGTAGAGACGGGGTTTCACTGTGTTAGCCAGGATGGTCTTGATCTCCTGACTTCGTGATCTGCCCGCCTCAGCCTCCCAAAGTGCTAGGATTACAGGCATGAGCCACCGCGCCTGGCCTGTCATTGGTATTTTAATAGGGATTGCATTAAATCTGTAAATTGCTTTGGGTAGTATGAACATTTTAACTATATTTATTCTTCTAATCCATGGACATGGAATGAATATCTTTCCACTTTTTGTGTCTTCAATTTCTTCTATCAGTGTTTTATAGTTTACAGTGTAGAGCTCTTTTACTTGGGTTAATTCTTAGGTATTTTATTTTATTTGTAGCTATTTTAAATGGGATTCCTTTCTTAATTTTTTTTCAGATTGTTCCCGTTTTTTTCAGGATTCTTCCTGTTTTTTTCAGATTTTATATCCTGCAACTTTGCTGACTTTATCATTTCTAGTAGTTTTTTGGTGGAATCTTTAGGTTTTTCCAAATATAAGATCATGTCATCTGCAAACAAGGATAATTTGACTTCTTCCTTTCTAATTTGGATGCTCTTTTATTTCTTTCTCTTGTCTGATTGCTCTAGCAAGGACTTCCAGTAACTGTGTTGAATCACAGTGGTGAAAGGAGGCATTCTTGTCATGTTCCTGGTCTTAGAGGAAAGACTTTCAGTGTTTCCCCATTCAGTATGATCCTAGCCATATATAGGTCTGTCATATATGGCTTTTATTATGTTGAGGTATGTTCCTTACCCAGTTTTTTGAGGGTTTTTATCATCAAAGGATATTGAATTTTATCAAATACCTTTTCAGCACCAATTGAAATAATCATTTTTTTGTCCTTCATTCTGTTGCTATGATATATCACATTAATTGATTTGCATTTGCTGAACTATCCTTGAATCCCTGAGATAAGTCCCACTTGGTCATGCCAGATGATCTTTTTAATGTGTTGTTGAATTCCATTTGCTAATATTTTGTTGAGGATTTTTGCATCAGTATTTATCAGTGATATTGGCCTATAGTTTTCTTTCTTTCTTTTTTTTTTTTTTTTGATGTGTTTTTGTCTGGTTTTGGTATCACGGTAATACTGGCTTCATAGAATGAGTTTGGAAGTATTCCTTCCTTCTGCATATTTCTGAGTAGTTTAAGTAAGATTGGTATTAGTTATTTAAGTGTTTGGTAGAATTCAGCACTGAAGCTATTGGGTCCCGGCCTTTTCTTTGCTGGGAGACTTTTTATTATGGCTTCAGTTGTTGTTACTTGTTATTGGTCTGTTTGTTTTGGATTTCTTCATGGTTCAATCTTGGTAGATTGCATGTATCTAGGAATTTGTCCATTTCCTCTAGATTTTCTAATGTATTGGCATGTAGTTGCTCATAGTAGCCACCAATGATCCTTTCAATTTCTGTAATATCAGTTGTAATGTTTCCTTTGTCATCTCTGATTTTATTTATTTGGGTCTTCTCTCTTTTTTTCTTAGTCTGGCTAAAGGTTTGTCATTTTGTTTACCTTTCCAAAAAACCAATTTTTTGCTTCTTTTCACAAAACCAATCTTTTGTATTTTTCTATTTCATATTCATTTATTTCTGCTCTGATCTTTGTTATTTCTTTTCTTTTCTTTTTTTTAAATTTTGAGACGGAGCCTTGCTCTGTCGCCCAGGCTGTAGTGCAGTGGCACAATGTCGGCTCACTGCAACCTCTGCCTCCTGGGTTCAAGCGATTCTCCTGCCTTAGCCTCTTGAGTAGCTGGGACTACAGGCAGGTGCCACCATGCCCAGCTTATTTTTGTTTTTTTAGTAGAGACGAGGTTTCACCATGTTGGCCAGGCTGGTCTCGATCTCCTGACCTTGTGATCTGCCTGCCTTGGCCTCTCAAAGTGCTGGGATTACAGGCGTGAGCCACCACACCTGGCCTGCTCTTGTTTTTCTGTTTCTTTAGGATACATCATTAGGTTGTTTACTTGAAGTTTTTCTTCTTTTTTTATTTTTTTAAAATTCAAGCCCCCACAAAAGCATTTTCTTCTTTTTTGATGTGGCACTTATAGCTATAAACTTCCCTCTTAGTACTGCTTTTGCTGCATCCCATAGGTTTTGGTATGTTGTGCTTCCATTATCATGTGTTTCAATAAAATTTTCAATTTCCTTCATTTCTTCATTGATTCACTTCATTCAGGAGCATGTTGTTTAACGTCTATGTGTTTGTATAGTTTCCAAAATTCCTCGTTATTTCTTGCTAGTTTTATTCCAAAAATACATGTGATTTTTTTATATTGACCTTGTATCCTGTTACTTTGCCAAATTAATAGTTCTAGTTGCTTTATGTAGATGATTTGGGGCTACAAAAGTCTAGTTATAATAATTACATTTATTTAGTACGTCTGTATCAGGCATTACTCCAGGTGTCCTCACAGTTTTTTATTTGATCATACCAGGAACACTGTGAGGAAACTGACCTCACAGTGGAAGTCACTGGCTTGCCCAAGGTCCCCAGCTCATATGTATCAGAACCAGACTTAGGGCCTAAATTTGAGGGTAAGACAAAAAGCTAGAATCCTTTTTCTGAAGACCTTCTGTGTGCCAGGTGCAGTACTGAGACTTTGATGCATAATTTCCCACTAAATCCCCAAAGGCACCCACGAGGTAGATGCTGTTCTCATCCCTATGTTACCACACAGGGACCAGACAACCTGCTGAGGGATAGAGATACTCACATGAGAAGCTGGTGGTATCTATGCGCAGTGGCCACATAAGTGCTTATGGCTGGGCTCTGGGGGGCTCAGGGGGGCCCCCATGCCCTCTTCTATTTTTACCTCTTACCATATATAAAATTTAACCCTGGCTGGGTGCAGTGGGTCACGCCTGTAATCCCAGCACTTTGGGAGGCCAAGGTGGGCAGATCACAAGGTCAGGAGTTTGAGACCAGCCTGGCCAACGTGGTGAAACCCTGTCTCTACTAAAAACACAAAAAACTTAGCCGGGCATGGTGGCGGGCGCCTGTGATCCCAGCTACTTGGGAGGCTGAGGCAGAAGAATCACTTGAACCCGGGAGGTGGAGGTTGCAGTGAGCCGAGATCGCGCCATTGCACTCCAGCCTGGGCGACAGAGCAAGACTCTGTCTCAAAAAAAAAAAAAAAAAAAAATTAACCCCAAATGGGTTAAATACATATAAAAACATATATACATATAAAAGCTAAAAGTATAAAACTTCTGCTCTTCAAAAGGCACTGTTCAGAAAATGAAAAGATGAATCACAGATCATGAAAAAATATTTGCAAAATGCGTTGTCTGATAAAGGACTGGGTTCTAGAACACATTAACTATTCTCACAACTCAATACAAACAGCCCACTTTGTTTTGCCATTTATGTGACCCCTGGTAAGTCACAGACCCTCTCTGAGCCTCCATTTCTTCATCTGTACGGGATCTCGTTACCACTGTCGTGGCACATCATTTTCCCACGCAAACCCTTTCTGCAGAGCAGCTCCGTATTTTGTCTGCAGACTGGTGCCGGTCCAAGGTGAAACACGGAAACTGGGTGTGTGTGATTGGAAACGTTCATGGCAGTTTGTCTGATGCAGTGTTCAGGCACATGATTTGATTTCGTATCTTACAAAAGCATCGGTCACAATGCAGTGGAAATTAAAAAAGCAAAACCTGACCCTTCTCTTCCCACACTCCCAGATTTTCCATGTTCCAGCCACACTCCAGGGTTTTCCGCATTCCTCAAACACCTGAGCACCGACCTGCCTTGGAACATCAGTGTTTGTTGTTCCCTCTGCCTGGAATGTTCTTGCCGACCTGTGGAGAGCCGGCCGCCTTGTCAGTCGGGTCTGGAGCAGATGCCGCCTTTGCAGTGAGGCCTCTGTGTGAGGCTGGAGCTCTGTGCTGACTGCAGAGCCCTTGCCCCCTGGCTGGCGTTGTCTGTGGCTTGTGTGCCTCCTCCTGCTATGTGCACTCCATGGGTCTCCTGTTGACCATCGTCTCTCTGGTTCCTGGAACTGTACCTCATGCAATATTGGCTAAATTACTACACAAGTAAGGAAAGTTTGGCTACTTGGAAGGTTGCCGTGAGGCTTAGATACGATGACGGACACTGCATGCCTGTGGAGTAGGTCTGCTAAAAACGTTAGCTCCGGGCTCTTGCTCCCCATCCAGGCTGCACCAGCAATTTACAGTCCTGTGGGGAAGATGTGAAGTAAGTTATAGGGATGTATAGCTCCGACTGTGACATTGCTAGGAAGGACAGTTAGACTGGGAAAGCTCAGGGAAGGCTGAGGAGGTGACAGCTTTAGAAGGATAGGTGCTCACTGGGCTAGGAGAAGGGCCCTGTGCATATGTGTGTGTGTGTGCATGTGTGTGTGCACATGTTCTCTCGTGTGTGCATGTGTGCACACACGTGTCCATGAAGGAATGTTCCAGTCAGAGGAAATGGCACATGTGAGGCTCTGAGCAGGAAAAAGCATAGTACAGTCAAGCAGTGAGAGGAGGTCGTTGTGGGTGGGCGTGGCAAGTGAGGTGGCCACAGGGAAAGGTGGCGCTGGGACAGCGGTAGGGCTGGTCTGCTCTGCAGATCCGGCCCTTTTCTCATGTCCCGTGTGCTGGCCGGTTGCAGAGGGTCATGCGGTGTCTGCCTTTGTGAAGTGGGACTCCTGAAGTGACCTCCAACTGGAAGAAAGCCACCCTAAGGCACCCATGTCCCATTCCCTTGTCATACACAGGGAAAAACGGAGTCCCTGGGAGGGCAAGGACCTGCCCGGCTCTGCCCCAGGGTGGCTGGCAGCTGATGCCTTGAGCTCCCTGCGCAGCCTGGGCCACTCAGTGTTTCCGTTTGTTTATGCAGGAACCAGAGGAGCTTTGGGAAAGAGTGCATCCAGTCCTGCCCCTCTTGTGCTTAAAATCTGCTGCTGGTAGTTGTAACAGGGTCTGTGAGTTAAGGCGTTGGTCCCCAATGTCAGAAATCAACAAGGGTGTTGGAATCTGGGTGGCTGTAGAGACAGCCTGGAGCTGGGCAGGGCTCAGTCAGGGTGCCTGGGGACCCATGGGCCAGAGCAGGTGCCGTGCTTAGGCCGCGCCCACCCCTGGCTACACTGGGGTGGTGAGTGCAGCCAGGACCTGCTACCCTATAGGAAAATGTCAGTTTCCCCAGGGAATCGAGGCAAAGGGAAAGGATGCCGAGAGCCCACCAGTGACGAGAGGATGCCGGTGGCTTGCCAGGCCCTGGTCTGCTCCCCGCCCCCTGGGGAGCACCAGCACCCCAGTTTGCTGTCCATCGGCCCAGACACACCCTGCCCCCTGTCCGTTAGTGCCTGGAATGCGCTGTGTGCTAGGGGTGCCCCTGTGGTCAGCTTGCCTGTCCTGAAGAAAGCCTTCCTTGGGCAGCCTGTGGCTTCTTTGTAGGCCTGTCCCAGGTGTTATGTAACCATTGTTTAAGAGGGCCTTGACCGCTGCCTCCTCAGCTGTAAGCTCCCTGAGGGTGGGAACTGCTTTTTGTCTTGGTTTTCTTTCTTCAGTGCCTAACAGAACACACTGCCCACATGCATGTGGGGCAGGAGGTGGCAGTGGTCCAGCAGGTGGCAGGGGTGGCACACATGGCCGCCCTCTGCTCCCTGTGTTTGGGTTACGCTGTGCAGTGTTCGCTGGGTGTGAAGAGGGGACAGGGCTGGGTTTGTCGTGACTCTGCTGCTTTCTAGCTACTGGGGTGTGGACCAGCCATGTGCGCTCCCTGAGTGCTGGCGTCCTGGGCTGGACTCCCTCCCAGCACTGACTGCCTGGCGCTGGGCCTTGGTGTCAGGCCTCCGTCCCTCCCTGCCTGTTAGCTGAGGTCTAGGCTGACCCCTGCCCTCGGCTCTTGGTCGGCTCCCAGGTCTGATGTCACTTTCTTCTCACCACCTGCCCCCGCGTGTTTGCGTCCAGTATGCCTGGGTGGAGAAGTACTTCGGCCCTGACTTTCTGGAGCAGATTGTGCTGACCAGAGACAAGACCGTGGTCTCTGCTGACCTTCTCATAGACGACCGGCCAGACATCACAGGCAAGTGGCCTGCGACAGGTGAGGAGCACGTGGGGAGGGCCCCAGCCTTGGCCCCCTTCTCCTGGGCAGTGAGCACTCAGTTGCTTCCTGCGCCACTTAGTCACCAGCTGTTTGCCAGGCACTGAGCCCCTCCCCTTCGGGAAGACGAGGCCCCCTCTGTATGCGCTGTGGCCTGGTGCTCCTGGGAGCTGGGAGGAGTGGGTGCCGGCTCTAGGGTTAGCTTGAGGGGTGGCCTTGGGGAAGTCCCTTCAGCTTCAAAGCCTTGTCTTCCTCATGTAACATGGGGACTCAACTCTGGTTTCCAAATGTTTGTTTTTAGCAACAAAACCCATTTTTTCCCCCAAAAGCAATGTGGACTGATGCAATGAATGACAGGAGGGCAGAGCAGAGCTCCTGCGGGGAAGGTGGGTTGGGACAGAAGACCCCCCTCCCAAAAACCAAACAAGCCAGTCAACCTTGAACTGCCGTAAAAAGGAGAGGGAGATGGGCGTGGCGACTCACGCCTGTAATTTGGGAGGCTGATGCGGGTGGATGGCTTGAGCCCAGGAGTGTGAAACCAGCCTGGCCAACATAGCGAGACTCTCTCTACAAAAAATAATCTGGGCATGGTGGTGCATGCCTGTAGTCCCAGCTACTCCAGGGGCTGAAGTGGAAGGATTGTTTGAGCCTAGGAGTTGGAGACCAGCCTGGGCAACATGGTGAGACTCCCTGTCTCTACAAAAAAAAAAAAAAACAACAAAAAAATTAGCCGGTCATGGTGGCGCATGCCTGTGGTCCCTGCTACTCTGGAGGCTGAGGTGGGAAAACCACCTGAGCTGGGTAGGTAGAGGCTGCAGTGAGCTGTGATTGCACCACTGCATTCCAGTCTGGGTGACAGAGTAAGACCCTGTCTTGAGAAAACAAAACAAAACACAACACAGCACAGGAGAGGGGAAGTTTTTTGGTTTACCTAACTGGAAAGAGGGGTGAGGACGGCTTCGGCCGGCCGAATCTAGGCGTTGAAACTGCCCGTGAGTGTTGTTTCTTTGCCTCTTGGCTCTGCCCTGGCCTGGTTTTCGACCTCCTCCTGGTAGCTGTCAGTAGTTTCAGGTCGAGTCTTTTGGACACCCCAGTGGGAATATACATTCTATTTTTTCCCTGATTGTTTTAGAACTGGCTTGGGAAACATGCCCACCTCCATCACTGCATCCAGAGGGTGGACTCCACAAGTGTACCCACCCCACCCCAGCTCACCCTCCCCAGCCTCGTGGGTTCCCACCAGAGTCAGGGCAGACAGTGGCCTGTGGGGGGCCGTGACCTTGAGGGCCCAAAGGCTGGCTTGGCCTCCATCTCCAGCCACAGGTTGTTGGGGGCGGGTGTATAACCCAAAGGGGTGGCGTCTCACCAGCAGCACCAGTGTGGACACGAGGGGTTGAGGCCTGAAGAGGCTGCAGGGGCCTGTGGTCAGCGGCTGGTGAGCTGCAGAGCTGGTGCCACCTGGCCTTCCCACACCAGGCCATCAGGATGGCGGGGCACAGAGAGGGAAGTTGGGGGAACACCGTGTGGTGTAAGCCATCAGGATGGCGGGGCACGGAGAGGGAAGTTGGGGGAACACCATGTGGTGTAAGCCATTAGGAGGCAGGGCACATGTCCCTTGGCAGTGTGGTGGTGACAGTGGCCTGCAGTCAGTCCCTGTTGACTGAGCACTGGCTGCGCATGCTGAGGGCCTCCTTGCCGCATCTCGTGCCATCCTCACACCCGCTGCGAAGGCGGCTGTACGTGCAGTCACCACTTTACAGAGAAAACAAGTTTCGGCAAGGCCAGATGCCTGCCTGGATACCCAGGTTTCCGCCCTAGGCGGCTGCGCTCCAGGTCTCCACTGCTGAGCTGAGTGCCGCTTTCCCACCCACAGGGGCCGAGCCAACCCCCAGCTGGGAGCATGTCCTCTTCACCGCCTGCCACAACCAGCACCTGCAGCTGCAGCCCCCGCGCCGCAGGCTGCACTCGTGGGCGGACGACTGGAAGGCCATTCTGGACAGCAAGCGGCCCTGCTGAGCTGGACTGTGCTTCAGGCTCCTCTGTGGGGCTCTGACCTCAGGGCTCCCACCTCGGGGCCTGTGGGGCCAGTACGCTGGTCTGGGAGTCCCTCCTAGACTCCTGGGCCCCATGACCTCCTGCTGCATGTCCCTTCCTTTCCCCAGCCCTGCCAGGCCTTAACCTGATCACGGGGCAGGGCTGGGCCCTCTGGGCGATTGGTCATAGACACGTGGTCCCAGGCCATTCAGCCTGACCTCAGGCAGCAGGCTGCAAGCTGCCAGAAGCCCAGGGGCTCAGGACAGGGAGGAGTTGAGGCCACTGTTCAGGGGGCTGGTGGCCGTCTCCACTCCCTAGGCAAGTTCTCTGAGGCAGAAGGGGGTTCCCTGTTCCCAGAGTCTGCAGCCGTCAGCAAGGAGGACCAGGAACCCGGCGACTGAGGTGCTTCCAGGTGGGGACGAGCCCCTCATGGTCTCAGCCACAGCACCCCTTATTCCAGCTGCCCTGCCCAACCTGCTCACCCCACATGACCTTCTGTGTATTCAGCAAACACTCACTAGGTAACAGCGGCCACCAGGCTCTGTGCTGGGGGACGATACTGGCCCTGGCCTCAACCAGCTCAGAGGTTTCTCACACCTCTGTTCCCAGGGCCCCGCTCAGGGCCCAGCAGAGAGTCCGTAGGCTTGAACATGTGTTGAGTGCATGAAAAATAAATCCTGTTCATGTGTGTAGCTCAAGGCTGTGACCTGCCCCAAGATCCTCTAGCATCTGCCGCCTCTAGGGACCCAGCTTCAGGTCTTATAAGTGTCTGGGCAGTTGCACTGCATTGAAGACAGGCGGAGGAAGCCATGACTTCAGCCCGTGCCTCGCAGGGTGGGCCCTAGCGATGGTCTCCTCAGGCCACCCACCTGCTCTCGTTGGTGAGGCTTAGGAGACGGGTCTTAGCGGTGGTCTCCTCGAGCCACCCACCCCCTCTGGTTGGTGAGGTTTAGGAGATGGGCTCCAGACACTCGGTTGCTCTCTCAAGTGCCTCCTTCCCGCACCTGCCCCAGTGCCCCAGAGCAGGGTCCCCTGTCCTCCGCTCTTCTCCCAAGGCCAAGTTTCTATGGGATCGCAGGAGCCCTATGGGGAAGGCTGGTGTTAGAGCCTCAGCTTCTGTTCCTTTTGACCCACTGGGAAGTGACAGCTTGAACCAGCCACCTCCCCACTACCCTTTGGAGAGGTTTTGGGACCACTTTCTTGTCCTTATGCCTTTCCCCTTACTGCTCTGGCCACTCTCCCATCATGGCCGTTGAAGGGAACATGGGTTGCCCACGCCCCCAACTCACCCCAGCTCTGGGGCCCTCCTGGCAAGCCTCTCTGCCTTATATGACAGATGCTTTGGGCTGCCCTGGAGGCAGGGTCAGATAGGAGAGAAGACAAGGGGAAGGCACCCATGGCCCAAGGTTGGCTGAGCTTTTTGATTTCTTGTTCTTATAGTCTCAGGAGCTTGGGCTCCATCACCCACCTTAGGGAGGGAGGACCCCTCCAGGCTCCATCACCCCAGCTTAGGGAGGAAGGACCCTTCCAGGCTCCATCACCCACCTTAGGGAGGGAGGACCCCTCCAGGCTCCATCACCCCAGCTTAGGGAGGAAGGACTCCTCCAGGCTCCATAACCCCAGCTTAGGGAGGAAGGACCCTTCCAGGCTCCATCACCCACCTTAGGGAGGGAGGACTCCTCCAGGCTCCATCACCCACCTTAGGGAGGGAGGACTCCTCCAGGCTCCATCACCCCAGCTTAGGGAGGAAGAACTCTAGGCTTGGCCAAAGGCAGATCTCCATGGCACCCCCACCCTCCCACCCGCTGAACTGACATTTTTCTTTGGGGGGAAGGGGAGAGGCTGGACCAGGAATACATTTGGGGTTGCAACATGATCTGAAGCCATCTGGTCCAGGCAGGGTGGTGGTTGGAGGAGTCCTGGCTGTCTTGCCACGTGGCTCTGGAGGGAAGTCTGACCCTGGGGTGCTGGCTGCCCAGCTGCTCCTGAGTCCCTCTGCCTCTTCCTGCTGTCTGAGGTCTTACCTGTGGGGCCCTGAAAGTCCCTCCTCATGAAGGGCCAGGAGAATGTGTGATGTGCAACTCCTTTCTTGTCCCCAGCAGGGCCTGTCCACCTGCTCCACGCCCTCTGTCCTGAGAGGGACTGCCCCATCAGAAGACTCGAGTCACAGGGACTCTCCTGGGGCCAGCCACACCCTGAAAACATTGTGACTATAACTTGGGGTGCAGAAAGCAACTTGGCTTGTTTCCATCCTGGGGGTCCTTCTGATGACAGAAACTCAATCCTGTCTGGATTTTCTCAGCCGCATCCTGGTTTCTCCCTCCCTCCCTCCCTCCCTCCTGCCCAGGGAGAGCCCCGGGCCTGGGGGCCGACTTGGTGCAGGGCTGTGGGTCGGGTTGCTGAGAGTGGTGTTCACGGACCCTGAGGGAGCTGTGGAGGGGCCCTGAGGCCTTCTGTCCACAAAGGGGAGCAGGGCCTGGCGGGGTACCACTAGGGGGCATTCCCTCCTGCCTCTTGCCCCAGCCAGGGGATCTTTGTTGAGTCTAGGGCAGGGCAGGGCTGGGCAGTCTCCGTCAGCTCCTAACCAAGCATCTGCAAGAATAACATGCTCTGAATCCTTCAGGAGACCGACTGTTCCGAAACCTTTTAGATTGATAATTGCCATCAGTTTTAAAGGTCAGTTTAGGAACTCCATGCTCCAAATTGCCGCATTTGTTCTCTGCTGTTATCATCACTCACCCCGAGGTGGGCATATGCTTCAGCTGCATAATTAAAGAAGAAAAAATGATTGCAGGGGCAAAAATGTTTCAGAACCTGACCCCACCTGACGGATGGTCTCAAAGCAACTTGCTATGACGGTGACAAGCGCTTCAAGGGGTGACTGAGGGGCTGCCGAGGCACTGTGGAGCAGCAGGAGGAGGCCTCAAGGGCCTCAGGTCCCAGCACCGTCTCCCATGTGGAAGAAGGGGCCAGCCCCTGGCTGAGGTGCCCTGCAGAGGCCCAGGGCTGGAGGGGGAGCTTGCCGAGGTGGAAACGGGAAGCAGGCGTTGATAAGCAAGGTGCCATCTGCACCTGGATGCTGAGCCGGCCGCTGCCGTCCCCGTTGTGCTGACCTCGGCTGAGACCCCAAATTCATGATCATGTCAACAGTTTCCTGATTGAGGCCAGGCGCAGTGGCTCATGCCTGTAATCCCAAAACTTCAGGAGGCTGAGGCAGATGAATCAGTTGAGGCCAGGAGTTCGAGACCAGCCTGGCCAACATGGTGAAACCCTGTCTCTACTAAAAATACAAAAATTAGCTGGGCATGGTGGCAGGCACCTGTAATCCCAGCTACTCAAGAGGCTGAGGCAGGAGAATCACTTGAACCCGGGAGGCAGAGGTTGCAGTGAGCCAAGATTGCGCCACTGCAATCCAGCTTGGGCGGCAGAGAAAATTCCATCTCAACAACAAAAAAATTCTGATTGAAATGAAGTTCACTTTCTTGGAAGCTGGGGAAGCTTGTTTTGCATCAGAACCAGTTTTTGAACCCCAGAA
Source organism: Pongo abelii (assembly GCF_028885655.2). Lineage (NCBI taxonomy): Eukaryota > Metazoa > Chordata > Mammalia > Primates > Hominidae > Pongo > Pongo abelii. The sequence continues at coordinate 18,921,045 of NC_072004.2, read as the reverse complement.
AAGAAGATTCACCCCCGCTAGGAGAGCTAGGCCTGGTTCTGCCCCATGGCATGTCAGCTCTATCCCTCCCTTATTCACCGTGCTGGCCTCTCAGTGGCTCAGCTCTCGGTGAAAGTTGTGATTCATTTGAAAATATTGGAAAGATTCAGAGCTGTAGGACCAGAGCCCCTAGAAGGGGTGACATCCCCCAGGTGGAGAGGGTGCTGGGAAAGCAGGTTTGTGGAGCATGTAGGAATCGCGGCCGCACGCTCAGGTGTGTGGGGAATGTGCCCGTTTCTCTGTCCTGCCAGAGGGCGGAGGAATCTGACTCCCCCACCTGCTCTTCAGCAGCGGGGCCTCCAGCAGGGGGGCCTTGTCGTTGTCCCCATGCTGCTCCCCCTTGGCCCTTCATCCCTGTCTGTGCGGGGTGTCCTTCTGTCCTCAGTGAGGGGCCACTGCTGCCTGGCCTTGCCCCCGCCCTGGGGACCCTGCTGAGGATGGGGACACTGCTCCTGGGCCCTCAGACCTCTCCGGGGGTCATGGTTCCCCGAGCCTGGGGTTCTGACCAGGGGTGGGTTGAGCACAGGTCACCTTCTGAGGGACCCCTGGCATCTCCTGCATGGACTCCTCGAGTGCCTGAGCCCAGGGGGAGAGCAGCCCGGGCCTGTCCAGAGCTCAGTGGCCCGGGTTCCCCACCCTAGGCCAGCTCTTCTTGACACATGTAGGCTGTGAGTCCTCACCCCGTGGGGTTGTCAGGCCAGATGAGGCCAGGCATGTGAGGAAAGCTTCTGATCCTTCTCCAGTCCACGGCAGTGCCATTCCCACCTGTATGGGGAGGAGGCAGGCTCGGGAGGTGCAGTGACGTTCCTGAGGCCGTGCGGCATTCGACCTGGGTCAGCCTTGCTCAGTGTTTCTCAGGAGGCCCTCCTTTTGTCCATGTGGCCTTTTCCTCAGACGTTTTTGTGAAGGACGATGTGGCAGAGCCCTCTGGCTGGGCCCTCTACCTGTCTCCACCCCAGAGGGCCCAGGGGCTGCGCAAACTGCTGATGGGGACCCCCACACCGAGCGGGGTGTCCCATGCCTTGGAAGGACAGATTCCTTGGCCAGCTTTGCTGAGCCTCTGTCCTGTCACTCACCCCCTTCCAGGCTCCGAGGGATGTGAGGACTTCAGACCACACACTTCCCAGGGCACATGTGTCGCTGGAGATCCCTCCTCAGTCCATTTGCACCTGTGCTGTGGGGAGCCGGTCTCTGCTGTGCTCGGGCAGCCCACCCCGGCGGAGGACAACCCCTTAATGAGCCTTAGCAGGTGGCATGTGGGCCAGCATGTCCCAGCACGAAACATTCTTGTGCTGGGTCCCTTCACCTTTAGCCTCAGTGGGCAATTGGCCCAAGTTCCCGGCTGCTTCCCCATTGCAGCCCCTACCCAGCTTGGGTGGGGTCCTCGCTGCCCACCCCGCCCGCCGCCACCTCTCCGCGACCCCCTTCCAGGTTCCAGACTTCCACTTGCGTGTGACAGAAACGCAGCCCAAAGCCACCCATGTGCATGTGCGCAAAGCTCGTTGACCTGGGAGGCCCAGGGCACGCTCGCCCCCAGGGGGTCACGCAGCCTGACCAGGCTTTCTTGTCCTTCCTGCTCTCTCACTGCACTGTCCACTTCTGCTTCCCGGCCTCTGGACGCTCCCTGGGGGGCAGAGCAGCTGGCACACCATGCCCATGCTCTGAGCGAGCAGCTGAGCTCTGGCCCACGGTGGTTGCAGATGATGTCGTAGAAAGGGCTCAGAAATAGCGAGGGGTGGTGGTGGCGGCAAACCTGGCAGCAGAGCCTGTGACGAGTGCAGTGACGCCTCACAGCGAGGCTCAGGGGGCAGGTGGCCTGGTCTGAAGTCACCATAAGCAGAACAGGCTTCGCACCAGGACATCCAGGTCAATAACAGCCAGGCCCAGGCTGGCGATGACTCATGTTGGAGGGGCTCTGGCCAGTGCCCTGGAGGACAGGCATGGGAGCAGTCTCACCAGATTAAGTTTACTTCCAGCATTTGGGTCTAAACCCTCCAATGCACAGATGGGCTGGGGATGTGGCCTGTTTGCCACGGGCGACAGAGGCTGCTGTGTGGCGAGCACTGCGGCAGGGCCTGCTCTGCGTCCCGTGCACCCTGGGGTAGCACTAACGGCACTTTCCAGCCCTGGGGTTCCATCACGTGGTCTTCTTACATGGGCCGCTGGGTGGTCACAGGGGGGTCACATGACTCTGTAAAATGTGTCCTCATTCACGAGGGGCCCACATGCTGGGGAGGGAGGGAGGCCTGGGCAGCCCAGCCAGGCAGGGAAGCTCGGCAGCAGGAGCCACAGCCCAGGGCAGAGGAAGGGTGGCTGTCCCCCCAACTCCCTTCCCAACCCCCCCGCAGACCTCTATGCTCTGCATCTACGCCTGAGCTTTAGTGGGGGTGTTTTTTTAAGTTGCAAAATAGACATTTTAAGGGCATCTCTCTCTGAGTGTCTGGCATATAGATGCGGCTCAAAGGATGGCAGCCGGGATGAGGATGACGAGGCAGAGATGAAGGGGGCACGCGTGTGTGCACCATACGCACCCCCCCCCCCCCGAAGTGGTGCGGACTGGAGCCCTCCAGGCTAGCCTTGGGCTTCAAGGCAGAAAGACCGTGGGGTTTCTTTAGTTTTCTGGGTCAGGATTCCCCATTTGTTGGGACCCCATCAAGCATCAATCCGACAATAGCTGTTTCCTTAGTGCTTACTGTGTCCTGCCACTGTGATCAGCACATTTCACGGCCACAGAACCACCCTCTGGAGCTGTTCCTGGTTAGGGATGGCACGAACCATCTCTGCGTGGCCAGGCCTGCTGGGGCTGCCCTAGGCGGTGGCCATGCTGGGGCTGCGCTTGTGGCTTCTGGCACTGTCCTCTGGCCTGGCATTCTCTTGGGGCCCAGGTGTTCCTGGGTAAAGCGGGGCCTAGGGTCAGGAGCTGGGCTTCCATCTGAGGGGGGTGCCAGGCGCTCAGCTTGCAGCAAAACCACAGGACAGGCAGAAAGGGTTAGGCCAGAGCAGGCCAATTCTTAGAGGCCGGAGGGCCAGCCACTGAGGTGGCCTCAGTTGTCAGTCTTGGGGCCGGGGAGGGTGAGGAGAAGGGGATGTGAGCGAATTGATCTTCCACCATGTGACTGGCCTGGTACTTACATATGCAATGGAGACAGCACTTTGTAGACAACTCCTGTTGCCCCAGTTTTCTTCCCTGCACTCCTGCCAATCAGGCCAAGTGATGACCCCCACCACCCCATGGGAAGGTAGGGCAGGTGTCATCCAGGACAGGAAGTCAATGGGTAGGGAGGAAGGAGATGACCTGGGGAAAATTCCCACTAGACTGAAATCTGCCCCTGGTCCTAGGTGGGAGGAGAGCCTCGGAGGGTCCACGCTGTTGGAGGATGAGCCAGGGCCCCGGGAAGTGACCCCCATTTGTCTTGGTTCAATAGTAGTTGTATGTGTTGGGGGGTATGAGCAAGAGAACAGGAATCCCACAGAAACCCCGGCTGGTGAGGGGCCGGTTCTGCATGACATGACAGAGGTTGAGCAGGTGAGTCCCAGGTGGGGCCCCAAGGCCCCCTGCTCTCCCTCAGCCTGGAAAGGAAAAATCCAGGGGATCCCGTGTGCTTGTGGAGGAACCACGGTCAAGAACTTTGGTGGGCAACCGCCTGCTTGGTGAAGTGAGCTGGGGCTGAGGGCTGCAGGGGACCATGCAGTCTGGGGTCAGATGGGAGCTGAAGCCAGACCTGAGGGGCTCAGAGCACCCCTGGAGCCCAGGCAGGACTTCACTGGCTGGGCCTCGGGAGCAGGCCCCTCGCTGAGCTTCAGGAGCTTGATGGTGGAGGAGGCAGGGCGGAGGCCCACCCCCCAAAACAAGGCAGCACGGCCAGGCCCCGAAGCAGAAGCCAGCTCCTGGGTCCAGATGTCCCCGTGGCAGGGAAGGAAATGAGGGAGACCCTCTCAAGTGCAGAGGGATCATCAGCCCCTCCAGGGCACGGAAACTGAACAGACTCAATGCTTCCCCTAAGGAGCCTGAGTTAAACCAAAGACCACTTTAATGGAAAGACTGAGTTCATTTTAATTGGCAATTTAAAAAAAGTGATTAGTTGTAGTTAATAGGAAACAGTTATTTGCACATCTGAGTTTTCGCATGTGCACCCGATTCTGTTACACCTGCGCCCCATTGAACCCTTCCTACACCCTGCATCGTGGTGTCAACCCGAGGAAACCAGGGCTCAGAGAGGCTCATTGGCAAGCCCCAAGCCACACAGCAAGCAAGGCTGGGGTGGGAGCTCAGCCCCCAGAGTTTGCTTCAGAGGAGAGAGGGACAAGGAGTCTGCAGGACAGGGCCTGGCGCTGCCATCGACTTGCTGTGTGACAGTTCTCTGAGCCGACTTCCTCTGCTGACAAATGAGAGTGGGTCAGCATCCATGAGAAAGGGTTGAAGGAAATAGGGACATTTATTCCAGAATGTTGCTGCTCGATTGAGGGAACTGACTTCCTCTGTAAAGCAAGGCGGTGGGCTCAGGGGAGGGAGTCCTAAATGGGGAAGAGGGGCCTTCCACAGGAACTTGGGAGTCCTTCCAGGGGCATTGTCCCGGTGTGGCCACCAGATGGCAGCACAGCCCCCTTCAAATGACTGTGCGTGCTTATGATGGGGTGTGCATGGGTACAGGCAGCTGTGGGGAAAGAAGGGGGAAGGACCCCATTCCCTACCTGCTCTTCTTGCTTTCCTGGGCCAGCTCTTCTTCCCCTTACACCCTGGGCTGCTGTGGACAAATGTCTGATGGGCCCAGGGCGCCAGCCAGACTGAGGACCCGTGAGCAGCCTACCAGGGTAGGGGGCTCACCCTTGGCCAGCAGAAACCTTCTTGTCTCCAGCCACAAACCTCAAGCACCCACTACCAGCAAGACCTTAAGGAGGCCTGAAGAGGAAAGTCGCTCTGCTTCTAAGCCAGGGCTCTGTGCAGGTTTCAGCTGGGCCTCGGGCTGCGCCTCTAGCCCACCCACAGCTCCCTGTCACGTTGGGGATGAAGTGGGATCTCCTTAGCTTAGCACTGGAAGACCCTTCAGGACCTGGCCTTCCCCATCTCCCTGGCGCTCTGGGCTCCTGGGGCTCCTCGCATGCCTCTCACCCGCGGCTTTGCACCTGCGGCTCACCTATCTTTACCGGCGCTTTCTGCACGAGCCCTGGCTCTGACTTCCCTGCAGCGGGGAGGCAGTGTGGGCTGTCAGCAGCAGCTTTTGCAGTGTTACCTTTATCCAGAGCTTCCCAGGCCTGGGGGGCTAGGCTGAGGGTGCCCTGTGGCTTTGGAGAGGGAGAGGCTGGGTCTTCACGAGCTACCGTCCAAAAAAGACTTTTCCTCTCGGCTCTTACAGGCCCTAAGCCAGTTTATGCCAGGGCTGTAACAAGATGACTCTTAAGGGTAGAAATATGTACAAATAGTAGCCAAATTGCCTGTCCAGGAATTGTCTCTGCCCGGTTGGCAATTTGGGTAAAATTACAAAAAAAAAAAAAAAAAAAAAAAAAAGAGTCCTTGATTAGATTTGACAAGGCTGGCTTGTACTCACAGGTCGGGGCCTAAAGGAACCCAGCAATAATCAGTCTCCTTAAAATTTAGAGAGAAGCAGGGCTGAGGAGATGCAAACAGGCTGTGGGCAGAAATCTTGTATTCTCACCCTGGTTTTCTGCTGATTCCTGGTAGTTTTGGCTCCTTGGAGAATGATCAGGCAGTGGTGTCGGGCTGCAGTTCACACAAATGGCCACTAGATGACGCCAGAGGACCGGCTCTGGATACTTAAGTCCTCCCTGCCTCCCTGGAGGGGCCTCCCTTGGGGCCTACAGTCACCACCCAGACCAGACCTGCCCCATGTTCTGGTCCCATAAGGATGTTCCTAACGATCAGCATCTCTTTCTGACCCCAGGCACGTTCTGGAAGCTCCTGTGGGCAGGCCCTGGGGACCTCAACCACTTGGTTGGCCGGGAAGCAAGATGAATCACCTGAGCCGTGACTTCACCTAAAAGAGCAAAGTGCTGTGGGCATTTGAGGTCCCAGAGACGGACTGGGGGGTGGCGGGGGTTTTGCACGGGCCTGGCTAGGAGGAAGGCAGGTGCTCAAAGACATCCATGGGTCCCTGTTCTCATGGTAGGTTCCATTTGCTGCTGGCCCCTCCCATGGTGCCAGCACTGAGCGCCCACACACACGAGAGGTTGCAAGCCGGCAGCCCTCAGAAGCGCTTTGGCGGCTCACTGTATTTTTTCAGAGTACTTTTATATCCTCCACCGTAAGCCCTCAGAAGGTGGGCACAGACGGCTGGGCTGGTTGGGCAGTAGCCTGACTAAGCATCCTGCCCCAGGATTCAGTCCCCCCGCCCTCAGACCCAGCCCTGGCCACAGGTTTGTCACCTCCTGGCCCCCTATGGCATTTGAGACCCTGACCTCTGCCTAAACAAAGCAGACGATGGTTTTCCCTGACATTCCTACACCTCACCTTGGTCTGTCCTTCCCGCCTGCCCCCACCTCCAGCCTGAATCTCTTCCTTCCCTCACCACTTATTTCAAGCCTGTTCTTCCTTGAAGGCCCTGCCCGCCTCTCCCTTCCGCCAAAAGGTCCCTGACGACTCCAGCCCCCCGGGTAGTCTATCTCTTCTGTCCCCTACAGCACTCACTGCCTAGACTGCTAACTGCAAACAGACACCAGGGAAGGAGTTGACTTTCTATGGCGGTGGAAAGAGAGAAATGGGGAGAGGATCCTACATGTATTGAGCAGATGCCAGACACTTCATCACGTCATGAATCCTCCTGGTGAAGATGAAGTAAGGTCCACATAGACGTTTTCTTTGTTTTTGAGATGGAGTCTCACTCTGTTGCCCAGGCTGGAGTGCAATGGTGCTATCTCTGCTCACCACAACCTCAGCCCCTCCCAAGTTCAAGCGATTCTCCTGCCCCAGCCTCCCGAGTAGCTGGGACTACAGGTGTGAGCCACCACGCCTGGCTAATTTTTGTACTTTTAATAGAGACAGGGTTTCACCATGTTGGCCAGGCTGTTCTTGAACTCCTGACCTCAGGTGATCCACCTGACTCGGCCTCCCAAAGTGCTGGGACTACAGGCATGAGCCACAGCGCCCGGCCCACATAGACTTTTTCTTTTCTTTTCTTTCTTTTTTTTTTTTTTCTGAGAGAGAGTCTCGCTCTGTCGCCCAGGCTCACTGCAAGCTCTGCCTCCCAGGTTCACACCATTCTCCTGCCTCAGCCTCCTGAGTAGCTGGTACTACAGGTACCCGCCACCAGGCCCAGCTAATTTATTGTATTTTCAGTAGAGACGAGGTTTCACTGTGTTAGCCAGGCTTGTCTCGAACTCCTGACCTCAGGTGATCCACACGCCTCGGCCTTCCAAAGTGCTGGGATTACAAGCGTGAGCCACCGCACCTGGCCTAGACTCTTTCAATTCTGTGAAAAGTCATGCTGAGAAGGTGCAGTCCAGGCTCAGCTTGACTCCAGGGCTGATGCCCAGCACCTCAGGCTGCAGAGATTAAGACGCCCAGAGGCATGCAAGAAATAGAAAGGGATGGGGTAGCAGGTGACTCACACTGAAGCCTCCTCCATCATCCCAAATCCTCTAAGGGGACAAAAAATATGTTTTTAAAATTCACAACCACGTTGAAAACAAGACTGGTGCGCTTGGTTGACCAGACACTATGCTGAAGGCCTGAAAGGCAGAAGAGGCTGGGGCCAATGGTGGGAGAGGGCTGGCTGCTGCAAAAAGTTGGGGCCACTGTAGGCCCCTGGGCCCTGATGGGATGATTGTTCAAGGTACTCAGTAGGAGCCACAGGTGAATTCAACCCTCTTCCTGACCACCACCACCACACACACACACACACAGCATACACACACACACACCACACACACACACACCATACACACACACCACACACACACACCACACACACACACACCACACACACACACACCACACACACACACCATACACACACACCACACACACACACCACACACACACACCACACACCACACACACCACACACACACACACCATACACACACACACCACACACACACCACACACACACACACACACAGCATACACACACACCACACACACCACACACCACACACACACCACACACACACATACACCACACACCACACACCACACACACACACACCACACACACACACCACACACACACACACCACACACCACACACCACACACAACCACACACACACACACACCACACACCATACACACACACACCACACACACACACACACCACACACACCACACACACACCACACACACACACCACACACCACACACCACACACAACCACACACACACACCACACACCACACACACCACACACACACCCCCCACACACACACCATACACACACACACCACACACACACACCACACACACACCACACACACACTACACACCACACACCACACACCACACATCACACACACACACCACACACACACCACACACACACACCACACACACACACCACACACACACACACCACACACACCACACACACACACCACACACACACACAGCATACACACACCACACACCACACACATACACACACCACACACCACACACACACACACCACACACACACCACACACACACACACCACACACCACACCACACACAACCACACACACACACACCACACACCACACACACACACCATACACACACCACACACACACACCACACACACCACACACACACACCACACACACACACCACACACCACACACAACCACACACACACACACACCACACACCACACACACACACACCCCACACACACATACACCCCCCCACACACACACCATACACACACACACCACACACCACACACCACACACACACCACACACCACACACCACACACCACACACACACACCACACACCACACACACACACACACCATACACACACACACCACACACACACACCACACACACACACCATACACACACACACCACACACACACACACACCACACACACACACCACACACACACACCACACACCACACACCACACACACACACACCACACACCACACACACACACCATACACACACACCACACACACACACCACACACACACACACCACACACACACACCACACACACACACCATACACACACCACACACACACACACACCATACACACACACACCACACACACACCACACACACACCACACACACACCACACACACCACACACACCACACCCCCCCACACACACACCATACACACACACACACCACACACACACCCCCACACATACCATACACACACACACCACACACATACACACACCGCACACACACACCACACACACCACACACCACACACACACACCACACACACACCACACACATACACACACCACACACACACATACACACACACCACATACACACGCCACACACACATACACACCACACACACACCACACAGACACACACCACACACGCACACACCACACGCACACACACATACACACCACACACCACAAACACCCCCCCACACACACATACACACACACCACACACACACACCCCCCCACACACACACACCACACACACACACACCACACACACACACCACACACATACACACCACACACACCACACACACACCACACACACACCACACACATACACACACATACCATGCACACACCATACACACACACATACACACACACACCACGCACACACCATACACACACACCCCACACACATACACACACACCACACACACACATACACACACACCCCCCCACACCACACACACACACCACACACACACACCACACACACACCCAGACCAAGCAGAGATCACACACACACATACACACACACCACACACACACACACCACACACACATACACACACACACACCACACACACACCCAGACCAAGCAGAGATCACACACACACATACACACACACACCACACACACACACACCACACGCACACATACACACACACATACACACACACCACACACACACACACACACCACACACACACCACACACACATACACACACACACACCACACACACACACCCCACACACACACACACACCACACACACACACCCAGACCAAGCAGAGAACACAGGTATCTGTGTTTTGAGGGAGTGGTCATCAGAAGTAATGTGAGTGCGAGGCTTGAAGGAGCAGGCACTGTCCTGGAAGGCTGGTGTGTTTAGGGAGAATGGAGGCCCCCATGCACAGAACATTAGGTAGCGGCTGGTGGTGCATTCTGCTACTCCACGAGTGGGGCAGGCTGTGGGAGAGAGCTGTGATGCTTGCAGATTGGCTAACCATGAGCCTCAGACACAGAGATGAGCCTGTGAACGACAGGCAGCAAACTCCTCAATGAGAGAATTGACACCCAAGGAAAGGGAGTTAAGGCACCAGGATGAGGACTTAGAAAGGTGTAATCAATATCCCTGGAGAGATGGGATAGGCTATTGGATCTCCAAAAAAATCAACTAGAGAATCTAGGAAGTTATAATCTGGTCATTGAAAAAACTCCATACATAGGATGAATAGCAGAATGGACACAGCTGACGAGCAAAGAAATGAGTGAGAGGATTGAGTTGAGGACTTCTAGAAGGCAGCATGAAAGGACAAAGAGATGGAAAGCACAGAATAAAAGTTAGGATACATGGAGGACAGAGTCAAAGTTTCATTTTCTGGTCCCAGAAGACACAACCAAAAGAATGCAGGGGAAGAAATTTTCCAGAGCTGAGATTGGCAATGTCCCAGAACTCTGCCAGTGCCTATCAGGATAAATGAAGAGGGAGCCTCTGCTGGACAGATATGTTGAAATTTCAGAACACTGGGGATAAAAAAGACTCTAAATATTTCAGACTGAAAACAGACGACTTGCAAAATAATGGAATACAGGAAGCCAGAAAAAAAAAGAAGTAATTATCTTTAAAACCTGAAGGAAAATAATGTCTAAGATGTTTATCATTGATAAAATTCCTTTTTGAAAGAATTGTTAAATGATATGCCCTAGCAAGAAGAAAAAGTAATCCAAGAAACAGAGGCTGAGTGCGGTAGCTCACACCTGTAATCCCAGCACGTTGGGAGGCCAAGGCAGGAGGATTGCTTGAGGCCAGGAGTTTGAAACTAGCCTGGGAAACACAGTGAAACCCCATGTCTACAAAAAGTAGCAAAATTGGCTGGGCGTGGTGGTGCTTGCATGTAGTCCCAGCAACCTGGGAGGTTTAGGCGGGAGGATCACTTGAGCCTAGGAGTTTGAGGTTGCAATGAGCTGTGGTTGCTCCACTGCACTCCAGCCTGGGTGACAGAGGAAGACCCTGTCTTAAAAAAGAAGTGGAATACAAGAAACAGTGATGAGCAAAGAAACCAACAAAACTTATTAAATCTAAGTAAGTGTTGATTGCTTAAAATTAATAACAATCTGCAACTAAAATATTAGATATTATTAATTTAAGTGTTGAGTTTGTGGAGCAGTAGAGAGTAAATGTGTGCTAAAGCTCTTGTCTTGATAGAGAGTGGATATAGATTCTAATTAACTGTAGATATTCGTAGAATAAGGTTAAGTATGTATGTGAAAATGTTAAGGGAAAACTCCAGAAAAATAGAAGTAGTATGTATAACTTATAAACTATTAAAGGGAAAAACTGAAATGGGAAAAATGAAGTCAATCCAACAAATATCAGGAAAGAGATGAAAAACAAACCATAGGAGATAGAAAATAAAAACTTATATAAAAGGAATAAGTTCAAACATTTCAATAATCACATACAATAAATGTGAATGGGTTAAATTCACCTATTCAGGAGTCTCCCTAGACAAAAAAGAAAAGAAAAGAAAAGAAATCCTGCCTTCAAAAAACACATATAAATCCTAATGACCCAGGAAGGTTCTAAATAGGAGAGTAGAAAAAGATATAGTTTATAAAATCCTAACAAAAAGCTATTGGTAAGCATACATCAGTATCAGACAAAACAGAGCTCAAGGCAAAAACTTTATTAAAAAAGGAAATCTGAATTCATGTTGCTAAGAGACAATCTACCAGCAAAATAAAAATGATGAAATCTTATGCTCTTAACATAGTTTCAAAATATTTAACACAAAAACTGATAGAACTATAGAGAAATGGACAATTTTACAATTAGAGTGAGAGACCTTAATATATTTTTCTCAGAAATTGACAGATGTAATACAATTTCTTTTTCAAACTGTTCAAATCTATATAGGTCCTATAGGTTTTTTGTCTAGGGAGACTCCTGAATAGGTGAATTTAACCCATTCACATTTATTACATGTGATTATTGAAATGTTTGAACTTATTCCTTTTATATAAGTTTTTGTTTTCTACTTCCCATGTTTTGTTTTTCTTCCCTTTCCTGATATTTGTTGGGTTGATTTCATTTTTCCCATTTCAGTTTTCCCTCTAATAGTTTACAAGTTATACATTCTATTTCCATTTTTCTGGAGATTTCCCTTAACATTTTCTTTCTTTCTTTCTATTCTTTTCTTTTCTTTTCTTTTTTTTTTTTTTTTTTGAGACGGAGTTTTGCTCTTGTCTCCCAGGCTGGGGTACAGTGGCGCAGTCTCGGCTCACTGCAACCTCTGCCTCCCGGGTTCAAGTGATTCTCCTGCCTCAGCCTCCCGAGTAGCTGGAACTACAGGCGTGCACCACAATGCCTAGCTAATTTTTTTATTTTTAGTAGAGATGGGGTTTCACCATGTCGGCCAGGCTGGTCTTGAACTCCTGACCTCAAGTGATTTGCCTGCCTCAGCCTCCCAAAGTACTGGGATTACAGGCGTAAGCCACCGTGCCTGGCCTCCCTCAATATTTTCACACACCTACTTAACCTTATTCTACCAACATCTAGAATTAATCAGAATCTATATCCACCCTCTAACAAGATAGATAGATAGATAGATAGATAGATGATAGATAGATAGATAGATAGATAGATGATAGATAGATAGATAGATAGATAGACTTGAACAGTTCAAAAAAGAGATTGTTATTTTCAGATATACATGGACTGGTTACAATATTGAAATATTGAAAAAGAGGAGATAAAGTTAGTTGTTTTGTAGACAGTATGATTATCTCATTAGAAAAGAAAAAAAAAGAACGAATGAAGAGTTTGGCAAGCTTGGCAAGCTTGTTGGATTAGAAGACCAAGGTGCAAACACCATTGCTTCCCTGGCAGTGGAAATGGGGATGAGGATGGGTATGAGAGATGGCATTTGGAAGGCAGGGCAACAGGGCAGGGAGAGGGAGGACAGAGTCAGGGAAAGGAAGGACAGGCAGGGTGGGGGAGGACAGAGGCAGGGAAAGGGAGGACAGGCAGGGAGGGAGGACAGAGGCAGGGAGGGGGAGAAGAGAGGCAGGGAGAGGGAGGTGAAGGCTGGGAGGGGGCAGTCTTTGGGAAAATTGCAGAGTGTGGGCTTGCCAACATTCATTCAGTGCCAAGCATCTCCTAAGTGATGTGCATGAATGATCTCATCTAATCCCTGAGGTGGCTGCTATTAACACACCCACTTCACAGATGGAAGAACCTGAGATGCACAGGCATGGTGAGTCCCAGCACGGCCGGGATTTGGGCTTTGGGCCCTCTGACGCTGCACAGCTGCTCTTAATCTCCACGTCATAAACGGGCTCGTCACTCTGCTCAGGGCGCTCTTCTGGGAAGAGTGTGGTTGGTTTTTCTAATTCTCAAAGAAGCATGTGATCCAGGAAATATTAAGAAGCACTGCCTCACACATTGGGATATATCCCAGCATTGGGAACATGGGGTCTGAGGGCCTGGCGTGGGGAGGACGCTGGCTGCTGTGGCCCGGGGGACGGTCCTGGGATAGCCTGTGCTGGCAGTTCCAACATTCCCACGAGTCAGCAGAGGACATCTGGTTCCAGGCTGTTGGTCAAGAAGAGAGAGACCCCTGGAGCTGCCCTCTCTGGCCCCACGCTGTTTTTGAGAGAGGCATCTGGAGCCCAGAGAAGGGGCCACTCACCCAGGGTCCTGCAGCTGGGGGTGGCTGAGGGGCTGGGCCAGGGAGAGGCCGGACACCCCTGCCGTTGTCCTACCCCATGCTGCCTGGCTGTGGCAGCCCAGCCGGCCCTCCCCCAGCCCTTCATGGCTGAAAAAACCCCCTTTCTCCTCCCCACAGCGTGACTCCCAGGAAGGAAGAGCCAGCACCCTTCCACCTAGAAGACTGCAAAGCACCAGCGTGGCCAGGCAACTTCATGCAGCCTATGGCCAGGTGGTGTGCCTTGGGCTGATTTTTTTTCTTTAATTATGGCAAAATACATATTTACTAATTGAACCATTTTAAAGTGTGTAATTCAGTAGCATTATGGTCATTCATAATGTGGTGTGAGCAGCACCACTGTCTTGTTCCAGAACTTCTTCACCACTCAGACCCACCAGTGGTCACTCCCTGTCCCCTCCCCCAGGTCCTGCGCAACCCTGCTTAATTCATAGGTTTGCCTATTCTGGACGTTGCGTATAAATGGAATCAGGTGCTCTGTGGGCTTGCGCGGCTGGCTTCTGGTACTTAGGATCATGGTGTCGAGGTTCATTTACCTGGTAGTATGTGCCTGGCCTTTCCTTTTAGTGGCTGAATAAGATTTCTTTTCTTTTCTTTTTTTTTTTTTTGACACGGAGTCTCACTCTGTCGCCCAGGCTGGAGTGCAGTGGTGTGATCTCGGCTCACTGCAACCTCCGCCTACCGGGTTCAAGCAATTCTCCCGCCTCAGCCTCCCAAGTAGGTGGGATTATAGGCACCTGCCACCACGCCCAGCTAATTTTTTGTATTTTTAGTAGAGACGGGGTTTCACCGGCCAGGCTGGTCTTGAATCCCTGACCTCAAGTGATATACCTGCCATCACTGTGGCCCTGGGTCAGCTCCTAGCTGGCTCCTGCTCCCACCCTTGCCCCCTAGGGTCTGTTCTCCTCCAGCCTAAGGCAACTGTCCTCCCTCCTCTGCTCAAAACCCTCTCATGGCTCACACTTTACTAGGGCAGAAGCCCAAGTCCTCACCGTGGTCCTCATCGTAGGTCCATTGGCACCGCCTCTTGGGCCTCCGTGCTCCCCTCCAAGCTCCTGTGCCTGTTCTTTCCTCTCCCAGACGCTCTTCCTCCCAACCCTGTGTGCAAGCTCAGCCCTCTCATGGCGTCTCTAAGTCTCAGGTCTCTCAAAGAACATCTTCTGCTTAAACTTGGACTGTCCTCTCCTGAGCCCTTCCTTGTTGACTCACTCTTTGCCACCTCCTAAGGAAGGGAGGAAGATTTAAACGGGACATGAAAGAGCAGTAGGAATCAGCTAGCCCGGGGAGGTGGTGGTGATGGGGAAGAGGGGGGTTGGGCGTGACAACCCAGGGCAGGAGGGAGGTGGCCTTGGAGGGAGTGAGCAGGTCCATGAGGCTGTGCAAGCAGCCAGGGGCGGGGCAGGTGAGAGAGCAGGCGAGGTGGCAGGGGCTCTCTTGGCCTCTCCTGTCTCTGCCTGGCCCTGCCCCGTGGCTTCATCTTGTTATGGCATCTTGGGTCATCAGCCTCCTGCCACAGTGATGCACACACCCTGTTCCCCTGTTCCTGGGTGATTATAAACACCCTCAAGGTGACAGCCCGCCCTTCTCAGCCTCATCTGCACCCTACAGAGCGAGCACCTGCAGGATGGGTAAATAAACAGCTGTGAGACCCAACCAGCCAATCTCACAGGGAGGGGAAACCCAGGGTTAGGCAAGGTCAAGGACCCTGTAGCCCTTTTGTAGCCTTGAACTCCAGGGAGGGGGAGGGCAGCCGCTTGGGTGGGGCAAAGGGTGTATTTGAAGGAGCCAAGCAGGAAGAAAGAGAAAGTAGTTCTCTATGGCTCTCCTGGGAAGTGAAGCACTTTGAAAACTTGGAGGGCTTCCTGGAAGAGGTAAACCCAAGGTAGCTGGCCCATCTCACCTCACTGGGGAGCTTCTGACCCATTTCTTCCAGATCCCAGAGACTCGGCCTAGGTCCTGCCAGGCCTGGACACTGTACCCTGCTTCCCTTCGGGCAGGGGCTCCCTTCCCCAGATTCCCAGGCCTGGAGTAAGCCACAGGCAGTGGAACGAGGTGCTGGCTCTGTGTCTGCTTGGGGACATGGGTTAATTCATCAGGCTTTGCCCTTTCGTGGTGCTCTTGTACCCTGGAGCTGAATATTCAGGCTGGCTCCCTGACTTAGCTCCTGCCTGTGTCTGACTGGCTCTATTTTTAAAGCCCAGAGGACAGCTGACGAAAATGTTTAAAAAGAAACCAAACGTTTAACATGTAAAAGCCTGGTGCCACTGTTTTGTTCGGAAAGCAGGATGACATGTGTTTTGCCCCCATCCCCGGGAGGGTGCAGCGTTTTGCAGCAAGGCCAGGGTCCCAGGAAACCCAAGTCAGGCCCCAGCTTTGCCACTTACCTCTGTGTGAACTTTGCCAGCCTCCTTCTCCTCCTATGCCTCCATTTCCACTATGTGAAAAGAGAAGTTGGGATGAGTTGGATTCCCCTCATTAGACTTTGGGTGATTCGAGAGCTGTTTTTCTGCAGGGTGGGGTGGGGGCAGGCTCCCTCCTCTGTTCCCCGCCTGCTCCTTCTCATTTCATCTGGCTAATTCCCCTGGAAAGCTCCACTTTCTAACTAGGAGGAAGGGTCTCCTGCAAGCCCTTCGCAAGGGGTTGGGGAGGTCTTGGGAACAGAAGTTGGCAGCCCTAATCTTTAATCTGCAGCTCACATTCAGGGTCACCTGTGCCAGGCATGTAAGCTCTTGGGTCTCAGTTTTAACATATTTTATTTTATTTATTGTTTTTGAGACGGAGTTTCGCTCTTGTTGCCCAGGCTGGAGTGCAATGGTGCGATCTGGGCTCACTGCGACCTCCACCTCCCAGGTTCAAGCAATTCTCCTGCCTCAGCCTCCTGAGTAGCTGGGATTACAGTCATGCACCACCACGCCTGGCTAATTTTGTATTTTTAGTAGAGACGGGGTTTCTCCATGTTGAGGCTGGTCTCGGACTCCTGACCTCAGGTGATCTGCCTGCCTCGGCCTCCCAAAGTGCTGGGATTACAGGCGTGAGCCACTGCACCCGGCCTTAACATCTTTTAAAAGGGGGAGTGGCAGTGCCCTCCTGGCTCACCTCACACAGCTGTAGCAGGAATCCAATGTCATGATAAATGTATGTGGTTGATGACACTTGGAGTTCCTTCAGTGCCACCAATTTTCAAGTACTCTAATCCAGATACTAACTGAACATGTACCAGTACCCAAAAAACCCCATTATTGACATGTAGGGTGGGGCCAACTATCTAGGCGACATGACTTCTGAGCTAGTCCCAGCAAGGGACAGCAGTTTGTCATGCAGGCCGCTGGTGCCTCTCAGTTCTCCATCATGGGGCAGAGGGGGCACCTCGAGGATGTGGCACAGGGTTCACCCCCACAGCGTTCCTCCTTGGCAGGGTGTGGTGGCTGCAGTAATCTGTCTAGCCCATACGTCCTCTGCACATGGCTCTGTCTCTCCCCTTGATTCTGGGAGGATGTGTAACTTGCTGAGGAGCAATAGAATGTGAGAAACAATGCAGCTTCTGCTTGGTTTGCTGAAATGCCACGTAAGCAGACGAGCTGCCCGAGCTGCCATGCTGTGAGGAAGCCCAACAAGCCCACACAGATAAACATCAGGAGGAAGAGATGCCCCGCCAGGGGCTCAGAACCGCAAACGCGTGACAGACTGTTTGGCTGAGCCCTCCTGGAATTCCTTAGGCACAAAAATTATGAGAAAAAATAGTGTTGTCTCTGCTGCTAAGTTTTGCATGCTTTGTTACACAGAAGTAGTAACTGACTCAGAGATGGTTGGTGCGGACCCAAGGATGGCTCTTCTCTCAGAAGTCTTGGCTGTGGTCCAGAGTTGGGGTTGAGACTTTGGAGTGGAGTAGTTTGGCCAATGAAATGAGCACTGAAGTGACCGATGCCACTCCTGGTGGAAAAGCCTGTGTGCTACTGTCTTCCCTGCTTTGGCAAACTTTGAAGCCTCCCTTTGAGATGGGGGTGTCTTAAGATGGTAAAACATGTTAGTTTGAGTGGGTCCCTGAAGATCTGCAAAGAGACCACTCCCATCAAGCCAAACCTTAGTGGTATTAAGCCCTTGAGATTTGGGGGTTGTTTGTTACTGTAGCTTAAAGTGACCTCTCCTGACTGATACATGATACAAACAAATAATAAGAGTGAAATGTTTCCCATTTTATTGTTGAGAGACTGGGATATCAAGAACATTCAGTTAAGCATTAGCTTTTATTATAATTCCAATTCCTGTGTCTAAATGGAGACCCTGAGATATGGAGTTGAATGCAAGAAATTTGTTTGGAAGCTGATTCGTGGAAGCACTGATGGTGAGGTGGAGAAGTGAGATGGTGAAGGAGAAGGAATTTGATTACAGGGTGCAGGGATGAGAAGCTTACTGCTGTGGGTAACTGGGGTTTGGTCCTTCTGGGGATCTCTGGGAGACTGTGCACAGCATGCTTCAGGTGATCCCAGCCCAGAGGTACGGGAGCCGGGGATTTACCTATCTGCTTCCATCAATTGTTAGTTGAGGGCTGCTCCTGGGGTGTCAGCTGCCAGGCAGGCCCTCGGGCTTGCCCTGGGCACACAACAGCGTGTTCTTTGGCCAGGGGAAGTCTTCGGGCAGAGGCCCTGGCTTTGCAGGGAGGAGTTGTTGGTGAGAACAGACTTTGCCTGCTCTGGGAGTGCGGGGGAGGCATCCTACTTTACGGATGAGTAAGGGAGCTCTTGGGAGTCATCTGTGCCACAGCCTTAGCATGACCCCTGGCCCTTCTGACTTCCGGGCTTGCGTTCTGGATCACTGAGGCTCTTGGTGGGAAAAGCACAGAACACCAGGACGGGACCTCCTGTCCTGAGTCTCAGCTCCTGGTGGGAAGGAACTGCGTCTCTTTTGCTGTGACCAGCAGGTCTGCATCTGTGGAAATGTCCCGCAGGGGAGCAACCCAAGACCCAGGCGGGCTCTCAGGGACCCTCATGGGCTGCCAGCTGGACAGCAGCCCAAGGGTTTGACGTGGGGCTCTCTTCCTTGCTGTGTGAGTCTGGGACCTCTCTGGGCCCTGGTTGTAATATGTGACCCTGCTTTGCCCAGAATTTGTGCACAGAGCAGATGACATGCTCAGTAGAATGCAAGGTACTAGAGCCACTGAGCACAGAGCCGGGATCAGCACAGCGTTCTAATCTGTAGGGCAGTCGGCACGGCTGACAGGCAAAGCTGCCAAGGCTCAGTGAGGGAAGGGAGGCCGGAGGGGCCGGGGTCTGGGGCACACTCTCGTCTGTCCTCCATCCCTGGAGGTGTTTCCTCTCCCCAGTCCGTGTTTGCTATTGACCCCCTGGCATCCATGCATTAATCACCCACCATTTGGACACATTTATTTGGTACCTTTTAAGGCCCTGTGAGAGGAGGAGTCGAGTGAGGCTTCAAAGAGACGTATAATTGAATTAGGGTGAAAAGCATAGAAACACGTAACTCAGGGCTCAGAAATGCGTTTTGATTGACGGAGCACAGACCCCTGCCGAGAAGTTGCTCCTATGCTTGAAGCCCCCAAGGGAGGGACTTTGCCTGCCCTGGGATGAGAGTCTACACCCTCCCGATCAGGTTTTTGGATTTTAGGGATGGAAAAGAAAAGGTACTTAGAGACATCCCAGAGAGGCCTCTGACCGAGATGATGGCGAGGGCAGGAATAGGGCTCTGGTGTCTCCAAGACTGAGCCAGGCAGGGCTCTGGGCGCCTTGGAGACTGTGGGATTGATGCTGCTGAATGCCAAGAGACACTAGGGTGCTGATCGGGGTGATGTCAGCTGGGCTTCCTCTCTGGAGGGTCAGGACTCACCCACGTGGTGCTGGACGGCCAAGCTCTCCTTCATTCTGTGGGTCTGAGAGGGCAGGAGATCCCACACCACTGACTGGGTGAGTGACTGCTCAAATGGGATTTAAAATAACTTTAAGCCGGGCACTGTGGCTCACACCTGTTATCCCAGCACTCTGGGAGGCCGAGGTGGGTGGATCACCTGAGGTCAGGAGTTCAAGACCAGCCTGGCCAACATGATGAAACTCCGTCTCTACTAAAAATTAGCCGGGCGTGGTGGTGCGCCCCTGTAATCCCAGCTACTTGGGAAGCTGAGGTGGGAGAATTGCTTGAACCCGGGAGGTGGAGGCTATAGTGAGCCGAGATTGCACCATTGTACTCCAGCTTGGGCGACAGAGTGAGACCCCGTCTCAAAATAAAATAAAATAAAATAAAATGACTTTTAAAAAATAAAGAGGTATGAATAAAAACAAAAACAACACACTGAAGCTTGGGGGATGCAGCAAAAGCAGTGCTAAAAGGGAATTTTTGACCTGTTAAATGCTTATGGTAAGGCCGGGTGCGGTGGCTCAAGCCTGTAATCCCAGCATTTTGGGAGGCCGAGGTGGGCAGATCACGAGGTCAGGAGATAGAGACCATCCTGGCTAACATGGCAAAACCCTGTCTCTACTAAAAAAATACAAAAAAATTAGCTGGGCGTGGTGGTGGGTGCCTGTAGTCCCAGCTACTCGGGAGGCTGAGGCAGGAGAATGGCACGAACCCGGGAGGCAGAGCTTGCAGTGAGCCTAGATCACGCCACTGCACTCCAGCCTGGGCGACAGAGCGGGACTCTGTCTCAAAAAAAAAAAAAAAAAAATGCTTATGGTGAAAAACAAGAAAGATCTCAAATCAACAACCTAACTTTACAACTTAAGGAACTAGAAAACAAAAACAAAAACAAAACAGACTAAGCCCAAATAGCAGAAGAGAGGAAATAATTAAGATTAGAGCAGAGATAAATAATATAGAGAATAGAAAAACAATAGAGAAAATCAATGAAACAAAAGTTGATTCTTTTAAAAGACCAACAAAAATTGACAAAACTAACTAGAATGACTAAGAAAAAAGAGAAAAAGCTTAAATTATCAAAATCAGAAATGAAAGTAGGGACATTACTACTGATTTTACAGGAATAAAAAGGATTATAAGAAAACGCTATGAACACTTGTACGCCAACAAATAGGATAACCTAGATGAAATGGAGAAATTCTTAGAAATACACAAACTATCAAAACTAAATCACAAAGAAATAGAAACTCCAAATAGACCCCTCACTAGGAAGGAAATTGGCTCAGTAATCAGAAACCTCCCAACAAAGAGAAGTCCTGGATTGATGGTTTCACTGATGAATTCTGCCAGAGATTTAAAGAACTACTCACACCTGTAATCCTAGCACTTTGGGAGGCTGAGGCAGGAGGATTGCTTGAGCCCAGGAATTTGAGACCAGCCGGGTCAACATAGTGAGACCTCATTTCTACAAAAAGTTTAGAAAAAAAATATCTGGGTACGGTGGTAGGTGCCTGTAGTCCCAGCTTTTTGGGAGCTCGAGGTGGGAGGATTGCCTGAGCCCAGGGGTTAGAGGCTGCAGTGAGCTATGATTGTGCCACTGCATTCCAGCCTGGACAACAGAGCAATACCCTGTCTCTCTCTCTCTCTCTTTTTTAATTGTTTTATTAGATCCTGACCAGCTCACAGAGGGAGGACTCTCACCCACATTTTACACACAAGGAGACAGACTCAGAGGCAGAGCCAAGTCTGCACGCCCAGGCTCTCTGAGGGCCACCCTGTGCCAGCCCCCTTCCACTCTGGTCCCTGGCCTTGGTGTGGTGGAGTCTGTGTTATGAATGGGGCCCTCTAAGATTCTTCCCACATGAGAAATTCTGTGACTCCAAGAATCAATATTTGAATTTCTCAAGCTCAAATTTTTTTTTTTGAGACAGAGTGTCACTCTGTCGCCCAGGCTGGAGTGCAGTGGCTGGCTCACTGCAACCTCCACCTCCTGGGTTCAAGCAATTTTCGTGCCTCAGCCACCCAGGTAGCTGGGATGACAGGTGTGTGTGCCACCACACCCAGCTAATTTTTGTATTTTTAGTAGAGATGGGGTTTCACCATGTTGGCCAGGCTGGTCTTGAATACCTGACCTCAAGTGATCCACCCACCTCGGCCTCCCAAAGTGTTGGGATTACAGGCATGAGCCACCGTGCCTGGCCACTTTTTTTTTTTTTTTTTTTTAAAGTAAAGAAAATAGATCAATCCGATCACAACTGAATACACAATTTCCTAAATCCACAAAACCTGAGGCTCACAATACTTTTTAACCAGGGCCTGAGTGAGGGTTAGAACATCATGTAATTTTAAGCTTTGCTTAAAATCTCCCAGGAAAAATGGCTTAGATGGCATGGCTCAGACTTCTCCTGTATATGCACCTAGAAATACTGAATCGCTCCACCTGGAGGTCTTGCAGGCCCCTCCATCTCTATGGGGCCAGCTTGGAACTTGCCTCTTCTTTTGTCTGGTCAACGCCAGTCATGATTTTTGGCTGGCTGGCATTTTTGAACCCCTTTGTATGTCTGGGGAATCTCCCCCATGCTGGGCCAGAAATGTGCTTCCCAGGGCCCCTTGCACCTAGACGTGCACACGGGAGCTGGTAGGCAGGACGGTCACTGGCCCTGCATAAGGATCTGTAGATGCCATGCGAGCCGCCCTGGCCAGGTGGCTGCCGAGATGCCAAGGGTCCGGTGGCAACCACAGCATCTGGCCCCAGTGCTGGTGGTATGTTCTTCTGGGCTGGGATTTGCATGGACCTCTGGCTGCAGGCCTGCCCTCCGGGACATTTGAAGACCCTGTGAGTTGACTGTATCCTTCATTAATCCTTCACATGCCTAAACTGCCTGGTATGGGTTGTGAGGAGGAATCTTGACTGATACATGCCTCCTCCCCAAGCTTCCTCCTCCTCTGTTTCCATCGGAAACATCCCTACCCTTGCCCAAGTGTGAAGCCCAACAGTCACTCTATCTCCTCTCTCCCTCCCCAGTTCCAGTCCCCCAGTCTTACCGACAACTCTACTTCCTACTTCTACAGCTCTGGAAGTGTCAGAGACATTTGAACCAAAGCAACTCCATCTTGAATAGGAGCTGGGTAAAATGAGGCCGAAACCTACTGGGCTGCATTCCCAGACAGTTAAGGCATTCTAAGTCACCCTTTGTGTGTCTGGGAAATCTCCCTCAGACTGGGCCAGAAACGTGCTTCCCAGGGCCCCTTGCACCTAGACGTGCACACGGGAGCTGGTGGGGAGCACAGTCACCAGCTCGTCATCACAGGATGAGATAGGAGGTCAGCATGAAATACAGGTCATAAATACCTTGCCGATAAAACAGGTTGCAGTAAAGGAGCCGGCCAAAACCCACCAAAACCAAAATGGCGACGAGAGTGACCTCTGGCCGTTCAATGCTTGGGAGCCTCGCACACTTGCCTGGCTCCCCACATGGCAATCATTCTGTCTGCCTTCAGGCTCCTGCACAAGCTGATGCTTCTACCTGGAGTTTTACTCCACTCTCTCCCTCCTTCCACCCCTACTTGGCCTTGGCTCTCAGCTTCTGGGAAAAGTTGTTTCCAACCCTCCCCTCAGAGTAGTCATCTCTCCATAGCCCTCTGTGTTTCTGGGGGCTGTTCGGCATGGTGGCTGCCTGCTCAGCCTTTGACACTTTCTTTAACACTTAGGGGCTCTGCGGCTCTAGGCAAGTTACTGAATCTCTCTGGGCCATCTTTGTGTCTTCATTTATAAAATAAGGTTTGTGAAAGGAGAATAAATCTCAGGACCCCCAAATCACTAAGCCAAAGGGAAAAGTCAAGCTGAGAACTGTGTCAGGCAAACCTGCCTCCATTCTACTCCTAAATAAGATAGCTACAAAGATTGAAAAAAAAAAGCCTACATGCCACATTTTCTTTCTTTCTTTTTTTGAGACGGAGTCTCGCTCTGTCAACCAGGCTGGAGTGTAGAGGCGCAATCTCGGCTCACTGCAACCTCCGCCTCCAGTTCAAGTGATTCTCTTGCCTCAGCTTCCTGAGTAGCTGGGACTACAGGCGCCCGCCACCACACCCAGCTAATTTTTGTATTTTCAGTAGAGACAGGGTTTCACCATGTTGGCCAGGATGGTCTCGATCTCCTGAACTTGTGATCCGCCCACCTTGGCCTCCCAAAGTGCTGGGATTACAGGCATGAGCCACTGGGCCCAGCCCACTTTCTTTATCCTAAATGAATAGCTAATAGATGCTGGTCTTAATACCTGAGTGATGAGTTGATCTCTGCAGCAAACCACCATGGCACACGTTTACCTATGTAACAAACCTGCACATCCTGCACATGTACCCCAGAACTTGAAATAAAAGTTGAAGGAAAAAAAAGCTACATACCTCCCTCACAACTTGCCCACAAGGAAATTCCTTGGATGAGGGACGGACAGAGCTCAAAGCCATCCCTCTGCCCACCGGAGACAAATGCACCTCTGATCGCCTCCTTTGCCTTCTTGTTTCACTGAGCCAGACTAAGGTACCAGTGACTATTCCTCCACCCTCCTCTCACAGGTAAATTGTGTATTCAGTGAAAGCCTAATCAGAGACCCCAAAGAATGCAACTGTTTGTCTCTTATCTACCTATGATCTGGAAGCCCCTCCCTGGCCTCGAGTTGTCCCTGCTTTCAGGACCAAACCAATGTACATCTTATACATACTGATTGACGTCTTCTGTCTCCCTGAAATGTATGAAACCAAGCAGTGCCCTGACCACCTTGTCGTCAGGACCTTCTGAGGCTGTGTCACGGATGCATGATCATAGCACCATCCTAGCTCCTTAACCTTAGCAAAATAAACTTCCCAAATTGACTGAGACCTGTCTCAGATAGTTTTGGGTTCACAGGTTCACCACATGTGCAGCCTCCACCCTTCTCCAGCCTGTTCTGGATGCTGCCCCTTCAGCCTGCATTTTCCTGTCTCTGCCTTCCCAGCACAGACTGGGGATGGGAGGGAGGGGGATGTATCTGCTTGGGACCAGCCTCTCACAGGGTCACAATGGGGCAGCCCTGGGGGTGGTAGCTGCCCACTGCTGCTGCCCTTTGGGGGCCTCCACGCCTCTTGGCTGTTCCCTTACCTCTGCCTAGGGCAGTGCAAATGCAGGCAGGCCTGCTTATTACACTTCACTTCATTGCTGTTTGCAGATACTGCATTGTTTTTACAAGATTGGAGGTTTGGCTGGGCATGGTGGCTCAGGCCTGTAATCCCACCACTTTGGGAGGCTGAGGCAGGTGGAACACCTGAGGCCAGGAGTTTGAGGCCAGCCTAGCCAACATGATGAAAACCTATCTCTACTAAAAATACAAAAATTAGCTGGGCGTGGTGGCGGGCACCTGTAATCCCAGCTACTTGGGAGGCTGAGGCAGGAGAATCGCTTGAACCCAGGAGGCAGAGATTGCAGAGTGCTGAGATCGTGCCACTGCACTCTAGCATGGGTGACAGAGAAAGACTCCGTCTCAAAAAAACAAACAAACCAAAAAACAAGAACAGATTGGAGGTTGGCGATGGCCCAGCATCCAGCAAGTCTATCGGTGCCATTTTTCCAGCAGCGTGGGCTCACTTTGTGTCTGTGTGTCACATTTTGGTAATTCTCACAATATTTCAAACTTTGTCATTATTATTGTATCTGTTAGGGTGATCTGTGGCCAGTCCTCTTGGATCTTACTATTGTAATTGTTTGGGGGCACCATAAACCAATAAGAAAGCGAACTAACGTGTTGCATATGTTCCAACTAGTCCACCAACTGGCTGATCTCTGTCTTTTTCTCCTCGGGCCTCCCTATTATCTGAGACACAGCAATATCGAAATTAGGCCAACTAATAAGTCTACAATGGTCTCTAAGTGTTCAAGTGAAAGGAAGAGTCTTGGGTCTCTCACTTTATGTATTTATTTTTGAGACAGGGTCTCGGTCTGTTGCCCAGATTGCCCGGACAGGAGTGCAGTGGTGCGATCATAGCTCACTGCAGCCTCGAACTCCTGGGCTCAAGTGATTCTCCTGCCTCACCCTCCCAAAGTGTGGGGATTACAGGCATGAGCCACCATGCCTGATGTCTGTCACTTTAACTCAAAAGCTAGAAATGATTAAGCTTAGTGAGGAAGGCCTGTTGAAAGCCAAGATAGGCTGAAAGCTAGGCCTCTTGTGCCAAACACTTAGCCAAGTTGCGAAGGCAAAGGAAAAGTTCTTGAAGGAAATTAAAATGCTACTCCAGTGAACACACAAATGATAAGAAACTGAAACAGTCTTATTCCTGGTATGGAGAAAGTTTGAACGGTCTGGAGAGATCAAACCAGCCACAATATCTCTTAAGCCAAAGCCTAATCCAACGCAAGGCCCTAACTCTCTTTAATTCTATAAAGGCTGAGAGAGGTGAGGAAGCTGCAGAAGAAAAGTTGGAAGCTAGCACGGGTTGGTTCATGAGGAATGAAACCACTCCATATTAAGGAATGAAACCCACTCCATAACATAAAAGTGCAAGGTGAAGCAGCAAGTGCTGGTGGAGAAAACTACAGCAAGTTCTCCAGAAGATCTAGCTAAGATCACCGATGAAGGTGGCTACATTAAACAGCAGATTCTCAGTGAGGATGAAACAGCCCTCTATTGGAAGAAGGTGTCATCTAGGACTTTCATAGCTAGAGTACAGAAAGTCAATGCCTGGCTTCAAAGCTTCAAAAGGATAGTGTAACTCTTGTTAGGGGCTAATGCAACTGTCATTTACCATCCCCAAATCCTAGGGCCCTTAAGAATGATGCTAGATCTACTCTACCTGTGCTCTAGAAATGGAAAACCAAAGGCTGGATGACAGCGCATCTGTTTCCAATGTGGCTTGCTGACTATTATAAGCCCACTGTTGAGACTTCCTGCTCAGAAAGAAAAGATTCCTGCTCATTGACAATGCACTGATGGAGACGTATAAAGAGATGAATGTTGTTTTCATGCCTGCTAACACGACATCCATTCTGCAGCCCATGGATCAAGGAGTAATTTTGACTTTCAAGTCTTATTATGTAACACATATATTTCATAACAGGTATAGCTGCCATATACAGCAATTCTTTTGGTTGGTCTGGGCAAAGTAAACTGAAAACCTTTGGAAAGGATTCGCCATTCTAGATGCCATTAAGGACATTTGTAATTCATGGGAGGAGGTAAAAAATATCAACATTAACAGGAGTTTGGAAGAAGCTGATTTCAACTCTCATGGATGACTTTGAGGGGCTCAAGATTTCAGTGAAGAAAGTCACTGTAGATGTCGTGGAAATTGCAAGAGAATTAGAAGTGGAGCCCAAAGATGTGACTGCATTGCTGCAATCTCGTGATCAGTTGCTTCATCTGTTCAACTTGAACAGATGAAGAGTTGCTTCCTTTTTTTGAAACAGGGTCTCTCTCTGCACAGGCTGGAGTGCCGTGGTTCGATCTTGGCTCACTATAATCTCTGCCTCCCAGGCTCAAGCAATCCTCCCACCTCAGCCTCCCGAGTAGCTGGGACTACAGGCGCTTGCCACCATGCCTGGCTAATTTTTGTGCTTTTTTTTGTAGAGACAGGGTTTTGCCCATTGCCCAGGCTGGTCTTGAACTCCTGAGCTCCAGCAATCCGCCCGCCTTGGCCTCCCAAAGTGCTGGGATTACAGGTGCTCACTACTGCGCCCAGCCAAGTTGCTTCATGAGTTGCTTCATATGGATGAGTCAAGAAAGTGATTCCTTGAGATGGAATCTACTCCTTGTAAAGATGCTATGAGCATTGTTAAAGTGAAAACAAGGGATTTAGAATATTACATAACATTAGCAGCAGCAGGATTTGAGAGGATTGACTCCATTTGTGAAAGAAGTTCTTTGGGTCAAATGCTATCAAACAGCATCACATGCTACAGAGAAATCTTTCGCAAAAGGAAGAGTGGATCTATGTAGCAAACCTCATTGTTGTCTTATTGTAAGAAGTCGCCACAGCCACCCCGACCTTCAGCAACCACCACCCTGATCGGCTGGCAGCCTTCAACATCAAGGCAAGACCCTCCACCAGCAAAAAGATGATGACTCGCTGAAGGCTCAGATGATCGTTAGCATTTTTAGCAATAAGTATTTTTAAATTAAGGTATGTACTTTGTTTTTTAGACACAATGCTATTACACACTTAGTAGACTACAGTATAGTGTGAATATAACTTTTATGCACTGGGAAACCAACAATTGGTGTGACTTGCTTTATTGTGTATTTGCTTTATTGCGTCAGTCTAGAACCAAACTTGCAATATCTCTGAAGTGTGACTGTAGTCACTTTGTAAATATGTCTTCCCTGAGCCATCTGGGGAAGTTCTGTGTTACATTCCAGGGCTGTCAAGAGGATTCAGTAAGAGCATTTTTCTGGCGCCCTAGCACAGAGCCTGGTGCAGCACGTTTTAGCTATAGTGCTTTTCCTGAAGCACTGCACCCATCAGTCTGCTTCACAACTGATAATTTTCTCATCTGTTTCTGCCAACAGACCAGATCCGCAATGCAGAGACCTTTCTCTGCTATATTATTAGTACTTATTGAGGAGTGCTTGGTCGACAAGAGCATGCTTGGTAGACAAGCAAAGTTAATGGTCCTATCTGCCTGTTTGCAGTGCCGTTGTGGTGTCAGGAGTATAAGAGGCAGGAATGGCCACAACACCCCCTGTGCAGTTGTCTAGGTTGTGCACTGCAAAAGTTGCCTGCATTGACGAGCAAGGGTAGCTGAGATTAGCCTGGGTTCTTCCCACCAAGCTGTGCTCCCAAGAAAGAGGAGTCTCCTAATTTGTTCAAAGGGGCTGCATGAACTACTGGTTCCTTGGGTCTCCACTCCCCGACAGAAAGTTTGTGATGCCTAAACCCAGTTTCTATTCATTTATACAGGAGACTCTGTCCTCCCACCTGTGCTCTACCACCTGGGCACTGGGCACCTCTTTTTTATGAGTTGCTCTCTGCCTTCCAGTAAGCCAGCAGCTTTCCACAGAAGTGCCTTGGCTTGAGAGGCCTGCAGAAACCAGCAGGGACAGGATCTCTGAGAAGTTCCCCAGCAGCCTGAACATCGGAGCCACTGATCTTCCCGATAAATAGGGGCAGACAAAGGCGAGTGAGCAGTGAGGTCCAGAGAAACCAGTTGTGTCCGGCCGCAAAAATAATGTCCCTGGCTGCAAAGTGGACTCAAAATGGACTAATAGGCAATTAGCACCAGAGTGCCCCCACCCAGCCCAGAGCCCATTAGACACAGGACGGCTTTAACCAAATCCTGTCTTAAAGAGCTCTGTTGAGAGTCTCCATAATGTAAGTAGGGCCTTAACGGGGAAAAACAGCCTGGTGACGCAGGTGAAGAGAGCGGTTCTTAGTGGGAGCTTATAAGTGGGCTGGAGGCGGCCGAGCGCTATTGGGGTGCTCTGCAGGGGCAGGTGGAGGCAGAGGCGGTTGCGTTTCAGTCCAACCTGTTCTGGTTAGCTCTGTTCCAGGGCTTCCGCCTACCCCCAAATCTCTTCCATATTTGGAGCTCAGAAGGGCACCACCGCTGTGGTGTAACCTGCGTCTCCACCTCTGCCCAGGGTGGTCAGATCTGGTATGTTCTGGGGACTGGAAGCAGGTGTTCAGGCTCCAGGCCGGCATGTGTCTGTGACACTGGCCTTGGCCCTGTGCCTCGAGTTCCCTTCCCTTCACTTTCTCCCTCCCTGGTGAGGCGAGAGTACGGCTGACATCACCTCCCCTCTGGGCAGCACCTTAGGGTCTCACCCTGGCTGCCTGCGGGAGCCACCAGGTGAGCTTTCCAAATGCTGATGCCCAGGCAAGATCCTGAGATTCCAATCAGTTGGTCTGGAGTGGGGTCCCAGTGTGGGGACTGTAAAAGCTCCCCCACTGGCTCATGTGCACCCAGGGCTGAGCCCGCTGGTCCCCAAGGCCTGTCCTGTTCATGCCCTCTCTGCTGGTTAGCCAGGCCCTGCAGGGAATTAGGCAGGTGCACCTTATTAGACCCCATGCTTGAATGAGACACCTGGGTAGCCTCTTAGACCCTTGAGCAGGAGCCCTCAATCGGGTTCCCAGACCCGCAGCATTGGTGAAGTGCAGAGTCTCAGGCTCAGCCCCAGACCTATGAACTAGAATCCCCCAGGTGGGGTCCAGCCATCTAAGTTTTAACAAGCCCTCAAATTTGAGAATCACCGTGCTAGAATAGTGATAGAATTATCACCGCAGTTCAGTGCTTTTCAAACTTTAACATGGACAGAACTCATCTGGGCATTGTATTAAAATGTAGATTCTGGGGCCAGGCGCAGTGGCTCATGCCTATAATCCCAGCACTTTGGGAGGCCAAGGCGGGCAGATCATGAGATCAGGAGATTGAGACCATCCTGGCTAACACGGTGAAACCCTGTCTCTACTAAAAATACAAAAAGCTGGGCGTGCTGGTGCGTGCCTGTAGTCCCAGCTACTCGGGAGGCTGAGGCAGGAGCATCGCTTGAACCTGGGAGGCGGAAGTTGTAATGAGCCGAGATCGTGCCACTGCACTCCAGCCTGGGCAACAGAGCGAGACTCTATCTCAAAAAAAGAAAAAAAAAAGTAGATTTGGCTGCACTCTGAGCTGGGGCCAAAATTCTGCATTTCTGACAGGGTCCCAGGTGCTGCTGCAGGTCCCAGGCCCACACTCTGAGCAGCGAGGTCGTAGGTGGAGTCATCAAGTGCCTTCTGCAGGCCGGACACCAGGCTAAGCTCAAACTTGGGTCCTCTCCTTTCATCTTCCCTAAATCATCTGACTTCATCTTGCTTCAGCTTCACAGTGGCTCATGCCTGTAATCCCAGCACTTTGGGAGGCCAAGGTGGGGGGATCACCCTTAGGTGAGGAGGTCAGGAGTTCGAGACCAGCCTGGCCAATATGGCAAAACCCCATCTCTACGAAAAATATAAAAATTAGCTCAGCGTGGTGGCAGACACCTATAATCCCAGCTATTCAGGAGGCTGAGGCTGGAGAATTGCTTGAACGCGGAAGGCGGAAGTTGCAGTGAGCCGAGATCGTACTACTGCACTCCAGCCTGGGTGACAGAGAGAGACTCCGTCAAAAAAAAAAAAAAAAAAGTAAATAAATAAATAAAGCATACAATTCCATGGGTTCTGGTATATCCACAGACTTGTGCAACCATCGCCATGATTGATTTTAGCATTTTCGTCATCCCAAACAGAAACCTCTCCCCTCAGCCAGCTCTCTCTCCACTCCCCATGCCCCCAGCTCCAAGAAACCACCATCCGCTTTCTGTCTCTGTATTTGCTTGTTCTGGACATTTCATACAAATGGAATCACACACCATGTGGGCTTTTGTGTCTGGCTTCTTTCACTCAGCAACATGTTCTCAAGGTCCGCCCTTGTGGCACCCGTCAGAACCGCATTCCTTTTGATGGCTGAATAATAGTCCATTGTCTGGAGAGACCACGCTTTGTTTATTCATTCATCTGTTGATGGCTACTTGGGTTGTTTCCATTTTTTGGATATTGAGAACAGTGCTGCTGTGAACATTTGTTTACAGATGAGGACGCGGAGGCGGAGGCAGCCACCTGGGCTAGGTCCCTAACCAGGGCACGCAGCAGCCGGCTGTCTGCCTCCCAGTCCCATGTACCTCTGCCTCCCACCGCCCACCTCAGAGGCCCAGGGCTGCAGCAGGTGAGGTGGAGGGGGCTGCACTTGTTTCCATGGGGTTCTTTCTGGGACTTACAGTCAGGGCTCCTGGATGTGCATCTTGGCTCCGTTCCTTCCTGGGGGACCTTGGGCAGCACACGTAAGCCTCAGCCTCAGTTTCCCCAGTAGACAAATGATGAGTCTATTAAGGGCTGTGTATTGAGGACAGAATGGGAATGAAGAAAGCCAGAGGGGTCTGAGAGAGGTGATCAGGAGGAGGAAGGTGGGGAGAGAAAGAGAGAGGGAGGGAGAGCGAACCTGAGTGCCTGCCCACCCGACTCCCAACCTCCGTGAGCAGAGGGCTGAAGCTTTCCCCTCCTCCCACAGCCATTTACCCAGCCCTGGGGGTAATTGCTATCATTTCAAGGCTGGGTAATGCCAGCAGATTAGAGAGGAAAAGGCTCCCTCGGGTTCAGCCGGCACATTAGGCACAGTTATAAATGTCAGCGCTGACGGCTCGTCAAGAGCCCCAGGATGGGGGCACAAGCTCCCCACTGTCCTCAGGCCCAGCCCTTCCCCCTCCTCTGGGCTAGGACCCGAGTGTAGGGTACTGCACTCCCCACAGCTCACCCTCCACCATCAGCCCCCTCCTGTTCACCTCCCCTCAGGGTTCAGACCCTGCTTCTGCTGCCTGGTGTGCACCCTCGGGCAAGGCTCTGAGCCTCAACTGCAAAATGGGCAGCAACAACAGCACATGCTCCATCAGCCGCCCTCGGCGCTGTGGGCCCTGGTCATCCTCCCAGCGATACTGAAGGAGATGCTCTGGAACCCCATTCGTCAGGAGGGGAAGAGAGATGAAGCCCCAGCCTGCGCCTCCATTTCCCCATCTGCAAAATGTGGAGGTTGGGTAAGAAGAGGAGACCCCTGAGTGCGCTTCCAGCCTTCACGGTCTCTGCCTCTGTCCTGAGGGTTGTGTGGCAGAAACCCCGGGCATCAGGCAGGGCAGGGGGAGGCAGTGGGGAGAGAGGTTGAAGGAAGGCTTCCCCACAGTGGGCTGCTCTGCCTCCACCGGCCTCCTGAGGCTGCCAGGAGTGTTTTTCTCCCATGGAGAAAGCCTGTGGGGTCCCTTCCTTGGGGCCTTTGCCAAGCCCAAAGGAGGTGCCATTAGTCCCTTGGGGAGCTCTAAGGGTCTGAGTCTCTGGAGCACACGAAGGGGTCCCCTATGTGTGTGAGAAAAGGCTTTGGGTCCCTAGGGAGGAGACCAGGCATGGGACAACCTGTCCCTCCCACCTTTCTTCCCCTCCCTTCCCTATTCCCAGTGCTATATTATGAACATTTGCAAACATGCGAAAAGCTGAAAGGATAATACAGAGAACACCTTGGCAGCCACTACCTACAACTGTACCATCTGCCCCCTGCCCCTCTGCCCCTTCATCTGCCCATCAAATTTTTGATGTATTGCAAAATAAGTTGCAGATGGACACCGCACCCCTAGAAACGCTAGCATGCACGTCACTAACTGGAGTTCAGTATTTGTTAACCATTTTTTTAGGGTGAAACTTATACATAATGAAATGGACAAATTTTAAGACTAGCAATCAATGCATCTTGACAAATGCACACACATGTGGGGCTCAAGCTCTTCGAGACAGAGGGTGTCACCGTTGCCTGGAAAGTTCACCCTTGCTCCTTCTAGTCCCCAGAAACAGCTGCTGTCTCTCTTTTTCCAACATCACTTGGCTTTGCCTGTTCTAAACATTCATGTAAATAGAGCCATACAGTATGTTTTTTTTTTTTTTTTGGGGGGGGCGGTGGGGGGGGCCTGGTTTCTTTTGCTAAGCATGTTTATTTTGAGATTTATCCATGTTTTCTCGTGTATTGGTAGTCCATTCCTTTTTATCGCAAAGTAGCAAGCCACTGCATGAATAGAGCCTGCTCGTTTACCCGTGGATCTGTTGACCCTTTGAGTTGTTCCCAGTTCGAGGCTATCATGAATAAAACTGTTGTGAACACTTGTGTGTGAGTCTTTGTGTGGATATGTTTGCATTTCTCTTACATAAATGCCTAGAAGTAGGATTATTGGTCTTCCTCCTTTTATGGGATTAAAAAAGAAAAAGAAAGAATGAAAGAGAGAGAGAGAGGGAAAGAAAAGAGAGAAGAAAAAGTAAAGGAAAAGCAAAAAGCATAGGTAACCAGATTGCAGAAACTTTGAACAATAACCATCGTCGCTCCAAAGAAACTGCTACCCCAGGAGTCCTCGACAGGCTATGGAGGAAGGCTTGGCACTGAAACAGACTTAGTGCAAATCTTGCTTTGCCACTTGTAAACTGTGTGACCCTAGGGAAGTTTCTTAACCTCTCTGAGCTTTAGTTCTTCCTCTGTTGTAAACTGAGAACAATGAGAGCAGGCAGTTTACGGTCGTTAGGGGGAATTCCCCAAGAGAAAGGCTGTAGAAGGCCTGGCCAGAACTTGGTCTGCAGTGGGTCATAGCTAACATGAGCCCCTCTCCCTACCTATATGTTTTGCGAGGTCCAAGGTCTGATGTCGTCTCAGTGAAGCTTTTCCTGAAAATCTAGTTACAAATGTAAAGTGCCAACACTCACAGGAGACTTTCCACGAACTGGCATGCCTCTGAGTGCTCTGCAAGTATTAGCTCATTTAATTCTTTCAACAAGCCCCAAAAATAGCTTTATTATCATCATATCTATTTTGTAGGCACAGAGAGATTCAATGATTTGCCTAAAGTCACACAGCAAGTTAAGTGATGAAGCTTGGTATGGCCGATCTCTGTGGGTTTGCCTTTCCTGGACTTTTTTTTTTTCTTTTTTTGAGGCAGAGTCTTGCTCTGTTGCCCAGGCTGGAGTGCAGCAGCTCGATCTTGGCTCACTGCAGCATCTGCCTCCAAGGTTCAAGCGATTCTCATGCCTCAGCCTCCCAAGTAGCTGGGATTACAGTCACACACCATCATGCCTGGCTAATTTTTGTATTTTTAGTAGAGACAGGGTTTCACCATGTTACAGGCAAGACTGGTCTCAAACTTCTGACCTCAAGTGATCCACCCGCCTCAGCCTCCCGAAGTGCTGGGATTACAGGCGTGAGCCACCGTGCCTGGCCCCTTTTTCTGGACATTTTATATCAGTGGAATCCTACCGACTTTTTTCACCATGCATTGTGTTTCCCAGATCCATCCATATGGTGCCCATGTTGTAACATGTACCAGAACTTCCTTTTTTTGATTAATTAATGTTCCGTTGCCTAGATACACACCATTGTGTTTATCCCTTCATCCTTTGATGGACATTGGGTTATTTCCACCTTTTAGTGATTGTGATTAATGCTGCTATGGACATCTGTGTGCAAGTTTTGGTTTGAATACCTGTCTTTAATTCTTCTGGGCATGTACCCAGAAGTAGGGTTGTTGGGCCAGATGGAAAGCTGTATGTAACCTCTTGAAGAACTGCCACACTGTGGGTTGTTTTCAAGCACTCTTGGGGTTGTAGCTGAAGACATGGATGATTGAGTGGAAGATGGTTTTGCAACGCCCGTGGGTGTCTTAGAGAAACCAGAACATGATAAAACCAGCATCACTAAACTTTCACAGTCGCTCCCCTGCCAAGCCAAGCCTCCCTCCCACACCTGGTCATTTTCTTGGGGCTATCTGGGCTCTTTACTGAGCTTCCCTCTCCTTCATCCCTGACCTCCTGGGGCACCTTCCTCCAGCAGGGCAGTCCTCTGAGGTTGATCCTGCAGGGTCCCTTCTGGGCACCGGGTGCCAGCACTCCTCCTGGCTGAATCCCACATACAGCCAGGCTAGAGGGCTTTGCAAGTGGCAGGGGAACACCTCAATGCCCAGTTCTCGGGACCCTGCCTTGCCTCCCATGCTAAGGGCATCAGGAGCCCGGGCAGCATCCATACCCCACCTCACCTCCCTCCCACGGTCCATAGGGTCACCAGGAAAGCCAGGCCCGGGAGCACCAACGGGGAGGCACCCCTCGCAGTGAACCTGAAAGTTTATTATCCAGTCCACACATTCCCAACCCTTGCTGTGGGCAAGGTACTGTTCACAGGCTGAGGACACAGTACTTGTCCTCATTGAGAAGGTCCCCAAGACCCAGCTACATAATTTCCAGGGCCTGGTGCAGAATGACACTGTAGGGCCCCTTGTTCAAAAATGTAAAAGATTTTGAAGGTAGGGATAGCAGGGGCCCTTCTATCTGCACAGGTCCCAGCCCACAAAGCTGTGTGTCTCTGCCCTCATGGAGCAGACATTCTAGAACAGCACTAATGCCCTGTACATGGGGAGTGGGTCATTAGGCCTGAGCCACCCATGGGCCCTGGGTGAACTCAGGCACAAGAAGTGACTTTGGAAAACGTCCGTCCATTTCCCACTTTAGCACTGGAAACACCAGGGCCGAGAGAGGAGCTCTCAGCCTGCCCAGGGCTCAGGCACGGCAGCGACCAGCACCCGCAACCTGCATTGGAGCCTGAGCGTTGCACTGCACCCCCTCCTCACCCTCCCTGCTTTGGAGAGGGTGCAGGCTTTGCAGGAGTGGAGGTCTGAATGAACTCAGGTGTGGACGCGTGTTGGGAAGACACTGCGAGGCCCGGCCTGCCAGCAAGGTAAGGAAGAGAGGATGATGTGTGTCCCCACCCTGGGCCAGGAGGAGCCCCCGACAGTTTGCCTCACAAACAGCTGAAAACCATTTAGAGAATTGACACTCTGACCTCAGCATCCTCTCAGTCCACAAAGATAGATTCCTGGGGACCATGCCGTTCTGTCTCTGGCTGGATTTTTCTTTTTTGAATTGAGGTAAAATACACACCACATGAAATATATCATTTTAACCATCCCCCCTCTGCAGCCCCTGGCAACCGTCAATCTGCTTTTTGTCCCCATGGATGTATCTATTCTGGACATTGCATCCAAATGGACTCCTATAGCATCTGGCTGGGTTTCAAATGATCCTGGCTTCCATTTGTTGAACGCTGATAATCCCTGTGTCAGCATATGCTGGGTGCTTCTATCCGCATTATCTCAGCTCATCCGCATGACAGCCTAACAGCTGGCACGTCTCACAGAGGGGACAACTGCTCTCAGAGAAGCCATTCACACAGCAGGTGGCAGCCCCCAAGCCCTCTGACCTCAAGGACCTCAAAGACTCTGGCGTGGCAGAGTCGAGCCGGCCGTGTCAGGGAAAGAGCCGGACTCATCTTTGTGTCCAAAATAATATGAGCAGTCACAGGGGAGCTCTGAGGGGCTCAACACCCTCATGTTCAGATGCAGAGAGGCCAAATGGTGGCAATGCCTAAGACCTTGCCAGCAGGCGGTAGCAGAGCTGGGCAAGTAGGCGAAGAGCCTGGGGGGCTCTAGTCCCCCTCCAGCAGCCAGCCCCCAGTCTCCACCTCAGCACCCCCTGGGGAAGGCCCAGGGTAGAGCTGACTCTCCACCCACAGCCAAGGGAGGAGCCTGGCACCTCCTCCATTTCCTCTCCTCATTTAAAGAATTACCACTCCTGAGGGGTGTTTGCTTTTTGAGAGAGAGAGAGAGAGAGAGAGAAGAGAAAAGAGAGATTCATCTGCACAGCTTACGTATCCCACGGACGGCAGGAGTTAATAAGAGAGTCTTCTCCGCAATTAATACCCTGGTTTGGTCAGAGGACGGGAGCATTGCCGTCCTCTGTTGATCTGCCTAGAAGACCAAACTCACCACCCAAAGCGGAACTCCCCTGGGGACTTTTTGTTCCCAGCATTCCAAGGCAGCTGCAGAAAAGGAACACAGCTTGCTCCTCCAGGGACCCGGCCAAGTGCCTTGGGTGGACAGGCCCAGGGACGCGGCAGGACAGCCAGGCCTGGGGGTCTGTGCAGAGAGGGGCAGCAGCTGAGCCCAAGATGGTGCCATTCAGGGCCCAATAACAGGTAAAGTATTATTAGTGAGGGTGCCAGGAATGAGAGTGCTCATTGTGGGTGGCGTCACAGAGTCAGAAAAGGATAAACCAGATGAATCCTCAGGTGCTCACTTGGCGTGGGAGGCCTGAGTTGAACTCACACACATAGGTGGATACAAAAATACATGTGTGGGTAGGTGGCTCTGCCCACTGAGAGGGCCATGAGCAGCATCCCCCCAGCAGCCATGAGCACAGTGCCCGCCCAGATCTTGGTCTCTCATGCTGTCCTCCAGCAGGCTCCTCGGAGGAAGCACCTGGAATCCTGTGTTGCACCATGAAATCAGGTGGCCTCAAAGAAGGGTTGGGACGTGTCACAGATACCCAAAAGCCACCCTGAATTGGCCAAATTGGGATGCTGTGAGCATCAACGTTAACAATCGTAATAACAGACTGTAACCCAGTGAAGGAATAGGAAAGCATAAGTCCTTGCAGATATAAGCAAATGAATGAATAAATGGAAAATGTGGTGAGCAATGGAATAATGGCATAATCTCAAAATTGCTTATTCATGACGAAGGGGAAAATAGTACCTTTACACTGGAGAAGCCTGATAGACATCATCTAATCGAGTAAGCCCTCCCCTGGGTGCCATTTCCCTGGCAACACCTGTGCTCTCCCGCTCTGGGGCTTTGCTCACCTGTGCGTCACCTGACATGCCCTCCTCTCTGCTCTCAGCTATTAAAATCCTACCTATGATTCACACCTGGCTCCAAGGCCACACCCTCCCCAGTGCCTTCTCTGACCACTCCCACCAACAGTGACTTTAGATCCTATTTCATTCATTCACTCAATGCTATGATGCTCCTACTGCATACTGAATGAGAGGATGCCACTGGGGATACAGCAAACATTGATCAGGGAGCTCCCCGGTCTGCAGGGGACAGTAGGCAGGTGACCCTCCCATGAAAGGGGCCTCTTGTGTTTTACGGCTGGGCTGGAGCTAACGCAAGGTGGGAGTGGGGATGTTTCAGGCAAAGGTGTTGCAAGACAGTGGGTATGAGTCATCCCCAAGTCCTGAGCTCAGCGTGACTGGTTGGGTGGCAAGATGGAGAGGAGAGTGGCACTGCTAGGAAGCCCCTAGTCAGACAGTAAGAATTCCACCCAGGACTTATATGTCACCAGCATTTTGCTATAAACCAAGTGGTCCTTGGTTGGTGGGAAGCCCAGTCTGGATCCTGGTCCATTGTGTGGGTTTGGGAAACCCCCTAACCTCTCTGAGTTTCCAGTTTTTCGTCTGTGACATCAGGGGCTGGGTTGAACAGTGTGTGGTTAAGCTGGAATCCAAGAATTTTACCTCTGGAAGGCAGTGCAGCAGGGCGAACAGAGTTCATGGGTCTCAAGGTCAAAGGGCCAGCTGAGGGAGAGCTGGAGATGCTTGGACCGGCTGGCTCTGGGCTCCAGCAGGGACTGCCGTGTGAGAATGTGAGTTCCCTGGGCTGCCACCCCTTCCAGTCTTCCAAGTGTGGGAAATGCTGCATTTGGGTGAAGTCTTTTCTGTGAGTCCTGGCGATTAATTCTCACATGACAGAGCTGTGCTTGGCATTTCTTTATTGAAAGGGCTTTCTACAGTAAAGACTCCAGCAGCCAGCTGGAAGGGAGGAAGATGTTGCCCAAGCCCCACTGGAAAGCCAGACTGCCCTGCTCTCTGGGGGATTCTGGTGGGAGAGGGACCAGGCCCCTCGAGCTCCTGCTTGGCCTTAGCTGCTGTGTGTGAGCAGAGAGCAGCTCCAGGAGCAGGCTTGAGGCCTCTGGCTCTCGGCTTCCTTCGCAGCTGTCATTCAGACTCTGCAGCTTCCCTGTCTTGCTAGGAGCCTGCACTGACTTTTCCCACCTGTGGGCTCCCTCCTGGCTGTGCACAGGCCTGGCACCCGCAGGTGTTCACCTGAAGGGTGGGCCCCTAGTGGCTGGCTGACGTCTGCGGGGATTGGCATGGTGACTTCTGCCCAATGGCCTTGGTCCCTTATCCAAACATCCTCCACACCTCAGACTGGCCGGGCAGAGGCTGCCAGGGGAGCCCAGGAGTGTGTGTGGCCTCGGGACATGCACACTCTTGG
Organism: Pongo abelii; assembly: GCF_028885655.2. Lineage (NCBI taxonomy): Eukaryota > Metazoa > Chordata > Mammalia > Primates > Hominidae > Pongo > Pongo abelii. The sequence continues at coordinate 18,881,388 of NC_072004.2, read as the reverse complement.
CCCTGGCTGCCCCCCTGCGCTTTCAGAGCACCTCCTTTAGCCTGGAAGGTTTGGGGGCTTCTGGAATCCTCTGAGACCTGGCTGTACCTCAAGGCCTTTCACACCAGCCCCTTGGAACTGACATCAAGACCCTAAGGCCTCGGGGATTTAGGGGAGACGGCCAACGGAGTGGGGGCCATGAGACCCACAGGGGTGTGGAGGGGCTGGAAGAAATCACAGCCTTAGGGGAGACAATGGCTTCCTGTGCTTCCTGGATTCTAACGGGGGTCCTGGAGCCTTGCAACCCACCCCCTGCCCGGTCTCTCCCATCCCTCTCCTTCCTCCTCTGGCCTCGCTCCAGGATCTGACAGCTGCGGGCTTGACTCTCAGCCCCACCACTCACTGTGTGCTCTCAGGGAAGTCACTTAACTTCTCAGAACCTCAGTTTCCTCATCTGTAGAATGGGTAGGAGAATAGCACGTTTGAACCACAGAGATGTGAGTGGTTAAGGATGCCTTCCCGTGTCAGGCGTGTCCCGTGCTGCCTGGCACGTGGTAAGTGGTCAGGTGAATTCCACTCCTCCTGACGTTGCTGTGGTCACCCTGTCCTCCCCTGACGGCAGGCGCTGGGGAAGCAGCTGTGGGCTGCAGAGGCTCAGGCCCTCCTGATGGCCGCAGCGTCGTCTCAGCTCCAGCCAAGTGCTGCAGGAATGTGGCTTGCCATACCACAAACTGCTCTCTCGGGTGACCATGGGGATTCGGAATTCTCTTGTGAAAGCTCCTGAATGTTAAGTGGAGGTAGTGCAGCGTTGGCAGTCACTGCCCTGCCCGTGTCCCCACCATGAGGATTGCCAGATGAAATGCAGATCAAGTGAGCCATGATCCTGCCACTGCACTCCAGCCTGGGCAACACAACAAGACCCCGGCTAAAAAATACAGATTGTACAGGTTGCCAGTGAACTCTGATTTGGGATATTTATTAATTTACTTTCATAGGTCACTATAACCTCGTGCTCTTGGGCTCATGAGATCCTCTTGCACTGATCTCCCAAAGCACTGGGATTACAGGTGTGAGCCATGGCACCTAGCCTAAATTTGGATTTTTTTTTAGTATAAATACATACTAAATATTGCATGGGACACACTTATCTGAAAATTTTGTTTATTCAATATTGAAATTTAATAATAAATTTATTAAATTTATTATTAATTTATGAAAGCCCTGTGTGCCTGTGCATGTGTGTGCGTATGTTTTTCTCTCTTTATCTCTGGCAACCCTACCTGTGACTCTTCCCATTTCTGAGCATGCAAGCTCAACTCCAACTGTATCTGCACTTTTTGGCCCACAGACCTGTTCTGACCACTGGCACCCACTGCTCTGCACCCACTGGCACCCACTGGCACCCACAGCCAGGAAGGGCTGGGGAATACTCTCCTGAAACAGTGACATACCTGGCGTATTCCACACAGGGACAGATCATTTTTTAACACTTCCCTTCTCTACATGACAAAATTACATTCAATACTAATCATGAAACAAAAGGAATAATATTAATAGCTAAAAAAGGAATGCAAAGCCAGGTGCAGTGGCTCACGCCTGTAATCCAAGCACTTTGGGAGGCCAAGGCAGCTGGATCACTTGAGGTGAGGAGTTCGAGACCAGCCTGGACAACATGGTGAAACCCCGTGTCTACTAAAATTACAAAAATTAGCTGAGTGTGGTGGTGGGTGCCTGTAATCCCAGCTACTTGGGAGGCTGAGGCAGGAAAATTGCTTGAACTCAGGAGGCGGAGGTTGCAATAGGCTGAGAGCGCAGCACTGCATTGCAGCCTGGGCAACAGGAGCAAAACTCTGTCTCAAAAAAAAAAAAAAAAAAAAAGAGGAAATGCAGATGAGAATTTGCTTGCAAGGACCTTTCTGTATGAAATCATGATGAGGAAAAATGGCATCAGAAAAGTGATAAAAACTTTCCTTCATGTTGATCAGTCACGGTAATGGATAATGACATTATGGTTTCTATTTTCAGCTTTCTTTTCTGCAGCTGTGTCAAGTGATTTTGTCAACATTGGTCTTCCTCACGGATTTGTGTTGAATAGCCAGGCTTCAACACAGTGGGCTGAACAGTCAGCCCATATTCTCTCCTAGGGAATGGATGAGCACTGTTCATTAACTTTAATTTTGTAAAGTTTCTTTTTGATGAAGCAATGGGTACAAAATGTTAGAAAAAGTCTTCAACATAAGTATAACTTTGGTAGAGTTCTTTCTTTTTTTGAGACGGAATTTCGCTCTTGTTGCCCAGGCTGGGGTACAATGGCTCGATCTTGGCTCATCGCAACCTCTGCCTCCCAGGTTCAAGCGATTCTCCTGCCTCAGCCTCCCGAGTGGCTGGGATTACAGGCCTGTGCCACCACGCCTGGCTAATTTTGTATTTTTAGTAGAGACTGGGTTTCTCCATGTTGCTCAGGCTGGTCTTGAACTCTTGACCTCATGATCTGCCAGCCTCGGCTTCCCAAAGTGCTGGGATTACAGGTGTGAGCCACTGCACCCGGCCTTGTAGAGATTTTTAAAAATCCCATTTCACAGTACATTCCAGAATGGGCAACATTGTCGAGGTCTTTGTTTCTCTGGGATCAGTTCTAGCAGTTTTCGATTGTCTTCACAGTAGAGAAATATTGAGTGAAAATGGAAACTCCAAGTGAAAACGAAAACTCTAAGTGCTGATGAAAGTAACTCAAGCTCTGTCTTTTCGTCCTCACAGCCTCTGGGCTGTAGCTGCTTATTCTGCATATCCTGCTGGGACCTAAGAACATGAGACCCAGAGGTTTAGAGACGGAAACTGCACCTGAATGAGCTGGAGAGGTCCTGGAGCATTAGGAATTCACTCTCGAAACAGATGCTTGTAGCTAAATATGCATGTCAGGGCTGAACTGGGTGGGAGTTTGCAGAACTAACTTCTACATGTACAATATAAAGTTTATTAAAGAATGAATAATAAAAAGTGTGAACTTGGAGCTTCATATATATCATTAAAACTCAACAGTTAACTCTGGAAATATTCTGGAACTTGAATGAACAAAAGATCTAGGAACCTGGAAAACATCTCTGATGATGTTTAGAATTGTCTGTGCATGGTAATAATAAAAAGACTGATTTACAGTTGGTCATATTGAGAGGTGAAGCCGGCTGGGCTTCTGGGTGGAGTGAGGACTTGGAGAACTTTTCTGTCTAGCTAAAGGATTGTAAATGCACCAATCTGTGCTCTGTGTCTAGCTAAAGGTTTGTAAACACACCAATCAGCACTCCGTAAAAACAGACCAATCAGCACTGTGTAAAATGGACCAATCAGCACTGTGTAAAATGGACCAGTCAGCGCCCTGTAAAATGGACCAATCAGCAGGGTGTGGGTGGGGCCAAATAAGGGAATAAAAGCTGGCCACCCTGTGCCACCAGCAGCAACTAGCTCAGTCTGGTTTTGTGTAAGCGTTATGTTTTTTTGCTCCTTGTAATCTTGTTGCTGTTGATTGTTTGGATCTGCAGTAATTGTAAGACACACATCGCAAAGGTCTGTAGCTTCACTCCTGAAGTCAGGGAGACCATAAGTCCACCAGGAGGAATGAACAACTGTGGACCCGCCACCTTTATAGAGCTGTAACAGTTATCACCGAGGTCTGCAGTTACACTCCTGAAGTCAGCGAACCCACGAACCCACCGGCAGGAACGAACAGCTCTGGATGTGCCGTTTTTAAGAGCTATAACACTCACTGTGAAGGTCTGCAGCTTCACCTTTGAAGCCAGTGAGAACACGAACCCACGAGGAGGAATGAGCAACTTTGGTTGCGCCACGTTAAAGAGTTGGAACACTGACTGTGAAGGTTTGTGGCTTCACTCTTGAAGTCAGTGAGACCATGAACCAACCACAAAGAAGAAACTCTGGACACATCTGAACATCTGAAGGAACAAACTCTGGACAGGCCATCTTCAAGAACCGTAACACTCACCGCGAGGGTCCGCAGCTTCATTCTTGAAGTTAGCGAGACCAAGAACCGACTGGAAGGAGCCAATTTCAGACCCAATATTGTTGTAGAATTCTTTCCAGAGTCTGGGTGTGGTGGCTCAGGCCTGTGATCTCAGAGCACTTTGAGAAGTCGAGTTGGAAGGATTGCTTAAGGCCAGGAGTTTGAGTCCAGCCTGGGCAACATAGTGAAACCCTGTCTCTGCAAAAAATTAAAAAATCCAGATGTGGTAATGTGTGCCTGTGTCCCAGCTTTCATGGAGGCTGAGGTGGGAAAATGGCTTGAGTCCAGGAGTTCAAAGCTGCGAAGAACTGTGATCACGTCATTGCATTCCAGGCTAGGCAAGAGTGACGACCCCCAACTTTTAAAATATATATTGTTGAGGCAGAGTTTCACACTGTCCCCCAGGCTGGAGTGCAGTGGCATGATCTTGGCTCACTGCAACGTGTGCCCTCAGGTTCAAGCAATTCTCCTGCCCCAGCTTCCTGAGTAGCTGGGGTTACAGGCGCCTGGCTAATTTTTGTATTTTTAGTAGAGAAGGTTTCACCATGTTGACCAGGCTGGTCTGGAACTCCTGACATCAGGTGATTCACCCGCCTCGGCCTCCCAAAGTGCTGGGATTACAGGCGTGAGCCTGGCCTAAATAAAATTTTTAAAAGAATAAAACAGTTATCTTCAGACAACTCGTCACTTCATGGCCTGCGTCGGCAGGGCCCTGCCTTTGGCATCCTCTGCCTGGGGCCAGCTATTTTCTGACGTGAGTTGGGGTAAGTGTCCCAGCTCCGTCGCTCCGGGACGGAGGGGCTGATCTGAGCCTGGGCTTTCTGGGGCAGATTGGAGCTCCAGCTGCCCCAGGGGTAACTATGTCAGTAACTTGCCCTTCCTTGGTTGCTCCTCCCGTCTCCTTTACTCTGTGTGTCTTCCTTCCTCCCATACCAGTGTTTCCTGGACCAGCTTATGAATCAAGTGCTTGCACTTATATCCTGTCTCAAGATCAGTTTCTGGGAGAATCCCAGTCAGGACAGTAGCTCATTCAAATAAAATAAAATAAAATAAAAAAAACACACAGCAACAGGCCGGGCGCAGTGGCTCATGCCTCTAATCCAGCACTTTGGGAGGCCGAGGCAGGCAGATCAAGAGATCGAGACCAACCCAGCCAACATGGTGAAACCCTGTCTCTGCTAAAAATACAAAAATTAGTTGGGTGTGGTGACGCGCGCCTGTAGTCCCACCTACTCAGGAGGCTGAGGCAGGAGAACTGCTTGAACCCAGGAGGCGGAGGTTGCAGTGAGCCGAGATCACGCCATTGGACTTCCGCCTAGCGGTAGAGCAAGACTCCGTCTCAAAACAAAAAACAAACGAAAACAACAGTGACAACAAAACACACAAAAGACAAGCCAACAGAATAACATCACTGGTCCCCAGAGAGATATCCATCTGTCCAATCCATCTGATTGGATAGGCAGGTGATAGGGAGGTAGGTAAGCAGGGCGATAGAATGAACAGTGTGACTGCAGCTCATGGAGCGGAAGTTCAATGTCTGTCTTTTCTAATTTTCCTGTTCTCTGAGTTCATGTCTCATGGAGCGGAAGGTCAGTGTCTTAGTTTTCTAATTTCCCTCTTCTCTGAGTTCGTGTCTCCTTCCAACTCTCCCTCCCCGCCAGCCCCCACAAAGTGAAAACCAAAGCCCCCAGATCTTATCTGTTAAGCCCTCAACCTGACGTCGGGGAAAGAACCCTGACCTGTCCTTCCTCCCTCTTTCTGGCCTGAGAGGGCCACACTTGGTAGGGAGTAATCCTCCTTTTCACAGCTAATAACACAGAAACGAGTTCCTTCTGCCCGTTGGGCAAGGGCCACAGGGATGGGCCTCAGCCCACGGCAGAATAGGCTCCACAGCTCCCGAGGGAAGTTTGGGAGCAGCCCAGGAGCTCCTGTGGGCAGGCAGTAGGCGTGACAGAAAGAAAAATCACAGCTCACACCAAGTAAGGCCTATTGCTGGGTGCGCTGAACCTTTGGGCAAAACTTTTGTTTCATTTAGCAAACCTCCATAACAACGCTCTGAGGAAGTGATTCCCACTTTCAGACAAGGAAACTGAGGCTCAGAAGGCAAAGTCACCTGGCTGTTTCACAGGGCTTCGGGGGTGGAGCACTTCCCAGAAGCAAAGCGGGCCAGAGCCCTTTCTCTGATCAAACTCTGCCCGTGGCTCCCACGTCACTCCAGGTAGAAGCTGAAATGCTTTCCGTGGCTCACGTGGCTCTGCTTAATCTGTCCCCCACCCTCACCCGACTACCCCTAAGGCTACCCCCCACCACACTGCCTCTTCTGGTTCTTCAGATAGCTCTGGATCCTCCCGCGTTGGGGCCGCCATCCCTGTATCTGACTGGAGCTAGCTTCCCATGGAAGTAGGTGACCCGCAGCCCCCTCCCTGCGGCCACCAGGTCTCTCTCCACAGGCAGCTTTTCCTCTCGGCCTTCCCTGGCCTTCCTGTTGGAGATCGCAGCCCTCCCACCCACTGTCCTCCTGCGGCCAGGACTCCCTGACGTATTCTCCATATATCTTACATATTTATGTATTGGATGTCTGCCTCTTTCCAGCAAAACATTGGCTCTGAAAGGGCAGAGACTTTTGCATGGTTTGTTTGCTGTCATTTCTCCGGTGGCCAGAACATCATCTGGCACATAGTAGGTGCCCAATATGTGTTTAATGGATGAATGAGTTGGGACCTGCACCCAGGTAGTTTGAACTAAAGTGAACTAACTAAAATGTACCCTGACAGAAACCAAACCTCACTGAATTGCAAATCATACTTCAGTATTTAAAAAATTTATTTTTACTTTTTATCATGGAAATTTTGAATAAACACAAAGTAGCAAGAATAGTATAACATGTCACCCAGTTGCAACAATTGTCAACCCACGGGCAGTCTTGCGTCATGTGCACCTTCTCCCACTTCCACCCTTCCTGTGTTATTTAGTTTAAAAAGTACCCCAACATTTAGCATCTTAGTAGTTTAGCAAAATAACAGTTCCTGTGGATCAAGAATCTGGGCCCGTCTCATCTGATGGCTCAGCTGAGGGCAGAGCTGCTCATAAGCTCATTCAGGCGGTTGTCGGTAGGACTCAGCTCCTCCAAGGCAGGGGGCCAGAGGCCTCCCTCAGTCCTTTGCCAAGTGGGTCTCTCCAGAGGGCAGCTTACAACACGGCAGTGGCTTTGCCAGGGTAAGTAAGGCGGGATGCCGGGTGGGGGGAGTCCAATTGAGAGGGGAGTCACAGTCTTTTGTGAACTAACCTCAGAAGTGACATCCCAGCCCAGGGCAGTGGCTCAAGCCTATAATCTCAGCCCTTTTGGAAGCTAAGACCGAGAGTTTGAGATCAGCCTGGGCAACATAGCCAGACCCCATCTCTTAAAAAAAAAAAAAAAAAATTAGGGGGGTTTGAGTGCACACACCTGTAGTCCCAGCTACTCAGAAGGTTGAGGCAAGAGGATCACTTGATCCTGGGGGGTTGAGGCTGCGGTGAGCTGAGATTGCACACTGCACACCCGACCTAGGCAACACAGTGAGACCCTATCTCAAAAAAAAAAAAAAAAGAAAAAAGAAAAAAGAAGAAAAGACATCCCATGGCTTTTGTGGTATTCAGTTCATTCAAATCAAGTCCCTAGGTTTCACTTACACACAAGGTGAGAGATTGCACAAGGGTGTGAATGCCAGGAGGGGCCCTAGCCCATGCCTCCTAGAGAAATGTGGGCTCATGGACACAGGGCCCCGTGCCCGAATGCTCACCACAGCATTGCCACAAGCCAGAGGCTTTGTGCACCATGGTGCATCCCCCCAGCCCTCCTGGCCCAGCAGTGCTGTGCTGTGGCATTGCCTCCACCCTGCCTGCCCTGTCCTCTGCTCTTCTGTCTCTGGGCTTGCTCAGCCCCTGCAGGTACAGGCTGAGTTTGTGAGGGAGCTGATGTTCTCAGGGGCAATCTTGAACCGATGGGAATGTGAGTCTGTAGATGAGTCTCTGACCTCTGTCCTATGCCTTCTATGTAGTGCTTCATACAGTCCTTGGTGGGGTCAAGCTGCCGGTGCCAACAGCAGTGAACACCTTTGCTGGGCACCCTGCGTTGTTTCTGGACTCTTCCCCTGTTTTGGCCAGCTTCTGAGATGACCTCTGATGAGCCTCACCTCCAGTCTTCATGCTCTGTGACGTCTGTGGTCTGTTTACCTAGCGGAGTAAGGTGGAGGTGATGGTGTGTGACTCCCGAGGCTGGGTCACCGAAGGCATTGTAGTGCCCTCCTGCGTCTTTTGGATTATCACCCTGGAGAATGCCAGCCGACATGTTGTGAGGACATTCAAGCACCCTGTTGAGAGGAACTGAACCTCCAACTAACAGCCATGCAGATGAGCTTGGAGACAGACCTTCCAGCCCCAGGCGAACCTTCAGATGATGGCAGCCCTGGACAATGACAGACAGCAAACTCACAAAGAAAGCTGAGCTGGGACCACCCAGCCAAGACCCACAGAAGCTACAAGGGATAAATAAAACATAACTGTTGCTTTAAGCCATCTGCTCGTGGGGTAATTTGGTGCATGGCAGTAGACAATAGTGAGACTTTTATTCTCCTACTTCCTCCATCTTGCTTCCTGAGAACACCTCCCAGACCAACTGCCTGCACCCAAGCCTTTGTCTCAGCTCTGCTTTCAGGAGAATTCAAACCAACACAGTCACAGTGAAAACTTAGGGTCAAGATAACGTCCATCCACAAGACACTTGATAAACTGTGGTATTGTTATTCCACTAACCCCAAACAGCAGTGAACATGAGTGACCAAGAACTACCTCAGTCAGCTAGGGGAGGTCCCTAGCACCTAATGTGAAATGAAAAAAATCAAGAAGCAAGAAAAAGAAGGATACCCACAGTGAAACTCTCAATAAAAAGTTTTCAAACACATAGTTCCATTATTTTCACTAATGCTTATGGGCACATATGTATGTAGTGGTAAAAGCACAAAAGCGTTTATGAGATGAGCAAATGCCAGAATCAGAGTAATGGCCACTTCCGGGGATACAAAGAGAGGAGAGACTGGCTGGGAAAGGGATCCAGGAGCACCATGTATTGGAATCCTTGGTGGAGAATTGAAGCCGATCATCTGAAGATGAAGCTTGTTGGTGAGTGCAAAGCTGTGTGTTATATAATTTTCTATGCCTGGCTGCATATTCATTGTTGCATTTAATTTTTTTTTTTTAGATGGATTCTTGCTCTGTTGCCAGGCTGGAGTGCAGTGGTGCAATCTCGGCTCACTGCCATCTCCGCCTCCCGGGTTCAAGAAATTCTTCTGCCTCAGCCACCCAAATAGTTGGGATTACAGGCATGTGCCACTACACCCAGCTAATTTTTGTATTTTTAGTAGAGATGGGGTTTCACCATGTTGACCAAGATGGTCTCGATCTCTTGACCTCGTGATCTGCCCGCCTCGGCCTTCCAAAGTGCTGGGATTACAGGCGTAGGCCACCACGCCTGGCCACATTTAATATTTTTTAAAATGAGGGATGAAACATACAAAGGGAACTTGGAGGTCTGATTCCATTTCAGCTGCTGTTTCTGTGGCCTTCCAGAGCACTTCCCAAAAGGTACCACTCATGGTCGTGCCTCAATAATGACTTTGCATTGGCTGTTCCATCCCCAGCTATGCTTTTCCACCAGAGAGATGACTGACCTCATTCTTGCCCTTGTGTTCAGAACCACAAAACACTGTATATTGTAAAAATGTCCCGTTTGCTTATGCCTGAGTGAATGGGTTTCTGCTGCTAACCCCCTCACCAGGCACAGAGCAGTGGTCTTTGCAAGGATGGGCCTGGGGCCTTTGGGTCATTCCTCCCGAGAAATGCTGCTCAGGCCTTTGACCAAGACACAGGAAAAAGGGAGCAGAGATGCAAACACAGATATGCAGCAACCGCTCTGCCCAGATTCACCTCGGCTTCCCCCTTGGCACTTGCTATTTTCACAGCTCTCCAAGGCCATTAGTGATAACTGTGCCCTAAGTAGGTCACAGCGATTATCCCCCTTTTAGGGGCAATCATCATCATCATTGTGAGGCCGCAGGTTGGTGTTTAGTGTCCTGCTGTTCCACGAACTACTTGGACACTTGACAGGCCCCATCAGCACAAAGCCCTTCAGAGAGGCCGGGGGCAGCAATCTGCTCTTTCCTTTTTCCAGAAGGAACAGAGGTTGAGAGAGGGTAAATGAACCCCCTGCCCTGCCAAGAAGAGTGTCAAGTGGGCTTTGGGGAGGGGATGAGTCCCCCTCAGACACTGTGAAAGGATGGTGTCCTCTGTGCCCAGGATCTGGTGTCAGCACCACTGACCACCCCCTTCCTTCAGAGAACGTCTCCTCTGTCCCTCCATGTGGTCCTGGGGAGGCTGCTAGGCCAGCTTACCACCACCCTCCCTGCAGTGGGGAGCAGCCGGTCCAAATGGGATCATGAGCCACAAAGCACAGGAAGTTATAAATCCAGTGGTGCAATCAGAAGCAGAAAAACAAAACTCCCAATCCGAGTGTCTCAGTGGACCACAAGATAAATTCAAGTTGGCAAGATAAAAAGGAAGGTTTCACTGAGTGTTATTTAAGAAAAACAAGCAGGCAGGGCTCAAATTGGGAACAGAAAGTGTGGGGATAAGCAAAGCTCTTCTTATTGTACGTCCCACAGTTTCCAGAGAGGAGAACAACAAAAATGCCTTGAGCACTTGACGTGAGGACCTGGAGGAAAGGTTCAAGAGACCAAAGACTTGCAACCTGGAGCAGAGAAAAGCACAGCCTCGCTCTGAGGCCCCCCCTTAAAGGCTGTGCCCTGGGCCCTGCTAGGCCCCACCCAGGTCTGGCCCTCGCTTCCCTCACTGTTACACATTTGCCTTAAATTAGAAGCAGACCTGCACACAGCCGCCCACCCGCTCCTAGGGGCTGACACCATATTTAGTCTGCCATTCTTTTATTTTTTTTTTTTTTAGATAGGAAAATGGAGACCCAGGAAGATGCACAAACTTGCCCACAGGTCCCAAGGCTGGCTGGGACTCTGTGGGACTTGAAGCCCAATGCTGGAGCCCACGTCCCTCACTGCTACTCCCTGCTGCGGCCCTGACTCACCCCTTCCAGCCTGTCCACTACTCTCAGCCCTTCCAGGCTGCCCACTACCCAGCCTGATGCTAGGTCCTAAACCTGTGGGCTCCGGCCCAGCCCAGCTGTGTGTGGATCATGGAGTTGAATGGTGGCTCACTGGTCTCCCGCTCCCACCCCTGCCCCCACCCACACACTGCTAGTTTTCCTTCTAGCAGTCAGAGGGATGCTGTTGAAAGCCATCCTCCTTCCTCCCCACAAACCCTCCAGGGCTCCCACCTCCCTCAGGATGAGGCCAGAGTCCTCCCACTAGCCCCCGTGAGTGCTCTGGCCTGGTGGCATGCCCGCTCCCCTTGCTGCCTGCTCATTTCATTCTGGCCACTCATGGTACTGCCTCAGGGCCTTCGCATTGGCTGTACCCTCTCCTGCAGTGCTTTTCCACACTACACCGACAGAACTTGCTCTCTCACCTCCTTCAGACTTTGTTCCACTGCAACCTTCTCAGTGAGCCTTCCTTGAGCGCCCTGTGGTGGAGAGGTACAGAAATACCCTCTAGGGTGGGAAGAAAAGCAGCCAGCCTGGGGCCACAGTCAGGGACTCAAGATGTGCCCTTATGCTGCTCTGATCCTGCCCTGTCTCAGGGTGTGCCCTGCTCTCAGATGTGCTGGCCGCTGATGACCACTCCCACTCCGACAAGGAGCCTGCAAAGGCTGTAGCACCCAGGGATGAGGATGAAGCATTTTTATCCTTCCCACCATAAGACAAAGTAGCATGCGTAAGAAGCCACGTTGGCTCATTTCTGCTTGAACCCCTGACTCTGTGACAACGTGCAGATCTGTGGAAAGATGCTTTGAAGACAAAACAGGATGGAGCGCACGGCCCCGCACGTCTCTTGCCTGAGTCACTTGATTCCTTAAAAGAGAAGAGCTCTAGTCCTTGCCTTTCTGACAGGCTTAGTGACGATGCCTCTGCCATCTATAACCAGAGGTGCTCTTACATCCACACCTTGATGGGATGCTGCTTCAATGTAACTTCTGAGCAAGTCTGATATGATTTTGCACTTGCTGAACTTCCACCACCTGTATGTAAGCTGTGGGCTTCAACAGAACTGCCCCCAGGCAGTAGACGTGGTCTGGAGTCCTCAGACTCCTGAATGAAATGAACTTTAGTTCTTTGAAATCTTGATTTTGTTTTCGTTGTCAACACTGGGAAATCGGGCTTAGAGGGGCTTCCAGGGGCCTCTTTGCCCTCCAGTTTTCCTGGCCTCCCCTTGTCTCCTGACTTGCCCTTATGTTTCTCTACCTTCCAGGAACCCAAGTTGCTAAGCTCCTAGCTCCAGCCTGTCCCACCAGCGGGGGCTCCAAGGGGCTCAGGCTTCCCAGAGTCCAGTGCCCACATGGCAGACAAACCCACATCGTGTGTCCGAGTCTCCTGGCCTGGTTTAGGCATGTGATTACGCTCATGGGGTCTGTGTCTCTTGCTCGGATTTAACCGCATACCCTCCCAACCCGCCAACTAGGTTTCAGTGCAAGGGAAGGCCAGATCCCTGTGTTATGTCTGACCCACACACCTACGTGAGCGCATGTCTGTGCACATGGAGCGTGTGTCTGGGGTCCCGATGGCAGTGCTTATACAGGAACCTCTGTCCAGTGAGTGGGCACACATGCACGCCCTGGGTATCTGGGGCTAGAACTCCCAGGAGTGAGAATGGGGTAAGGGGCGGAGAGTCCTTTACAGTGGGCCACCAGGGCACCCCCACTGGCAGCATGGACCCAGCCCCTCAGGTGGCATCGAAAATATCTGGAGCCTAGGTTGAGGGTATGAACGTCCCCAGGGAGAAGGAAGGTCATCAGTGAATGTAAAGTGGGCAGAGTTGCCCCTTCCAGGGGAGTGAGCGAGGGGCACATCTCGTCAGTGCTGGGTCCACCGAGGGCTTGGGGGCTGCCATTAGCCCACGTGGTGCGTTGTGTGAAGGAAGAAAGCGCCCTCTAACGGTGGCTGCAGTCCCAAGGGTTGCAGGGCTTGGCTAGCAGAGTATGGACTGAATGTCAATGAGCACTGCGCCTTTGGCAGGATGCCCTTGGGCAGTGCACAGCCTATACCACTGTACAGGGCATCCGTGGGGGAGACGGGACTTGTGGAGACACATTAGACCAAGGTCAGCTCCAGTGTGAATGGGGGAATTGAGAGAACCCGAGGGCAGCAAGAGGTAGAGAGGCATCCAAGAAAGGCCCAGAGGATGTGTAGGCTGGGTCCCCACCAGCAGTCACGTGAGTGCCTGTCAAGACCATGAGTCAACATCCCAGCACTTGGGGTGGAGTGGGGTCCACACACTCACTCCTCTGGTGCCACCACAGCTCGGGGGGCCTCTTGTCTGCACGCTGAGCCAGGACTGGCCAAGATGGAGGGGGCCAAAGAACAAGAGAGCCCTGCTCTCCAGTTAAAGAGAAAATACGCACCCACACGGAACATGTTTAAAAATGTTCTTCACAAGTTAAACCTAGAGTCACCATATGGCCCAGCAATTCCACTCTGCGGTATCTACACAAAAGAATTGAAAACAGGTGGCCGGGCGCGGTGGCTCACGCCTGTAATCCCAGCACTTTGGGAGGCCGAGGCGGGCGGATCATGAGGTCAGGAGATCGAGACCATCCTGGCTAACACGGTGAAACCCCGTCTCTACTAAAAATACAAAAAATTAGCTGGGCATGGTGGCGGGCGCCTGTAGTCCCAGCTACTCAGGAGGCTGAGGCAGCAGAATGGCATGAACCCAGGAGGTGGAGCTTGCAGTGAGCCGAGATCACGCCACTGCACTCCAGCCTGGGCAACAGAGCGAGACTCTGTCTCAAAAAAAAAAAAAAAGAATTGAAAACAGGTATTTGAACAAAAACTTGTACACAAGTGTTTACAGCAGTACTATTCATAACAGCCGAAAGGTGAGAGCAGCCCAATCGTGCATCCACAGACAAGTGGTAACAACTGCAGATGTGGATCCAAGCTTGAACACTTCTTACCTTCTAGACCCTGGACAAGTTCTGCAGCCTCTCGGACCCTCAGTCTCTTCATCTAAAAAATGGAAACGACAGTGCCCAGTTCTTGGGTGGTTGGGAAAACTAAGCCTACATACATAAGGTGTCAGAGAACCCTGTAGGTCCTCACGGATGTACGATATACCCGTATGATGGGATATTATTCAGCCACGAAAAGGTACAAGACAAGTGGAACTTGAAAACACTATGCAGAGGGAGCACAGCAGTCACAAGAAATCACATACGTTCCACTTATATGAAATATCCAGAATAGGTAAACCAACAGAGACAGGAAGTAGACTGCTGGGTGCCAGGGGCCAGAGGAAGGGAGGAGTGGGGAGTGACAGCTCATGGGAATGGAGTTCCTGTTGGGGGATGAAAGTGCATGGGAGCTAGATAGAGGTGATGACTGCACAGCACTGTGAATGTACTAAATGCCGTGAAATTGTTCACTCTAAAACTGTTAATTTTATACTGTGTAGATTTTACCTCAATTTAAAGAAATCTCATGCCTGAAATCCTGACACTTTGGGAGGTCGAGGTGGGAGTATCACTTGATCCCAGGGGTTCAAGACGAGCCTAGGTAACACAGCAAGATTCCATCTCCAAAAAAAAATTGGAAAAATTAGCTGGGTGTGCTGTCATGCACCTGTAGTCCCAGCTACTGGGAGGCTGAGGCTGAGACAAAAGGATCCCTTGAGCCTGGGAGGCTGAAGCTGCAGTGGGCTGTGACCGTGCCACTGCACTCCAGCCTGGGTAACAGCGAAAGACCCGCCTCTCTTAGGAAAAGGAAAGATCAAGAAAGCAGATGACCAACGGCCACAAACATTTGCAGAGCTTCTTGCAGACTAGGGAACACAAGGCTGGCGTTTAGTATAGTCACCAGCTGGCCTCATAGAGAACAGTCTGAGCCCACCTCTCCCTGATGGGTTGTGGGAGGCCTGGGGTCCTGGAAGAAGGCCGTGTGGCTCAGGTTAGAGGCTTGGGCTATGGATCCCTAAGTATGAACATATCTGCAGACGCCCCCTCCCCCTCTGCCGCAGGCTCCTGAAGGAGGTCTGGACAGAGGGGAGGAGGGCCAAGGGTTGGCCGGTTTTGAGGGTCAAATAGCAAGCACTTGGGTCTGGCCAGGTCCAGGATGAAATGCCAGATTTTCCATCTGCTGGCTGCATGGATAGATCCTGCAGTTTCCCAAACCTCCAACTCCTCACCAGCGAAATGGAGCCAATAATTCCCACCCAGCAGTAGGGTGAGGGAGAAAATGCACGGAGGAGCCTGGGTCTGCAGGCAGGTGTGGAGGGCAGGTGCCTGGCTGGTCTGGTGGCCATCCTTTGATTACTTTTCAGAAGCAGCCGGAAAATAAGGCTGAAGTGCCCAGAATAGAAAGCCAGGCCATCCAAACATAGGTTTAAAAAATATAACCGGGAAAAATCAACTTCCTTATGTTCACACTCTACCTCAGGTGTATTCATGGGGAAACGGTGAGAGGTCTGGAGGATGTTTGCAGCTGCTGTGGGGGGTGGTGGTGGGGGGTGGTGGGCAGGAAGCCCTCCCCACCACCGCTCTCCCTGTGCGCCCGATCCGCCCGCCGTGGGGCCCAGACACACTTCCTCCTCTCCCTCTGCTCTCTGCTCCGAGGGCAATTTGGCATCTGCCGCCTTCAATTAACATTGCAGACTGGAAATGGGGGCCTAGGGGAAGGAGGTGGGCGGCAGCGGAGAAAAACAAGCCCACTGTGTTGACAGCTGGGCACACCACCTGCTCCAGCGTGGCAGGGAAGTTGAGGACCGCAGAGCCAGGAGGGGGTGAGGGAAGGCTGTCGCACACACTGGGCCTCTGTGCCCCCCTCACCGGGTGCACCCCCAGATGCAGGCTCTGTCCCAGTCCCTGCACCAGGACTGGCTTGAACAGACCCCTCAGCCCTCTGATGGGAGGAGGGAAGGCAGGATGCACAGAGGTGGGGGTGTTTCTCCAGCCCTCTCTCTGCCGGGCTGAGTCTTGCTGGTTTCCCTTGATGGTGCACACACCAAGGCATCCTTCACTGAACTCCCTGCCGTTACCGTGGCAGGCAGGCTTCTTCCTGCTGCAACACTGGCTGCTACCCCAGATAGTGCCTGGGTGGGTGACTGCGTAAGGAGAGCGGCTACCTCCGGCCCTACTGCCAGGTTCAGCTGGGTGGCGCTGGGCCTGCCTCTCACCAGGCACAGTCTTTGAGGACAGTGACCAATGACTAACCTTGACGATGACACTGGGGCCAGGGCTGATGTCTGTGTCTGGTACCTTATGTATGTGGGCTTATTTTCCCAACAACCTGAGAAGTGGGCACTGTCATCCCATTTTCCAGATGAAGAAACTGAAGGTCTGAGAGGCTGCAGAACTTGTCCAGGGTCTGGAAGATAAGAAGCTTCAAAGCCAGGCTGGGGCCTGCATCTCAATCGCCTAATCCCAGCACCTTCTGGTTGTTGCCCAAGCTGCCCTTGGGGAAGTCCAGAGTTAAATGCAGTGAAGGCAGAGTCATGGACCATGTGTCCAGGGACCTGGGCAATGCCATAGTTTGAATACATCCCCCAAAGTTCATGCGCCATCCCCAGAGCAGCAGTACTGAAAGGTGGAGTCTTTAAGAGGTGAATGTATAAGAGGTGAATGCCCTCTTGAATGTATTAATCCATTCATCGATTCATCATCAATCCAATTCAACAATTAATGGATTAATGGGTTATCAAAGGAGGAGAGCTGGCAGCTTTATAAGGAGAGGAAGAGAGACCTGAGCTGGCGGGTGGGCACGCTCAGCCCCCTCGCCGTGTGATGCCCTGTGCAGCTTTGGAACTCCACAGAGAGTCCCCACCAGCAAGAAGGCCCTCACCAGATGTGCCCCCGACCTGGGATTTCTCAGTCTCCAGAGTTGTAAGAAGTAAATTTCATTTTGTGTAATTTACCCAGTTTCAGGTATTCTGTTGCAAGCAACAGAAAATGGACTAAGCCCAGCGGTGAGATGATGTTGGCATCACAGAGCTCTGTCATGAGCATCCACAAGCAGCCTAGGCTCTTCAAGCCTCAGTTTCCCAGCTAGAAAATGGGCCAGACAGAGCCCCTCATGGGGCTGTTGCAAGGATAACATGGAGACAATGGGTGCAGGGTGAGTGCCTGGGATGTAGGGAAGGGTTCCATAAAGGATCAACCTCTTGCTTCCGCCGCCTCCTTTTTTTCAGGATCCGTGAGACTCTGGACACAAAACAGCTTTGGGACTCAGTTAGCAGCATCCAGGGAATGAGAAGCATTGTAGGGATTCTGTCCAAGTCACTGACTCAGAGGTGGTGGAAAATTAAGCCCCAGTAGGGCACTGTTTTATCCCGTATGTGCATGTGGGGAAGCAAATCAGGACCCAGGAAATCTGGATTCTGGAAAGATAAGACAAGGCGCTGGAGGAGGTGCCAGTCTACTTCAGAGTGGCCCCAAGAGGCACTGTTGGGCTCCCTCAGACAGAGCCAGTTCCATTTAACCCGCCCCCTGACCTAGTTTGGTGTCTCTATGAGAGACACTCTGCAGAGTGCAAATTGCTCTGAACCAACATCAGCTGGGCCAAGTCAAATGGGAATGAGGTGCGCATGGAGGGCCTTCCCCACGTGTGTCCATACGTACAGGTGGGAGAGCGTGTACAACCCACGCACCCCACCTCCAGGCCCATCTTCTGGGCAAGCCATCCCCTCCCTGGGCTGCTTCCTCATTGAGTGAAGTGCTTGGATGGAAACTGAGTTGCTTGCATCCTTTCCCCCCAGAGCTGTCTCTTCAAACAATCTCCCATGGAATCTCAGCATAAAGAGAAAGTGGGAGCAGAGGTGGGGTGTGTGGGGCCCTGGCCTCCTTCACAGGCCAGCTGGGACCCCACAGAGTGCAGCTGAGCCCCAGCAGAGGTGAATTTCCTGGGCCCCTTCCGGGCCTGGTGCTGTCTGATGGGTACCTACCTGTCCTGGTGATGTCACCCCAATGCTGTCACTGGAGGTTTTGTGTCCAGCTCTGGCTCAGACCTCAATCCATCCTGCATGCGTCTGGTGACCTTTGGCATCTGCGGGGACACGCCGTGCTGAGGCTGGGCTGGAGGGAGGATTACACGGCTCATACGCTGTTGCCAAACACATCCTGGAGGAGAAGAGAGAAAGAGCAAAATAAACAGAGCCATGTTCACCTCTCTGGTGCCCGATGAAGAAAGCCTTTCCTGAAATAGCTTGGCCACAGATCCTTGTGGAAAATCCCCAAGTTGAGAGAGGGATGCACCCTCCTGTCTCCTGTAGAGAGTAGAATGCCTCCCATCTTCCGTCCCCCCCAGATCTCTGGGCACTTAGGGAAATAACCTGTTTAGCAGTAGTTCTATTTTTTTAGCAATTGGGAGGGTCTTGTGTATAGAAGAAAGTGCAAGAAAATTAAGTCATCTGGACATATTGTCAAAAAAAATCATGAAGGACATGGGGAATCAGCTCCACCCCTTTCTTCTGGCATGATTTTGGGCAATGTCACTTTAGCCACTGAGACTTGACCTATGTGATCCAGTCCGTGGAGTCCTGCAAATATCTATTAGGCTCCAATCACCGCATCTGGCCCATGGAGGAATCAGAACATTTCCTTTCTTCCTCCTGTAGGTTGCATCACAAGCAAGGGGCTAAGTGAGCCTCAGTTTCTGCATCTGTAAATGGGGGTGTGTGCTTCATGACCAAGGCCTCTGAGAGCTAACATGACCCCAGTGTCACCCTCGGTGCTGTGGACCACTGTATGCACAGGAAGAAGCAGACTGGGAGGGACTAAGCAGGGAGGAGAAGAGACGTAAGACATATGGGGAGATAGGGAAAGGAATAGAGAGGGCCAGGCAGAGACAGACACACGGTGAAATATGGCGGAAGACAGACTGGGAAAGACAAGGAGAGAGACAGGGCCCACCAGCGATCAGAGAGAGACACAGATAGAAAGAGACCAGAGAAATGGCAGTTACAGAGACAGATGAGGAGAGACCAGGGAGACACAGACAGGGACACACACAAGGACCAGCAGAGGCAGGAGAGAGAGGAAAGAGACACACAGAGAAACAGGGAGACACAGAGGCAGATACAAAGAAACGCAAAGAGATACACCGGGAGAAGCACGCATACACACAAAGCAACTGTTGTCCTGGTTTCAGGTTTGTGGGTCCAGGCTCCAGTGAGGTACGACTATGCCTGCACCCTCAGCTTCCAAGCACTTCCCCTTGTGCCCCTGAGTTGTCTGGAGTGGATTTCTGTTTCTTATAATCCAAGCATCCGGAGTCAGATGACCCCCTCTTCCAGCACCCAGCAGGCTACCTTGGCCCACTTTGAGCCTGGCCTCTTCTGCTCACACATCCCTCCTGCCCAAACATCCTGGGCATTTTTTTGTTTCATTGAAGAAAGTTTTTTGTTTTGAAATAATTTCGGATTTACCAAAGAGTTGCAAAGATAGTACAGAGAGTTTCCATGTACCTTTCACTCACTTTACTTAGTGTTTACATCTTACAGAACCATGGTACTATCCTCAAAACTAATAAGTTAACATTGTTAAAATACTATTCACTAAACTATAGACTTTATTAGGTTGCCACCAGTTTTTCACTAATACAAGAGTCAGAAAACTCTTTCTGTAAAGGACCAGATAGTGAATATTTTCAGCTTTGCAAGCCATATGGCTACACAAAAGCAATGACTGAAAATACGTAAATACCAGCCTGGATAACATAGTGAGAACTCGTCTCTATCAAAAACAAAATTTTAAAAGATCAGCCGGGTGTGGTGGCGTGCGCCTGTGGTCCTAGCTACTTGTGACGCTGAGGCAGGAGGATCACTTGAGCCAGGGAGGTCAAGGCTACAGTGAGCTGTGATTGCACCACTGCACTCCAGCCTAGGTGACAGAGTGAGGCTCTGTCAGGAAGAAAGAAAAGAAAGAAGGAAAGGAAGGAAAGGAAAGAAAAAAGGAAGAAAGGAAAGAGAAAAAAAGAGAAAGAAAGAAAGAAAGGGAAAGAAAGACAGACAAATGAGCATGGCTGCATTCCAATAAAACTTTATTTACAAGAGCTGGCAGAGGGCCAGAGTTGGCCCATAGACTGTAGTTTGCTGATCCCTGATCAATGTTCTTTCTCATTTCCAGGTCTCACATTGCCTTTAGTCGTCAGTTCCTCGGTCTTTCTTTGTCTTTCATGACCTTGATATCTGTGAACAGTCCTGGTCGGGTATTGTGCAATATGTTGCTCAATTTGGGTCTGATATTTTCTCATAATTAGATTGAGGTTATGCATTATTGGAAAAGCTACCCCAGGAGTGATGATGTGTCATTCTCAGTGCATCATATCAGGAAGTACATGATGTCAATGTGGCTTATTACTGGTAACACTGACCTTGACCTATTGGTTACAGTGGTGTTTGCCAGCTTTCTCCATTATAAAGTTATTATTTTCCCGTTTGTAATTGATAGGTATTGGGGGAAATACTTTGCATCTGTGCAACTCTTGTTTCTCCTTAAACTTTCTCCTACGAGTCTGAGCATCCATCGGTGGGTCTTCCCTGCAGCAATTGTTCCTGTGGTGTTCAGATGGTGATTTGCTGTTTCCCTGGTTCCTTCCACATTCATTAAAGGGAACTCCTCTCGAAGGAAAAATGGTCCCTTCTTCCCCGTTTACTTATGCAATCAGTTATTTTTATCAGTATGGATTAATGGATGTTTTATTTGATGAGGTAAAATCCAATAGTATAATATACCTGGATGTGTTGCTCGACTGTTCCAGTTTTGACTCCTGGGAGTTACTTCTGGCTGGCTCCCACATCTTCTCCACAGTCCCCTCTTTTTTGAGCACGTCTTGACTTTCTGGCACCACTTGATGCTCCGGCCTCATCTGGTACCTTCCGTGCCCCAGCCCTGGGCTCCAATGCTTCTCGGGAAGGTGCAGGCACTCTTGCCCCGACTCCTCCTCCTTCTTCTTCTTTTTTTTTTTTTTTTTTTTGAGATGGAGTCTTGCTCTGTTGCCAGGCTGGAGTGCAGTGGCATGATCTCGGCTCACTGCAACCTCTGCCTCCCGGATTCAAGTGATTCTCCTGCTTCAGCCTCCCAAGTAGCTGGGACCACAGGCATGTACCACCACCCCAGCTAACTTTTTGTATTTTTTAGCACAGACGGGGTTTCACCATGTTGGCCAGGATGGTCTCGATCTCTTGACCTCGTGATCTGCCTGCCTTGGCCTCCCAAAGTGCTGGGATTACAGGCCGCCCAACTCCTCCTTCTTCCTCCAGGGTACTCTTCCTCCCTCCCGATGGCCACTTCCTCTTTGCTTCCTCCTCCAATGTGTAGACCTACCTCCTCCACGCAGCCTCCTCCCCTCCAGCCAGCCCTGGTCATGCCCGCTCTTCCTCCTGACCTATCATGGCTCCGGCTGCTTGCCTGGCTGGTCCCAGTTCAATGGTATCCTGTCACCCACCTCATGGGTCTGTGGCTATCTCCAAGGGTGCTTCTGAGGCCCCTGAGCTGACCTCTGGGCTTCCCCTCAAACATTGGGGACAGGCTGCTGTCCTCCTAGCCTGAGATGTCACCTCCAGGAAAGCATGGCTGAAAACCATGTAGCAGCATCACTCATGGGTGCACACCACTGTGGTAGACAGGAACTGAGAGGTGGCCGGGGCTGCACCTCATGGATGGAGGTTGCCAGACAGTGGCGGTGTCGGCTTAGAGGTGAGCCTGCTGGCAGGAGCTCCCGGCCACACGGAGATTGAAGTGACTTCAGAGCTCTCTTCACTCCTCCCTTCCTCTCTGGTCTCCATGCCAATGTGGCTAAGGACCATTTCTTGTGCCTGAAGGACATTAGTCAAACTTGTTTTAGTTTGTTCACTCATTCCTTCACCATTCATTCATTCAACAGGTATTGAAGCATCTACTATGTGTCAGAGCTATTCTAGTTGGAGGCACAGCCATGAACAAAACAGGCAGAAATTGCTGCCAGTTCTAATAGGGAGAGACAAACAAAATAAAGTGTGTGTGTGTTTGTGTGTGTACACTCACGTGCATGCAGTGGGAGCTATTCCAGGCTTGTGATGTTGAGGGTCTACATTTTTGGTCAAAAGAGCCTTCACAAGTTTCTCTCAGGGGCAATGGATCCAGCTGCTTGCTGAGGTTAAATCAGCAGCAACTTAACATGGCTTTATTTAGCATGACGATTCTTCACTTGGGTCTGAGCAGCCCCATGACACATTTTCATTTTCTCCCCTTTCAGCCCCTTTGAATGGAAGTGCTTAGAAACCTGGCATATCAGAAATACAGGAGGGGCCTTCAAGGACATCTAGCTGAGTGGTTCTCAAACCAGGGTCCTAGGAACCCCCTGGGTCCTTGTGTGGGCAGAGGGGGAGCACTGTGAAGGGAGAACAACCACTCCTCAGCTTCCCTTCTACCAGAGCAACTCCTTTTCACAAACGGGGCTTCTGTTTGGGATTTTATTTGGAGAAAGGGATTCTGGTGCTAAAAAACAAAGTTGGGTAACCCCTCATTTTACTCTTGTGAGGTAAGGTGGCATCCGGGTAAGAGTCCAGACCTGGCATCAGGCTGCCTGGGCTGGATCCTGGCTCTGCAACTTCCAACTTATTTAGCTCTCCAGATCTCAGCTTCCTCATTTGTAAAACGGGTTTGTAGCAATGACTGCTTCAACAGGGCTTTGGTGAGGGCTGGAAGCATAACCTATAGCAGACGCTTACCAAGTCCTGGTAAGTAGGCACTAAATCACTCCTATTTACAAATTTTAAATCAAAAAAGAGAAAGAAGTGATACCTTTTCTTAAGAACACTCAAACACAAGAGAATCCAAAAACCATTTTAGAAAATTTCAGCTGGGCATGGTGGCTCACGCCTGTAATCCCAACACTTTGGGAGGCCAAGGCTGGTGGATCACCTTGAGGTCAGGATTTCGAGACCAGCCTGGCCAACATGTTGAAACCCCATGTCTACTAAAAATACAAAAAAAAAAAAAAATTAGCCGGGAGTGGTGGAACATGCCTTTAGTCTCAGGTACTCGGGAGGCTGAGGCAGGAGAATCGCTTGAACCTGGGAGGCGGAGCTTGCAGTGAGCCAAGATCATGCCACGGCACTCCAGCCTGGGTGACAGAGTGAGACTCCGTCTCCAAGTAAAAAAAAAAAGAAAAGGAAAAAAAATTTCCAGCCATACTCCCAAGAGTAACTACAGGTAAAACAGTTTGGTATATGTTCTTCCAGACTGTTCTTCTATACATCTGCAAATTTGTAATATATATGTTCAGAAACACTTTTTGCAAAAGGATATTTCACTCTCCATTCTGCTTTGTAATTTGCTTTTTTCACTTAGTAATATATCATGGGTGAGTTTCTTCACCTGTTCCAGAGCCTGACCACATTCCTCTTCATGGCTGTGTATTATTCCATCACAGGGACCTTCTGTGATTTTTAACCAGTCCCCAGCTGAAACATGTTTAGGTTGTTTCCAAGTTGTTGCTATCACAAACAGTGCTGTAATTAACATATTTGTACCTACTTCTTTGAATTCTTGAGGTTTGCTGCAGGATAAATTCATAGAAGTGGAATTGCTGAGTCAAAAGGTTTTCCCATTTAACATTTTTATAGGTACTGGCAAACTGCCCTCCAAATAGATTGCACCAATTTATACTCCCATCCATAAAGGAGGAGAGGGCCCTCTCTCCACCCCCAGTCAATGTTGGGGATGACATTCTCTCTGTTCCCTGCCCTGTGACAGATGAAAAATATTGTGCTTTTTTTCTTTTCTTTTCTTTTCTTTTTTTTTTCCTGAGACAGGGTTTCACTCTGTCACCCAGGCTGGAGTACAGTGGCTCAACCACGGCTTGGCTCACCGCAGCCTCAGCCTCCTGGGCTCAGGTGATCCTCCCACCTCAGCCTCCTCAGTAGCTGTGACCACAGGCACACACCTTCTGCCTAGCTAATTTTTGTATTTTTTTTTTTTTTTTTTTGTAGAGACAGGGTTTTACCATGTTGCCCAGGCTGGTCTCGAACTCCTGGACTTAAGCGATCTGCCTGCCTTGGCCTCTCAAACTGCTGGGATTACAGGCATAAGCCACCGCACCTGGCCTGTTTTACATTTCTTCAATGATTCATGGTGCTGTCTGTGTGTCCCAGTGTTTCCTGGCCATTCATAGTCTTCTCTTCTGTGAACTGCCTCATCACATCTTTTGTTTTTGAATGAGGAAGCTGAGGTCCAGAGAGGTGCGGAGGTTTATTCAAGTTTGTAAACTCCAGTTCTCCCCACTGTTCCTCTTGCCATCTGTCGTGTTGGTGGCTCAGTCTCCATTCATTTCTCTTTTAATAAAATAGTACCTGTCCGGAATTTGATTCCCCCACAGACAGAAGCCGAGTCAAAGCTCCAAATTTTCCTGGAGGAGAAATCTCATTAGAGAATGAAGGAAGCAGAACCAGGAGGGGGAAGAAGCTCTGGATGAGATTTTAGGGAAAGTCCTAGCTCAGGCCTGAACCTGGGGGCAGCTCTCAGGTGTGAATTCCACCTCGCCTGTCCTGCGTGGAGGCAAGGAAGCAGAGCAGTCCTGCTTCCTCACAGCTCAGGCTGGCACAGGTGGCCCCAGGGAGTGCAGAACAGGAACCTAGGCTCTGTGGGAGGGTCTTCTCTGAGGTGACCAGGGGCTCAGGAGTGAGGCACTAAAGTGCATAGTAGCTGGGCACAAGGACATGTTAAAAAGTGATGTGAGGAAGTCTGGGAAGTACACCAACATTGTCCTCTACTGTACCCCCATTTTCTTTGGGGATCCACTCCTCCCTTACCCCAGCCCAGCCTTTTGGGTTTCAGTGGAGCCTCAAGAGGGAGCCCTGCCTGGCTCAAGCAATTAGAACATTCTCTCCCTCTGGCCGTGACTGATTTAGGGTTGGATCCACAACACAATCTGTGCCAGTGGAAGTCAACCCAGCAACTGTCTGGGGAGAGCAGTACTTGGTTCATTTTTCACTGCTGTATAGCACTCCACTGTTTGACTAAGTCTGGCTTTATGTACCCCTTCACCTGCTGGTAAACATTTGGGTGATTTCCGGTCTTTCCAGTTACGGATGGTGCTGCTGAGAATTGCTAAGAACATTCCTGTATGCATTGCCCAAAGCATGTGTACACCTGGGAATGAAATGTGTACACCTTGGCAAGACAATGCTCCATTGTTCCCCAAAGTGCTTATAACAATTGACACATCCACCAACTGTGGGTGAGCTGTTTGGAGTTTTCGCCAAACCACGATAATGTCAGATTTCTTACCCTTTGCCAATTTACTGGGTGTAAGAAGATAGCTCACCCTGGTCTTCATTTGCATTTTCCTGATTAATATGTATATTCACCACTTACCACTCAGGTTTCCTGCAAAGTTATTTCTTCCCGATTCCTCTCCCACTGTCCTTTCTCACATAGAAGTCAGCCACTCTTCTTTGTTTAAGCTCTTCCTTCTGTCTGGAAATGCCCCAAGGAAACTTTCCGCCCACGCTTCCACACCTGGTCCTGATGGCACCTCCTCCAGGAAGCCTCCTTTGATTCCCCTGTAAGGGGCAACTCCTCCTCACGGTCCCTGAGGACCAGCACTGTGAGATCCCTGAGGACCGAGTCCTAAGTGTGTTTCCTCTCTCTCCTTCCCACCCCAACCAGGCTGATCAGGTGACTTCTCGAAGAACAGGCTCAAAATGGTTTCTGTTTCCCTCCCTCCTACTTTGGGTTTACCCCATGCTCGTGACAACAGGACGGGCACAATTATGGATTACAATGTCAATGTGAACCAATAACCCAAAGCATTGCCCCCACCCTCATCCCCACAGTGACTTGCCAGAGAAATCCGGGCAGGGCTTTTCACCCCTGCCACCTCCAAAGGAAAGCCGGTGGGCACTCTGCTCACATTTTCTGTGCCTGTCGTAGAGAAGGATGAGCATGCCCATCCATCAGCTTGTCCTGGGAACACCCCAGTAGCGGGAGCGCCTCAGCTTTTCATCCCTGCTCATCTCCACCCTCGCAGGCTCACCCCCAGCCTTAGAAACGGGCGACCGTTCCCTGGCTCTGACTCAGTGTGCGGTGTTTATCTGCCTGCGAAAAACCAGAAATTATAAAAACTCAGAGAAGGCTGCACCTCTGCCAAAAAAGATGATGCCACTTCGAGACACAGCTCTCCCTGGGGCTGTGGGGTTGGCAGCTGCAGTGTTCCCGAGGTTTCAATGAAACTGAATGCCCCAAAACAATGCATGCTGATTTGCAAACCTCAGATGGAACCAAAATTTTCATTTCCCCCTCCATGCACTACAAAACAAAACAGAGATTTTGGCTCAGAATTTTGGCTCAGCTCCCAAACAGCCCAGTGTGAACCAGAACCCAGGCGTCCCCACGGGGTCTGTGTGTCGGGCTCTGCTTCTCCCCCTGCTCTTCTGTCTCCAGGTCCTGTAGACTGTGGAGGGGATAGGCCATAGGAAAGGATTAAGTCTCCTCATCTGCCACTTTATTGTTGATCTAGAACTTTCTAGACCTTGAGGATTTTGACAAAATGTGAATCTCCGATTATTTTGTGCAACAGACATTTCAGAGGCAGAATGGTGGGAGGCTGTTGAATGGAGGGTGCACTGGGTACTTTAGGCAAATCACTCGATTGAGCATAGCCTGTTTCCCCTTTGTAAAGTAGAGAAGACAGTGCCTACTTTCTCCATTTCACTGTTTTCTTCTGTGGATCAAAATGAGACAGCATTAAAGCACTCTGTGGTAGGGGTGATTCCCAGTCTTAAGACTTCTTGGATCATGAAACACGACACAACATGGATGAAACTTGAAAATATGAAGCTAAGTGAAAGAAGCCAGGCACAAAAGACCACGTTGCGTGATTCCACTTATATTAAATGTCCAGAATAAACAAATTCATAGAGACAGAAAGTAGATTAGTGTTTGCCAGGGGCTGGTGAGAGTGTGGTTAGGGGGGATTGGTGAGTGACAGTTCATGGGTATAGTGTTTCTTTCTGGAGTTGATGAAAATATTCTGAAAGTAGACAGTGGTGCTATATATAGTGGGGATAGGAGTGAATATACTAGAAACCATTGAATGGTACACCTTATTTTTGTTTCATTTATTATTATTATTATTATTTTGAGACAGGGTCTCCCCTCCATCACCCAGGCTGGAGTGCAGTAGCATGATCATGGCTCACTGCAGCCTCAAACTCTTAGCTCAGGTGATCCTTCCACTTCAGCCTCCCAAGTAGCTGGGATCACGGGCACGCACCACTATACTCAGCTAATTTTTAAGTTATTTGTAGAGATGGGGTCTCCTTATGTTGCACAGGCTGGTCTTGAACTCCTGGACTCAAGTGTTCCTTATGCCTCAGCCTCCCAAAGTGCTGGGATTACAGGTTTGAACCACTGCACCTGGCCAATGGCATGCTTTAAATCAATGAATTGTATGGCCTGTGAATTATATGTCAATAAAGCTGTTATAAAGAAGAAAAGAGCATATGCTCAGATCACTAGATATTTTGAGTTTTCAAGAGAAGCAGTGTTTCAGGATTAGGTTAGCTACCTATAACAGTAACTTCACCATTACAGTGGCTTAAGTAAGAAAGAAGTGCATTTTTACTTATGGAGAAGTCAAGAGGTAGGTAGTTCAGGGCTGGTTTTGTGGCTTCTTAGAGTCTACAGGGACTTAGGTTCTTCTCTCTTTCTCCTGTGCCATTCTCAGCCAGTGGCTTCCATTGTCAAGGCCAATTCAGAGTTCAAAATGGCCACTTGTTTTTATCCAGGCAGCAGGAAGAAGAAAGGAGGAAAGAATGAAAGCCACCCCCCAACCCTTGCGCCACCTTCTTCTTTCAGCTCATTGGCCAAAACTGAGTCACATGGTCTCACCTTGCCACAAGGGAGGCTGGGAAATGTAGTCTTTTAGTTGGGCACATTGCTGCCCTGTCTAAAAATCAGGATTTGTAATTAAAGAAGCAGGGAAAACAGATTCTGGCTTGGTAAACATCAGTGTCTGCCACTGCTTTTAGGTGAAATTCTGGTTGGTAATTTGACCCCCCCTTTTAAAAAATACCTTGCAGAACAAACTGAACACACCTGCAGTCTGGACTCACTGCAGGTAGGCCTGCTGGATTGGATGTGGCTCTGTGGGGAGATGGGAGTGGGAAACCTTGTCCACTATGGCTTTGCAGATGTCGGTGGTTTGAAAACAGCTATAGTTAAAATAAGGACAGTGCTGAGTCACTGTGAGGTGGTGGAGAGAGGGAACACACAAGTGCTTGGCAAACACAAGGAGCACAAACACACGAAGTCACAGTGTGGCTCTGCCACCGCACGGCTCAGACAAAAGCTCTGGGCTCTGCACAAAGGCCCCACAGCATCCAGGCTGCTGGGCAGACAGGAAGGGGCACGGCAATCTGAGTCATGGCACTCTTCCTGTTGTGTTCTGCGTTTGCATTTTCTTTGAATATAAACCGAAAGCATTACAAACTATAGATGTAATTTGGACATGAAGGAACAAGGACAAAAAGTCAATAATTACTCACTCTGGACATGACCCTGTCACTGCCTCACCTTCACTTCCGGCAAGGCAAGAGCCATTCATGCTACTAATGACGTCTCCTGGGAAGATCGCATAATAAGCCTTGGTCAGAAAGCTGTATTTTTTGATACGCAGGAAGCCCATGGGCCTTTACTGCAATGTGTTCTGCAGGCTGCTCTAAGTTGCTGAGAAGGCCTGTCGGGGAGAGGAAGCGGGTCTTGGGTAGGGTGGCATGGTGCTCTCGGATGCATCATGCCTACTCCCCAGGTGCAGGAAGGCTCAGGTGTGCAAGCCCAGAGGGTCGAGGAATGCTGGGCCAGCCCAAGACAGGCCATAGAGGTTCCAGCATTGTCATGAGCTCACAGAGTGACTTTCTTTTCTCATTTTCAAAAGATGAGGCTGTGCGAAACTTCTTTTTGGGGCATCTCCCTTGCTGTCAAACCAAGTCTCTCATCTTCTAGGAGTCAGGTCTTTTCATGGTGGCAGATCTTGGAGTGAGACAAGCCTGGCTCAATATACAGCTCCAGTTATTTATTGTATCCCAAAATGCAGTGGCTTGAAACAGCACCATTTGATTAGATATGAATTTGGGTAGGTGGGCCTCCATCAGGAGATCTTTTGGTTCCACATGGCTGTGGTTGGGGCTCATTCAGGGGTACTTACCTAGCCACTGGTGTGGGTCTAGAGGGTCCCTGGTGGCTGGGGTGGTGCCTGGAAGACTGGGCTCCTCTGGGCCTCTCCACGTGGCCTTCTCAGCCTAGTAGCTGGACTTCTGACATGGCAGCTCAAAGCTCCAAGAGATGGGAAATGGACCCTGAGATGGATTCTTAGTCCACTGCTGTCTTACTCATCCTCAATTTAAAAGAAACACTGGAGGCAGTGTTAAAGATTCATACCCCAAAATGGCCCCAATTTTCCATCCCCAACCTGTATCCATTTCCTTTGAATGTCATATAGAGTAGCCTTGACATAAGTAACTCCATCTTAGAAGAAGTCTGAATCTTACATTTCGCAAGGCCTTTTGCCAACAGGGAACAGATGTTTCGCCTGATCAATAAAGACTGCAACTGGCCAGATAAGGACATAACCAAACACACCCTGCCACTGTCAGTCCTCACCAGAGGACTCTGTGGCCATAAAAAGAGCTGGACTTCCACCGCTCATAACAGCTATCTTGATAAGCGCCTGGCATCTGCCTCTAAAGTCTCTGCCTACATCAAAGACTCTTCCTTGCAAAGCTGTGATGCTGCTGAGCTGCCCAAGCCAGACCAGAATATTCTTTTTGTTCACATCGCTCTCCCTGGACTGGCTTATTAACCCTTTTTCCTATCCCTTTTCTCATGCCATGTTACTTTGTTTGATGCGTAATTTTCAATCTATAATGTTTATATGTTGATAAGTATGTTATGTATGGCTTGCAATACTGACTGATCTGTGGAGTGGCTTGAGCCTGTGTGCTTGAGCCTGTGTGAATGCCAAGTCCTAAAAATTGTCTCCTCCTCCTTGGGAACCCCATAGAGCTGGTGGCTTTTATAATCGAAGTAGCATTAAAAAAAAAAAAAGCCTTACATTGTGGAAAGATACAAACAAACATGTGGGAGACCTGCTTATCCCTGGCGTTGAACCACTCATGGTAAATGTGACTTTGCAATTCCTCCCACCAAAAGGTACAGTCTATTTCCCCACCATCTGACTCAGGCCTTATCTATGGCCCATAGAAGGTGCCAGAAGTGATGGTGTGTTAATTCCAAGCCTAGTCCTCAAGAGGCTTTTCAGCTTCCCTCTCTCTCTTTCCCCAACCTTCCCACACCCTGACCCCTGTGATTGGCATGAGGATATGCCCAGGCTAGCCTGCTGGAGGACCAGGCTCCTAGAGGAGCCAGGGGCTGCTGACCTCAGCCAACAACAGACATGTGAGTGAGCCTGTTGGAGGCCACAACTGCCCAGCCAAGCCCAGGCCAGATCAGCAGAATCGCCCTGTCAAGCTGCCAGATACCAGTGGCATCGTAACATTTTCGTTTGAAAAGAGAAGCAGCCAGGTGCGGTGGCTCATGTCTCCAGCACTTTGGGAGGCTGAGGTGGGCGGATCACCAGAGGTCAGGAGTTTGAGACCAGCCTGCCAAACATGGTGAAACCCTGCCTCTACTGAAAATACAAAAAAAAAAAAATTAGCTGAGTGTGGTGACACGTGCCTGTAATCCCAGCCACTAGAGAGGCTGAGGCAGGAAAATCACTTGAACCCAGGAGGCAGAGATTGAGCCGAGATTGGGCCACTGCACTCCAGCCTGGGCAACAGAGTGAGACTTGGTCTCAAAAAAAAAAAAAAAAAAAAAAAAGAGAACCATTAGGAATAAATTAAACTCCAAAGAGTGAGAACAGTGGGATTTGAAGCCTTGTGGCAACTAAATAAGAAGGTATTTTAGGGCAGGCAACCCCCATGGCCTGTTGGGAACCGGGCTGCACAGCAGGAGGTGAGCAGCGGGCAGGCGAGTGTTTCTGCCTGAGCTCCACCTCCTGTTGGGTCAGCAGTGGCGCTAGATTCTCACAGGAGCGTGAACCCTATCGTGGGTTGCACACTCTGTATGAGAATCTAATGCTTGATGATCTGAGGTGGGAGAGTTTCATCCCAAAACCATCCCCCTCCCACCCCCAGTCTGTGGAAAAATTGTCTTCCATGAAATCAGTTTCTGGTGCCAAAAAGTTTGGGGACCACTGTTTTAGAAGCAAGAGACCCCTCTCTGCCTCTGATCCCCAACTGCACTGACTCCTCTCAGTTCTGCAAACCTAAGGCTGCCTGGGTCCAAATAGAGGTTCCCAACTATAAGTGATTTTCAGATCCTTAGTAACTAGCATGGCACAGGCCGTCAGCCATTGGAATACACCCAGCCAGGGCCCTCATCAAGCGCCTACTGTATGCCAAGCTGTGTTCTGTGTGCTGGGGACGTGCCAGTGGAAAAAAGTCCAAATCCTCACCACGAGAAGCTGTTGTTCTAGTGGAAAGGAGCAGATGATAAACAACTGATTAAATGAAATCCATGGCAGCAGATGGCAGTAAGAGTCACAGAGGGAATCAAAGCCAGGTAAGGGGAACCACAAGTGCTGGGCAATGGTGGCTGCACTTTGAGTAGGTGGTCATGGAAAAGCTCATGAAGGTGACATTTGAGCAAAGATGTGGACAGAGTGGAGCCACTCAGACATCTGGGGGAACAGGGTTCCAGGCAGAGGGATGAGCATGTGCAAAGGTCCTGAGGCAGTGGTGTGCCAGGCACCTTCCAAGAATAGCAACGGGCTGGGTGTGGCTACTGTGGAGGGAGAGAGGGACAGTGGGAGGAGATGAGAGGCAACAGGACACCATCTGGGTAGGGCCTTTGGGAGACTGCAAGGACCTGGGCTTTGCTCCAGAGGACACGGGAAGTCGCTGGTGGGCTCTGAGCCAAGGAGGGACATGATCTGATCCCACCAGCTGCTGTGTGCAAGGAGCAAGCAGGGAGACCCCTGATGGTGCACGGAGTGGGAAGGTGGCTTGGATCAGAGGAGAAGGGCAGAGGTGCTCAGATCCCGGATCTGTGTTGAAGACGGGATTTCGGTGATTGAACTTCTTTAATTCCCACAACAACCCTATAGGAAGTCACATTTATTGGATGTGAAAACAGCTCAGAGATGACAGAACTTCCTGAGGCTTGACGGGAGCAGAGAGTGGAGGGGCAGGGCCTGACCCCAGTTTCCAGATCCCTGTTGGTTCCTGTGGAGTCAACAGCCTGGTTTGGTGATGGCCATCGGGGATCCCAGAGGAAGTGACATTGATGCTGAGACTTGGAGGACCTGGAGGCATGAGCCAAGCCGCAGCCCTGCTCCCTAGAGATCGCCGTCTTCAGAAACTCCTAGGCCCCTGCTCTTTCAACATCTTTCAGCCTGACGTGTGGCCAAAGCATGACAAACCTCCATGGGTGAGCACAAACGCAGGCACCTCCCCTTTCGGGGCCAGGGTGGAGAGGAGGCAGGGCGTGCAGAGAAGCAGGAGGAATCTATCTTCACCCTCACGATTCCTTAGAGTCAGCTGACACCGAGGCCTGGGCCTCCCTCTGCTCAAGTTAGGCTTGGGAGGGCCCCGAGGGATGTGTAGGAGCCTGTCAGGCCAACAGAGCCTGGGCTGAGGGAGGTGTCCCAGCAGAAGGAGTGAAGGTGTAGAGGGGGGCTGGGATGGGAGGTGGGGGCACAGGAGGAAGGGGCTGCTCAGGGTGTGGAGCTTATCTTAGAGGCCACTGGGTGCCTGTGAAGTTGACTTTTCTTTCTTTAAGAGACAAGGTCTCGCTCCATTGCCCAGGCTGAAGTGTGGTGGCACAATCATGGCTCACTGCAGCCTCTACCTCCCAGACTCAAGCAATCCTCCCAACTCAGCCTCCCAGAGTGCTGGGATTAGAGGTGTGCACCACTGCACTTGGCCCCAGAAGTGGGCTATTTTTTAAAGTAAGTTTTTATTAAAGTCAAATGTGCATACAGAGGACAGTACAGTCCTTTTTCAAGTTTTTTTTTTTAATCTTTTATTTCTTTTTTCTCCTGTAGATCATGGAGCACAGGATGTCCTCACACTGGATACACCTGTGCCTCCTGCACCTGGGTCAAGAAGCATCACAGCTAGGCCCCCAGGGCTCCTTGAGCCTCCTCTCAAGGTCACCACTCTCTGATCTGCTCCTATATGGTGGTTTTGCCTGAGGTGGGCTGTTTTGGCATGTGCCCTTCGGGTCTCTCTTTGGGATTCTCCCATTGGAGGGTCACTGAGCAGTATGCCACCGTCCGTTGGATCACAGGCCCTCTATTTGTTCCTCCATGATGGGATGAATAGGGTGACTCATTTGGGATGTTGTCTGGATGGGGCTCTCATGAGTGGAGCTGCTCTGGCCCTTCTTGCATCCTGTCCCTTCTTGCACGTCTGTCAGGTGTCTGCCTGCCCTGGAATGCCTGGGTCCTGGGGTAGATGTTTGTTCTGTGCTGACCGATATTGCCAGACAGTTTTCCTACATGGTTGTACCAGTTCATGTGGAAGTGTTTTAACTGGTGAGCAGCCATCGTATTCTCTGTTCCCTGCACCCCAGTGCTGCTCTCTGCCATCGCCATGGGCCTCTTCAGGACCCTGCCCACCACATGGTGGGTGGATCCCACACACATGTGGTTGGCCACTTCCCTGACCGATGGGCAGCATATGACATTGGCCACTCTGGGCAGTGAGACTGTCCTCTCTGCTCCTGGGGCCTCACCCCCTCCTGGGTGCATTTCTGCCAGGGCCCATCAAGGCCTTGTACCCATTGCCAACTCCTCAATGTGGGCCCTCTCTTTCTTACTTCCCAGAGCCACGGGAGATCTTACTTACTCCCCGAGCTTCGGTCATGGCTGTGTCAATGCCTCCCTGTCATGGGACCCTTTTTTCTGAGGGTTAGCCCTGGCCACCCAGCCTCCACTAGATGTCCCTCCTGGCCACACCCTGGGCTCTCAGACTCCCTGCATCCAGAACAGGACCTGCCATCTGCCTCTCAACCTCGCCTTCCTCTATGCTCACCTTGTGACCTCAGAGGGGGCTGGTGGGCCACCTCGCTGGGCATGCCAGTCCTCCCTTTGTGGCTCAGCCAGTCCCTGGCCACATGATTTCCATTCTTTCTCTCTAATCTCACAAATATTTCCTCTTCTCTCTACCCCTGCAGCCACTCTGACTTCCCCTGTTGAAAATTATCACTCCTCTGTCTGTGTCCCCTCAATGGCGTACATCGTCAGGAACTTCTACTCATCATAAAAGGGCCTCCCACGATGGCCTGAAAAAAGACAGGAAGAGAGACTCACAACATGGCTGATCAGACAGCTGTGTGAGCCTCACAGCCACAGCACCCTCCCCAGAGGTTTCTGCAGCTGCCACCACCTCCTTAATGACAGACAAGCTTGGCCTAGACCACCTCCCCTGTGTGCCTGGCAGAGGACAGTCAGCCAGCAATCAGCCCAGGGGACTCTGGCCAGAGCAACCAAACTAGGGCACAGCCCTTTGAGCAATCCAGCAACTGGTACAACCATGTAGGAAAGCTGTCCAGCAGCATCAGTCATCACAGAACAATTAGAAGCAAATCTTTCCAAAAATAATCGAGCTTTGAGTGTTCTTCGAAGGACAAAGAGTGGGAGTGCAGTTGCCCACCGAGCTAACCAGGGCAAGGAAAATTCTGAAAACATCACCACCCCTGAAGTCTTTCCAAGGTTGTACCACCTGATCCCAGATGGTGAAATTACCAGCATCAAGATCAATCAAGTGGATCCCAATGAAAGCCTCTCCATTATGCTGATGGGAGGCAGTGAAACCCCACTTGTCCGTATCATCCAACACATTTATCATGATGGGGTGAATGCCAGAGATGACCAGCTACTACCAGGAGACATCATCCTAAATGTCAATGGGATGGACATTAGCAAAGTCTCTCACAACTATGCCCTGCATCTCCTGCGGCAGCCCTACCAGGTGCTGTGACTGACCATGCTGCACAACCAGAAGTTCTGCAGCAGGAACAGTGGACAGGCCCTGGATGCCTACAGACCCCAGGATGACAGCTGCCATGTGATTTGCAACAAAAGTAGCCCCAAGGAACAGCTTGGAATAAAATTGGTGTGCAAGGTGGATGAGCCTGGGGTGTTTATCTTCAACGTGCTAGATGGTGGTGTGGCTGATTGACATGGTCAGCTGGAGGAGAATGATTGTGTGTTAGCCGTCAATGGACATGACCTTCAATATGGCACCCCAGAAAGTGGTGCTTATCTGATTCAGGTATTGCTGGCCCTCTTCACCACTGTATGGACTTATGCAATGCCAAGAAGGTAGAAATCTGCACTATGATCCAGTGTCCAGCTCTGAAAAATGCTGCTCCTTGTGTGGTGGCATGTTTGACTCCTACCTCTCTGCTCTTGGAAGTTGCTGGCCTATGTTGCATCCTGATAGTACCAGCAGTTTTTATCAGCCATAACAATGGCAGTGGCGGGCTGTCTGGAGTAGCTGCTGCCATCACACTGGCTACAGCAGGGAGGCACAGCTGGGACTGCAAACTCCATGGAGCTGGTGGGAACCTGGGACAAGTGGAAGCCCCGCCCCTTCTGAGTTGGTGGGGCAGGAGCTCCCTGGGTGCAGCCACAACTGCCCAAACTGTGGCTGCAGACCTGGGCCTCCCAGGCCATGGAGCAGGCAGGGGCCCCACCCCACCAGGTGCAGCTGCAGTCCACCCAAACCACTGCTGTGGACCCAGGCATCCCTGCACTCTTAGGGGCCCAGGAAGGCTCCCCCTACCCTAGGAGGCTTGGAAGTACCTGGCTTCCCCCTGCTGTTGGCACCCACTTTGATCTTGGAGCAGAGTTGGGGCCAAGCCCAGGCACTGTCAAGGCCTGGCCAGGTATACACACACTTGGTGCAATGCTGACATGCCAGTCCCCTGCTGCCTCAGCTGTCTCCAAACTTTGGACACCAGCAAGCATAAGAGAGAAGCCAATGGGGTGCAGATGGTAGCTCAGTGCTGGCTTGCAGGTGCCCCTTGGCACCTGCAGCTTGGCCACCATGAATGGCAGCAGGAGGCAAATAGGTTCCGGGGTGGAAGAGGGTGGGTCTCTGGTGAGGCCCTGCCTTCAGGCCAGAGAGGGCCTGAAGGCTAGGGGCCAGGCTGCCAGTTCCATGGATCGAAGTGGGAACTTGTAGTGCCTTTTCCAGATCCACCCATGGCTGCCCATGGACCAACTGGCACTCACTTCCTCCCTCTGAGACCCATAAAAGCCCCAGGTTCAGCCAGAGCTAAGCAGATGTTGGGATAACCAGCTGCAGAGAGGAGCTACCCACTCCAGGGTCTCCTTTCTGCTGAGAGCTTCAGAGAACAATGGGATGACCTGCCTGCAGAAGGAGCTACCCACTCCAGGGCTTCCTCTGAGCTATTCTATCACTCAATAAAGCTCCTCTTCACCTTGTTCACTCTCCACTTGTCCACATACCTCTTTCTTCCTGGATGTGGGACAAGAACTTGGGACCTGTTGAATGGCAGGTCTGAGAGGGCTATAACACAAACAGAGCTGAAACATGCCCCTTGTTTGTGACATTGCAGGTGAGGAGAAGGAGAAAAGAGCTGTAATCCTTCAGAGATCCCAGACCTGGGAGCTCCCTGAGCCAGGGCTGTGCCTCCCTCTTTTGGACCCTGCAGTTCCTGGAGTCTCCAAGCTTCTAGGCACCACTGTGTCCCCCGGCGGCAGCCATGGAAGCTACTTGCACTGCACCTGGTCCAGCTGCAGCCTCACAGAGAGCCTGTACCCATGCTGGCACCTGGAGCTGCCCGCCCTGCTGCAGCAGCCGGCGTGCCTGTGTGCAGTGACCAGACCCCATGCTCATTCACTCACACACCCCTCACCGCCCCATGCCTGGCTCGCTCTCGCCAGTCATGGGATCCAGGCTAGTAACATGAGCCGGCACAGCCTGCCAGGCCAAGTGGGCAGAATGAGCCCAGAGGGTCCAAGCAAAACTCAGGCAAAAGTTACCACTGGCCACAGAGGTTTGTGGCCACAAAAGCAACACCTCAAGGATCCCATAACATTTTGGAGGGCTTGTCCAGCGTCTGCAGAAGGGTGAGTAAAAGCAGATCTACTCTTTTTATTTTATTTTATTTTTATTATACTTTAAGTTTTAGGGTACATGTGTGCAGATCTACTCTTTCTGTCCTTTTTTCAAAGTCTCTAAACTCCACAATAGTCAAAATGAAAGAAAAATACCAGGCCTCTATCAGCCAGTTAAGAGCAACTAGTGTGGCTGCCAGACTTAGGACACGGAGGACAGGCTTGCTGGGGAGGACACTGTCAACCCTCCATTACCCTCAGATGTTGGGACTGTTGGCTTTGTTCCAACCCAGTTTTCTTTCACAGAGGTCTAGCCATTGTGTGGGACCAGAAGGAGGTCCTGAGGCAACTGAGGGTATCTGGCCAAGGCTACCCTTTGGCCTAATTCAAAGGCCCCTGGACTAACTCCAGTCCCTGACCACCTGTTACAGTGTCAGCACTAGGACCTCCGGTCTTTCCTAACATTCTTTCTTTCTTTCAGGATATCAAGGTTCCTATTTCTTCTTTATGTACAATGTTAAATGTTAAGGATGTTGCCAGGCACAGTGGCTCACGCCTGTGCCAGCACTTTGGGAGGCCGAGGTGGGTGGATCACCTGAGGTCAGGAGTTCGAGACCAGCCTGGCCAACATGGCAAAACCCTGTGTCTACTACAGATACAAAAAAATTAGCCCGGCATGGTGGTGCCTGTAATCCCAGCTACTCAGGAGGCTGAGGCAGGAGAATTGCTTGAACCCGGGAGGCGAAGTTTGCAGTGAGCTGAGACTGTGGCACTGCACTCCAGCCCAGGTGACAGAGCAGGACTCTGTCTCAAAAAAAAAAAAAATGTTAAGGATGTTGTTGCAAACCAGAGCTATTACTGGATTGAATGAGCATTTGGTTTAGTCATCAAAAGTCTAAAATGGAAGGTTAAGAGTAGCACAGAAGCCAAGTGTGCCTTGGTATCTGTACATAAATTTGTGGCAAAAATGTTCTTGTCATTTCCTTGGGTGACAACTTAGTGCCAACACCTTGAGGCACAGAAAAGAAGCACGGCCTCAGGAAGGAAGCCTTTCTGTAAACGTGGGGGCAAATGGTCCATGGTCCCATATGTGCAGAACTTCTTTGCCTTGCAGGGTAGCCTGGAACTTTGCTGATGTAGGATTGATTCAGCCCTCATACTGGCCATCTCAGGAGAGGCTGCAAGGGGCAATACCAGGGAGGCAAACCCCAGAAATACCTCCAGCAGAAGAGTCAACCCCCTCTGCTCCTCCCTATCCAGGTTATCTCTCAAGCTTGCCCCAGCCTAGGAATCCTCGTTTTAGGCAGGTCCCAGTCTCAACTGCCCCTACAACAGATGCCTGGTGAATATGGCCCCATTAAGGTCCAGGACCCCTTTTCTCTACAAGACTTAAGGCAAATTAAGGAGGATCTTGGCAAGTTTTCAGGCAGCCCTGACAGGGATATAGAGACTTTCCAGAACTTAATCAAAATATTTGAGCTCTCCTGGAAGGATGTCATGTTACTTTTGAATCAATCCCTGACCACCACTGGAAAGCAGGCCACCCTGCAAGTGGTAGAGAATTTGGGGGATGAGCTTTATATCTTATATAGGGCCAAGGAAGGGAATGAGACTTATATAATTGGAAAAATAGCAGCACCACTGGAGGACCCTAAATGGGACCCTAAGGATGAAATGGGAGAATAGAGGGGGAAACACATTCAGGTGTGCATACTGGAGGGCTTGTGAAGAACTAGAACTAAGCCTCTCAATTCCTCCAAGGTCACCATGATAGATCAGGGATTAGATGAGAATCCCACTGCCTTCCTGGAAAGGCTAAGAGGGGCCTTGGTAAAGCACACCTCTCTAGCTCCTGATTCAGTTGAGGGACAGCTAATCCTAAAGGATAAGTTTATCACAAAGGTGGCCTCCAGATATTAGGAGGAAGCTACAGAAACAGGCTATAGGACGAGATAGTACTTTAGAGAACCTCCTAAAAGTGGCCACCTCAGTCTTTTACAATAGGGACCAGAAGGAAGTCCAAAAAAGAGAAAGGAAATACAAGAAAAAGGCAGAGCCTCTAAAAGCCACCTTGCAGGCTCACAAACGTCAGAGTTCCCAGGATGCATGACCGTGAGGGGCGTCTCAGGTCTTTCCTCCACCATGTCAAGAGTCATGGTAAAAATCACTGTATTATCTGCCCCTCCATGAGTTCAAAAGCTAGAAGTGTTGAAGTATTGGCCATTTGGCGTGGCTAAGATCAGGTAATAAGAGATTTAAAAGGACTTCTTAAAGAGGAGCCCTGTGGTTAAAAGTCAACTTTTGGGAGGCTAAGGATCATGAGGTCAAGAGATTGAGACCATCCTGGCCAACATGCTGAAACTCAGTCTCTACTAAAAGTACAAAAATTAGCCAGACATGGTGGCATGCACCTGTAGTCCCAGCTACTCAGGAGGCTGAGGCAGGAGAATCGCTTGAACCCTGGAGGCAGAGGTTGCAGTGAGCCGAGATTGCGCCACTGTACTCCAGCCTGGATGACAGAGCAAGACTCTGTCTCAAAAAAAAAAAAAAAAAAAAAAAAAAAAAAAGATAGGTATCCAACCTGCAAGCTATAGGTCAGGTTAATTAAAGATGGATGTCCATGCTATAGGTATATTTAAAAGGCTTTTGCTGTCTTTTCTCTTCATGGATCTTGTTTTTCTGGAAAAAGGTTTTTTGCTTCTCAGTCGATTGAATTATTTTTCTTCATTTTTGTCTTGCCACTCTTAATGCACACATGA
Source organism: Pongo abelii (assembly GCF_028885655.2). Classification (NCBI taxonomy): domain Eukaryota; kingdom Metazoa; phylum Chordata; class Mammalia; order Primates; family Hominidae; genus Pongo; species Pongo abelii. Next base: position 18,841,352 of record NC_072004.2, on the reverse strand, counting down.
GAGGCCCCACGAGAACTTCTGATGGCTGAGACTCCTTGGGAAAATGGAGGAGGCACCACGGACCCTGTTTTGGGAAAAACCTGTTTTCCTCACAGAACTCCAGGGATCAGACGCAGATGCATCCCTCTCAAAATTTGTTTTTGTCTTCCAGCTAGGCCTACCTATTAGGGCTTAGAAACTGCACGTTTTCCTAGCCCTTGTTCTTGAAGGACTCCACCCCAAGGGCAGTAATCCAACTAGGAGACTGGCAATCCAATTAGGAGATTGGCAAGTGAAAAATTTTACAACTACTGGATCTTCTTCTGTCTGTTCGTGTAGTTATACATGTGTCAGGTGTGACACATTAAAAAAAAGCTCTAATTGATTGGCTTAAAGAAAAATAAGTGCCTAGATCAAATATTTTGAAAGAAAGATAAAGCTGTAATGCCTTTTAGTTCACGTGACTTTCATCTTTGAAAAATAAAATATCTTCAACATGTAGACATATGGTCCAAATTATGCAGGTCAGATATTAGGTTTGCTAAATGCTTTAAAGGTTATAAACCGCTTCTTTCATTTTTGAAAATTGTTTAACTTTCCTGCTTTACAGTTTCATAGGGCCCAGGGACGTAGAGAGTTAACTACATCCATGCTAGAAAGAGTCAGACCTTATCTGCACCTAACACATAATTAAAATAACTTACCAGGTTTTACACCAAAATTAAAAATTGCCAAGAGTTACCATTATAACATGTAATTTGAGACTACTTAAAAGGAGATTTACATGTAAAATGTGTAAGGAAAGTAAAATGTGTCTTTAGTAAAAGAATATAAGAAGGCACGGGAATGTAAATTTTTGCCTAGTTTAGAGGGTTAAAGGATTGTTTTAAATTAGATAAGATAAAGCTAAAGGTTTAAACAAGTTATGGGAGGTTTTTAAAGATTAATCTTGAAAAAGAAATGCTGTGTGTGAACATATTGACTAAATTCAGAAGGGCATTATTTGGTTTTTCTGTAAATTGAACATTGGAATAAAAGCACAAGAGTTTCTCAGAGCACTGACCTCCTCTTTAACAAAGATTTGTAAAGGGTTATAAAAGGATTAGGAGAATCTCAGCTCATGGTCAAACTGATTAAGATTTTCAGGTAATGTTAAAGGATGATGAAAGATTTTTGTTTGCTTTGCAAATAAACTACCGAAAGAAGAAGGGAAAAACAAGAGACAGATTGTTTGGAAAGCCAAGTCTTTTCTCTTAATGTGTAAAGGTTTTTACCTTCTTTTTTTGAGTCATCATTTTGGCTAAATAAGTGACTTATGGTAACCTGGAGTTCTATTTCATAATGTCAAGTGTTTTAAACTTTTAACACATTTGATAGGCTCCCCAAAATCAAACTTCAGCTTCAAAATTGTCTTTTCTGACCCCTGGAGCATCCAAAGGAGAGGTAAACAGGATTATTTGACATGTTTAGTCACATGGAATTGTCAAAATAAAGTGGTGTTTGATCTTCTTCAGGTTACATTTTAGTGAATAATGTTAATATGTGTTTCAAAATGTATGGGATTTCTAAAATTCTGATGTCTGAGTATGTGTTTTCAATCATAATTAGGGTTATTGTGTTAGGTTATTGTTGACCACAGAGGTGATCAAATTTCTTTGCCAATCGTGTTTTTGACTGTGACTACCCTAGGACACTGTGATATTCACAGGCAATTGCTGTCTTGTTTTAATCCTCTTCAAAAGATGGATTATGGTCCTCGAGTGCAGGTTTCTGATAACTTTGGAGATTGTGAACAAGAGTTGACTGGGTGGACTGAACTTATGGAAGACTGAAGTAATCTTTTTTGACTTTTTGCTTGGAACATTGCTGATCCTTTGTTTTGTTTTTCAGAATCAAGGAAGCTTTTCTTTTGAGTTATTTGTCGCCTTTGACAATTATGGGCACAACCAGTGATTTCTGACTGCAGAGAGTGGGCAGAATGATCCCAGCGGGTTTGAGCAAACTCGGGCAAAAATGGCAGCAGCCATAGATGTTTCCGGCCAGAAAAGTGACATCCCAAGTATCTCATAACAGTAGTGGATTTTGGAAAGAAAAGAGCCAATTACAGGCTGAACACAAAGGAAGATGATTGCTCTGCAAGAAGTCACAGTGCAATGCTCCTGGTCTCCTCCTTCCAGCTATAAGAGATAGCCTTTGTTATTTAAAAATGGGTAAATATAAGGTATAAGGAAGGGATCCAGTTTCAGCTTCCTACATATGGCTAGTCAGTTTTCCCAGCGCCATTTATTAAATAGGGAATCCTTTCTCCATTTCTTGTTTCTGTCAGGTTTGTCAAAGATCAGATGGTTGTAGATGTGTGGTATTATTTCTGAGGGCTCTGTTCTATTCCATTGGTCTATATCTCTGTTTTGATACCAGTACCATGCTGTTTTGGTTACTATAGCCTTGTAGTATAGTTTGAAGTCAGGTAGCATGATGCCTCCAAACCACAATGAGATACCATCTCACACCAGTTAGAATGGCGATCATTAAAAAGTCAGGAAACAACAGGTGCTGGAGAGGATGTGGAGAAGTAGGAACACTTTTACACTGTTGATGGGACTGTAAACTAGTTCAACCATTGTGGAAGATAGTGTGGCGATTCCTCAAGGATCTAGAACTAGAAATACTATTTGACCCAGCCATCCCATTACTAGGTATATACCCAAAGGATTATAAATCATGCTGCTATAAAGACACATACACCCGTATGTTTATTGTGGCATTATTCACAATAGCAAAGACTTGGAACCAACCCAAATGTCCATCAATGATAGACTGGATTAAGAAAATCTGGCACATATACACCATGGAATACTATGCAGCCATAAAAAAGGATGAGTTCATGTCCTTTGTAGGGACATGGATGAAGCTGGAAACCATCATTCTCAGCAAACTATCACAAGGACAAAAAAACAAACACCACATGTTCTCACTCATAGGTGGGAATTGAACAATGAGAACACTTGGACACAGGAAGGGGAACATCACATACCAGGGCCTGTTGTGGGGTGGGGGGAGGGGGGAGGGATAGCATTAGGAGATATACCTAATGTAAATGACAAGTTAATGGGTGCAGCACACCAACATGGCACATGTATACATATGTAACAAACCTGCACATTGTGCACATGTACCCTAGATCTTAAAGTATTAAAAAAAAAAGTGTAAATATAAATGAGGCTGCTGGACTGTGTTTCCCTTCTTTGGTCTCTGCTTAGTTCCATCATATAGATATGATTGGCAGTTTTGAGTCAAATCTCAAAAGAACAAAGAAAAGTAGTCATTAAACAAAATAACAGGGAAAAAAATTGGCCCCTGCAGCCACTTCCTCAGGCCAGGAAGGGTGGCCCCTGCCCCCGAGTCCTGAGGATGAGGTGGAATCTGAGTTCTCCACGTGGTAGCGACAAGGGACCTTCTCAAATCCAAATATGCTCACACTCTCTTTTGCCAAAACCGTGAGGCCAGCCAGGTGGGAAACCACAGATGGATCTCAGCACCATAAAGAGAGGCGCCAGACGTCATGCACTCAGGGTGGAACCAGGAGGGGGTACCTGGTGCCAGGTGCTCAGCGCCGTCCATGAAGTTGTCTTGCAAAAGAAGAAAGACAAAGCTGGGAACCTGGGGCTATGCCTCTGGATCTCCCAGTTTATGGAGAGCCTGTGGGACAAGAGAACACACAAAACACAGGGGACTGAAACCAAATTACCTGGCTTCTTCCTGGAGGAAAGAACAAAAGGACAAAGAGGGCGGGGAAACTGCAGACCCAAAGAGGCTTCAGGGCCAAGTCCACCAACCCCAAGGAGTGGGCCTGTTTGGGTCCTGAACTGGCCTGAACTGAACAAACCAACCAAGAAACACTCACTTAGGAGGCAATTGTGGAAATGCAAATACTGACTAGATACCTCACAATATTAATAAATTACTGGAATTTTTTCAGATGTGGTTATGGTTTTGAGCTTATGTATGAAAAAGAGCTCTTTCAGAGGTACATGCAGAAAAATTTATAGATGAAATTATGCAGTGTCTGGAATTTGCTTTAAAAAATTTCAGTTTTTTGTGGGGGGAGGGGAAGTGGAATAAATGAAGTAATATTGACCATTTGCAGATAATTGTTGAAGTTCGATGATGGGCATCTGGAGATTCATTATCGTATTATTTTTACTTCTGTGCATGTTTGCAATTTTCCTCAATAAGAAGTAAAACAAATAAATAAATAAAAGAGCATCCTGGTTCCCCAGCACTATCTGTATAAAGGCCACGCTTGTAATGTGGGTGTGTCACTTTCTCCCTGCAGCTGTGCCAGCTCCCTCCATGCACCCCCACTTCCTACTCTCCAGGTTTGCTGAGAGCTTCCGGGCAGCTCCCTTCACTGCCTTGTGCTTTCTCCCTTTAACCTTTATTTATTATTATCTTTCCAATAGGCAAGCATTCATATGGTTCAGAACGCAGCACTGCACAGTAACGACTCTCCCTTCTTCCTTGTCCCGAACACGTAGTGTCTTAGTTTCTTGAGATTTTATGCATATGCGAGCAAACAGAAATAGACCCTCATTCTCTGTCTCCCCCTCCCTTTTTACACAAAAAGTAGCCTGATGACACGCTACTCTGTGCCTCACTTTCTCACTATATTCTGGAAAGCTTTCCGGATTTGTCCACTGTGAGCATCTTCTTATGCAGAGAAGATGAAACCTTTTATGTAGAGATCTCCTAAGAGAGGTCTCTGTGAGACCTTGATATGGTTTGGCTGTGTCCCCACCCAAAATCTCATCTTGAATTGTAATCCCCACGTGTCAAGGGCGGGACCAGGTGGAGGCAATCAGATCATGGGTGCAGTCTCCCCCATGCTGTTCTTGTGATAGTGAGTGAGTCTCACGAGGTCTGATGGTTTTTATAAGCATCTGGCATTTCCCCTACTGGCAGTCATGCTCTCACCTGCTGCCCTGTGAAGAGGTGCCTTCCGCAATTATTGTAAGTTTCCTGAGGCCTCCCCAGCCATGTGGAACTGTGAGTCAATTAAACCTCCTTTCTTTGTAAATTACCCAGTCTCGGGTATTTCTTCAGAGCAATGTGAGAACAGACTGATACAGACCTCTTATGCAGTTGCACAACATTCCGTTGTGTGGCTGCACTGCATTGCATTTACCCCCTCTCCTGTTGATGGGCAGTTAGGTCATGGCCAATCCTTCCTCTTTCCAACAGTGCCATAAGAAACAACCACATGCTCACGTCGTTTCTGGTGCTTTCTCTTTAACTCCCCCCACCTGCTGCCCCTCCCCCACCAGCTTTTGCCCCTCCAATTCCTGTTTACCCTTCAGCTCTTGAATTAGATATCACTTTATCTGGGACACATTCTCAGATTGGAGATAAAGAGGTGGATGTTAAGAACAAAGGCTTTAGGCTGGGCTCTGTGGCTCACACCTATAATTTCAGCACTTTGGGAGGCCAGGGTGGGCAGATTGCTTGAGCCCAGGAGTTTGAGACCAACCTGGGCAACACAGTAGACCCTGGTCTCTACAAAAAATACAAAAATTAGCTGAGCATGATACAAAAATTAGCTGGGCATGGTGGCACACGCCTCTAGTCCCAGCTACTCGGAAGGCTGAGGTGGGAAGATCACCTGAGCCCAGGAGATCCAGGCTGAGCCATGATTGCACCCTTGCACTCCAGGCTGGGTGATAAGCAAGACTCTGTCTCAAAATAAATAAATAAAGACTGCAGAGTCAGGGTGGAGCTTGACTCTTGCCTCTTCAACTTAAGAGGAAAGTTACTTCACTCTTCTGAAGCTATTTTCTCTCTGCAAAATGCACATGATACCATCTCTCCTGATGGGTTGCTCTGAGGATTATATGAGATACTATATGTGTAGAGTCTTAGAACACCACTGGGACCATAGTAGATGCCAAATAAATGATGCTATCATCATCATCATCATCATCATCATTGTACTGATGAACTTTTCCTTTAGAATGCCTTCTCCAGCCTTCAAAATACAAGTCATTGTTAAGGCCTAAGTTACATGCTTCTCAATCCATTTCTCGCTAATCCATTCAACTGGAAATTAATTTCTCTTTTTTCCATACCCCTGCAGTATCCAAATGGAACAGCCAGGAACTTTTTGGCAGCAAGTAACAGAAAACCTGCCCGACAGTGGCTTCATAATATCTGGAGTTATTTCCCTCATATATTAAGAAGTTGGGAGATGGGCAGCTACAGGCATTGATTCAACTACCCATGGAATCATTAAAGACCAGGCAAATCTTTTCTTCCTTCTCCTCCATTGTCCTCATAGTGTTGCTTATTGGTCTTTAAGAGTGTTGCCTTTTAATTACAATGTGGCTGCCGTGCCTCCAGCCATTATTATGCAACTTTCAAAGCCAGGAGGCAGGAATGACTGCAGTAATGTCTTTCCCAAAAGCCCTCTCGGACATTTCCAGCATCCAGAACTGGATCTAAAGCCCACCCCAAGACTGGGACTTCCTTCCCTGAAATCTAGAGCTATCAACTTCCTCCCTGAGTAGGATGAGGATTCTGAGTTCTGTCAATAGGAAGGGAAGAATGCCTGGGAGGGTCACTGTGGTGTCTGCCACATTCAGACACTCAAACTCAGGCTCCTGTACCTCTCTTTTGACAATGATAGTTTTCTACCTTTTATTATAGTTTTATCTCCTTTACTAAACTGTGGGCTTGGATCCATGTCCAAGTATGTCCATATGCCCCCAAGTGCCAAGCACAGCATCTGTACACAGTAAGAGCTCAGCCAGCATTTGTGGCTCTAGGGATGAATGGACAATCTCAAAGACACCATCTGATTCTAGCAGACAAGGATTCTGATTCAAGAAGCTGCCTGGGAAATCTGAGTTCTGTGTGTGCCAGTGACACGGCCCTAAGATGCCCACCTTATGCTCCCACCCCCAGGGGCTTTGAGTGTCTTCTTGTGGCTGTGACAGTGAAAATCAAACCCCTCCCTCACTCTCTCTCCCATTCCTCTTTCTTGTACTTATCTCCTATACCCTCCTAGGGAACCTTAGGATTTTATCTCCATGCCTGTGTGTGTTTAGGTTAACTGGATCATGGAGGATGAGTCACCTGTCAGAAATACTTGGAGAAAAGGAAATTTTGCCTGCAAAGCTCTGATTGTATCATGAGCACACTGTCTGCAGATGAGAGAGACCAGGCTGTTTATTGCTTTTGGGAGGCACCAGAGTCCAATCGGCGTGTGAGTCACTTTTCAGAGGCTGGATCGATGGGCAGCCCCCCCGGCTGCAGGAGCTGAGCCTGCCCCACCTCCCAAGAGTGCTGTTGGGCTGTGAGCTGGCAGTTAAGTTACTGCCTTGACCTCCAAAGTCCCAGCTGCTTAAGAAGCCTTTATCACATCAAATAGTGCTGCATCCCCTCAAGGTGGTAAATGAGGTGGCTGGTGAGGCGGCCAGGCTCAGCGTCTGTGTCACAGCTGCAAATGACGCTGGCCAGGGGACAATGAATGAGGTGAAGATACAGACGGAGGGATGCAGGGGTCCATTTGGCTGTGGTCCCCCTCCTACCCCCACTCCCCTTCATTCTTAAGAATCAGGAAGTGGGCAACAGTGGGTGACTCATTTTGGTGAGTGGAGTGTCAGCTGGTGGCCACATTATAGTTGGCTAAAATTCAGGATATTCAAACATAATAAAATACAATAAACACGCCGGGTGCGGTGGCTCATGCCTGTAATCCCAGCACTTTGGGAGGCCGAGGAGGGTGGATCACTTGGTCAGGAGGTCCAGACCAGCCTGGCCAACATGGTGAAACTCTGTCTCTACTAAAAATACAAAAATTAGCCAGGCACGGTGGCAGGCACCTGTAATCCCAGCTACTCGGGAGGCTGAGGCAGGAGAATCACTTGAACCCGGAGGGGAGGAGGTTGCAGTGAGCCGAGATCGTGCCATTGCACTCCAGCCTGGGCAACAGAGTGAGACTCCACCTCAAAAACAAAAACAAAAAACAATAAGCACTAAAACGAAATGGGATGCAGCCGGGGCTGCTTGTGGGGTGCTAGTTACTGGAGTTTTTTGTTTTTGTTTTTGTTTTTGTTTTTGAGACAGAGTCTCCCTCCATCTCCCAAGCCGGAGTACAATGGCACAATCCCGGCTCACTGCAACCTCCACCTCCCGGGTTCAAGTGATTCTCCTGCCTCAGCATCCCGAGTAGCTGGGATTACAGGCACCCACCACCATGCCCAGTTAAGTTTTTTGTATTTTTAATAGAGACGGGGTTTCACCAGGTTACCCAGGCTGGTCTCGAACTCCTGACCTCAGGTGATCCACCCGCCTTGGCCTCCCAAAGTGCTGGGATTACAGGCCTGAGCCACCAGGCCCGGCTGGGTTACTGGAGTTTTGATGGCTGGAGTCTGGGAGAGCGGGAGTGAGCAGGGGGAGTGGTCTTCTTTCCTTCAGCATCACTGGACAGCTGGTGTGACTGTGTCTCACTTGAGTCCCAGAACAGTGAGCACTGGAGTCCTGGTTTCTGTCTGGCTCATTTTACGAACTGCTTTGTGTGGGGGCCCATTTCACTCTCTGCCCTTGGCTAAGTCCAGCAAAACACTTTACCTGGCTGTAGAGGACCCCACTTTAGGACAGCTCAGCCACTCTCCTTCAGTGCCGACCCTTCCCTCTGGGGCCCAGTGATACCCACCTGCCACACAGGTAAGCTAAGAGTGGTTTCTATAGACCTGACAGGACTGGGGCTTGTCAATGGAGCACTGTAACCCAGGGTCATTCAGGGCTGCCTGCGACCCCGCCCACGGAGAAAGTTCTGGTACCATTAGGCATGTAGCAGTGTCCTCCTGGGGCTTGGCGTAAGCTCCCTCAAGGGTCTCACTCAGGCCCCCAATTTCATCGCCCATCACTTCTCTCTGCCCTCTCACTTGGCTGGCATAGTCAGGTGGTCTGGGGAGGGTGGTCTCACTTAGGAATCGCCCTCTCCTCCCCCTAAAAGGCCAAGAGGCAATCAAGTTGAGGCCCAGAGGGAAGGAAGCCCAGGCCAGTGGGAAAGAAAAGAGCTCCTTTTTTTTTTTTTTTTTTGGAAACGGAGTTTCGCTTTTGTTGCCCGGGCTGGAGTGCAGTGGTGCAGTCTTGGCTCACTGCAACCGCCGTCTCCCAGGTTTAAGTGATCCTCCTGCTTCAGTGTGGCTAAGTTTTTTCTGTTTAGTAGAGATGGGGTTTCACCATGAAGATCAGGCTGGTCGTGAACTCCTGATCTCAGGTGATCCACCCACCTTGGCCTCCCAAAATGCTGGGATTACAGGCATGAGCCACCATGCCCGGCCAAGAACTCCTTTTTGAGTCGCTTCTGATGTCTGGGCTCCATCCTTGTGGGAGACTCCCAGCTAAGCCCAGGGCTCATAGGGCCCTGCTGTTTTGTTCCACCTGCAGATGGCAGCAGGGCTAGCTTTCTCATGCCTTTAGAGTCCCACACATCTAGGGTTTCTCTGTCTATATTGTGGACTCCGTGGGGGCTCCGGGTCTCATCAGGCAACATGGCTGATGCGCAATACATATGTGTTGAATTGACATTAAATTCAGCTAGGTATAATGCCCAGAAAGACAAATACTGCATGTTCTCACTCCTATGTGGGGGCTCAGAAGGTGGATCTCACAGAGGAAGTGAATGGAGTGCTGGCTACCAGAGGCTGGGAAGGGTAGGAGGGAGAGGGGATGGAGAGGTTGGTTCATGGGTACAAGCATACAGTTAGATAGAAGGAATAAGCTCTAGTGTTTCACAGCACAGTAGGTGACTATAGTTATCAATAATGCATTGTATATTTCACAATACCTAGAACAGAAGATTTGGAATGTCCTCAACACAAAGGAATGATACGTGTTTGAGGTGATGGAAATCCCAATTACCCTGACACGATCATTACACATTGTATGCATGTATCAAAATATCATGTGGACCCCATAATATGATTATGTATCAATCAAAATTGTTAGCCAGGTATAGGATGGCAGTTCCTTAAAAAATTAAACATAGGCCGGGCGCGGTGGCTCACACCTATAATCCCAGCACTTTGGGAGGCCGAGGCGGGCGGATCACCTGAGGTCCGGAGTTCGAAACCAGCCTGACCAACATGGAGAAACCCCGTCTCTACTGAAAATACAAAATTAGCTGGGCATGATGGCGCATGCCTGTAATCCCAGCTATTCCAGAGGCTGAGGCAGAATGGCTTGAACCTGTGAGGCGGAGGTTGCTGTGAGCCGAGATTGTGCAATTGCACTCCAGCCTGGGCAACAAGAGCAAAACTCTGCCTCAAAAAAAAAAAAAAAAAATTAAACATAGAATCACAACATGACCCACAATTCCACTTCTGGGTATATGCCCGAAAGAATTGAAAGCAGGGACTTGAACAGACATTTGTTTATAGTTGTATTACTCAAAATAGCAAAATGATGGGACAAGCCAAATGTTCATTAACAGATAAATATGTAAACAAGATGCAGTATACCCATGCATAAACCAGGAATAAAATTCTAAGCCCCCCTAACGAACCGAATGGACCTCCTCTTGGCCAAGGGCATTCCAAAGTTAATCTGAGGCCAGGTGCGGTGGCTCATGCCTGTAATCCCAGCACTTTGGGAGGCTGAGGCGGGTGGATCACTTGAGGTCAGGAGTTTGAGACCAGCCTGGCCAACGTGATAAAACTTCGTCTCTACTAAAAATACAAAAATTAGCCGGGCGTGGTGGCAGGTACCTGTAATCCCAGCTACTTGGGAGGCTGAGGCAGGAGAATCACTTGAACCTCGGAGGCAGAGGTTGCAGTGAGCCGAGATCGTGCCACTGCACTCCAGCCTGGGCGACAGAGTGAGACTCTGTCTCAAAAAAAAACAAAAACAAAAACAAAGTTTTTGTTTGGCGGTCCAGCTGTGATGGGAACAAGGGCTCAGGCATGCCTCCTTATACCCTCCCTACTTTGAAATTCAGGCATAACTGACCAATATTAACATTAAAACAGAGACCTTAAGAGAATTTACTCTTTCTGAAGCCTGCTACCTCATCTGCATAATAAAAACCTTGGTCTCCACAACCCCTAATTTTAACCCATACACTCCCTTCTGTTGATTCCAGGTCTTTAGATAAACTCTTTCAACCAACCGCCAATCAGAAAATCTTTGAATCCACCTATGACCTGGAAGCCTCCCGAGGCTGTGTCACCAGCATGTCCTTAACCTTGGCAAAATGGACTTTGAAACTGATTGAGACTTGTCTCAGATACTTTGGGTTTACACATACAATGGAATATCATTCAACTTTAAAAAGGAAGAAATTTTTAAAGGAAGAAAATTTTGACACATGCTACAACATGGCTGAACGTTAAGGACTTTGTGCTAAGTGAAATAAGCCAGTCACAAAAGAACAAATAGTAAATGTGTAATTCCACTTATATGAGGTACCTAAAGTAGTCAGATTCATAGAGACAGAGAGTAAAACAGTAATTGTCAGGGGCTGGGGGAGGACGGGATAGGGAGTTACTGTTTAATGGGTGCAGAGTTTCCGTCTGGGAAGATGAAGAATATTCTGGAGATGAATGGTGGTGATGGTCCCACAACAATGTTAATGCACTTAATGGTGCTGAACTGTACACATAAAAGGGATTAAGATGGTAAATGTGTTACACATTTTTCACCACAATTGAAAGCATATATTATTTTAAATTAATTTTAGCCTGGTAATCTCTCAATGTCACCTTGTTTTGGTGCTGCTCTATGTAGATTGTTCAACGTGATACAAAACACGACTGGAAAAGATCAATCTTGCTGACATTTACTCGGGCTTAAGATAGGGCTCAAGGGCCTTGCTCTTTTGGTCTTGTGCAAACTGCCTATAGTCCACCTGCTGGCTGGATGCCCTCATTGCAGGCAAAGCACGAGGATTTCTTATAATACCACCCATAGACCCAAGTAGGACGCTGGTGGCCTTGTGGTAAGCTGTGACAGGAATGCACAAGGATCTCCCGGCTTGTTGGCTGGAATCGCTGGCCCAGTGATGTGAGGTGAAGGGATTCTTTGCTCTGACTCAGTTCAATCCCCCTATACAAAGGGACTAGGTGGGCTTGCTGTGCTTTTGGAAGGACCAGAAAAATCTGCTTCCTTCACTCACTGGGAGCCATATATTCTCTTTGACTTTTGTTTGCAGGAGCAAAACAAACAGACGCTTGGGGAAAACAAACCAAAAAAGGGGGAAGGGGAGGCTGGTGCTGGCTGGCAACCTTGACTCAGCGCTCGGCAGGAGGTCCATTCGGAACAGAAACCCTCACCCTGCACTTCCCTCACCCAGCCCTGAAATCACAAACAACCCCTTGGCCAGGGTCCTAATGAGCCTCCGACAAACACAGCCCGCCCTCCTGACACAGAAAACACAATTAGACATGCACAAGTGGCCTGTGAAATGCCAGGCCGGGCACTTGAGCTCTCCATGAATGGCACCCCCTGTACCCTGGGCCTTCTCGGAAAAACATTGCTTGGGCTCCTTACGGGTGGTAATGGCTAATAACGCAGAGAGAACACCGTGTTTTGGTTTCAGGCCTTTGGCCAGGGCGGTGAGAGAGGGGTGTGTGTGTGTGTGTTTAGTGATGGTAGTGGGGTGACATCTATTTTCATTTCTCCATCATAAAGGAATTGAAGTCCTATAGCATGTCAGCAACGTCAATGTTTCAGGGTGAAATAAACAAGTAAAAGGTGTTAGCGTTCAGATGAGCTCCAGCAGCCTGTGATGTTAGGAAAATCACCAACTCCTGGGGCCTCAGTCTTCTCATCTGTAAAATGAGGATAATAATAGAAACCACCTTCCACTCATGGTGATTGGGTGAGCCATCGCAAGTAAAGCACTCAGCCCCAGGCCTGGAACATAGTTAGGACTCATTGAATGTTGGCTATTAGTTTAAAAGCAAGCGTTACGCGTTTTAGTCTATTTAAGGAGCCACTTTTGAATATCTGTTTGTAAACTCCCATATGAAGTTGGCTGTGAAAACACAGAAAACACAGTCTTTATGCTCACAGAGCTTCAGGACAACCAGGGTGACAAGACAACCATCCGGGCAGGGCCAGCTCAATGCTGGCGCATTGGCACCAACCAGGAGACAGCTGTGGCTTGCTTTAGGTCTGTTTGTTTCTTCTAATTTGTGTTAGCTTTTTTCCTTTGGTGGTGGAGGAAGGGCGGTTTCCATAGGCTGCAGACAGCAGGGTATGGATCATTGGTCTGGTCAGGCTTTAACCAAGTGAAAATCTGCTCTTCATTTGTTTGTTACTGTTACAAAGCACATGATTTTCAAGGGATAAATTGTTAGGATGTTTTCAATTGTGATGATGAAATTCCAGCTCAAGTTAACTTAAGCAAAAGTAAACAAGCAAAATTCCAAAAAGGGAGTTTACTTTCTTACATAATTTCAGAGAACAAAGATGGGTGTCTTGCTAGCTTCAGTCATAGCTGGACCTAGGAGCTCAAATCTCTCTTTTTCTCTCTCTTCTTTCTTCATTGTCTGATAGCTTCAGGCATACACAGTAAACCCTCAGCTCATGATTTCAGAGTAAGAGAGAGCCTCCTCTTGGACCAACAACTCTAGACAGGGAAATGGGGCACCACAGTTGGCCAGACATGGGTCGCATTCCCCCAAAGCCAGGGGATGGGTTGACCAGCAGCTCCACAGGACCCACATGGGGCAGATGTGATGCAAGGCTGACAAACTATCAGTGAGACTCTGCGGGTAGAAAGCATGAGTAGGCGCCAAACATTCCAGGTAAGCAGCGAATATGCAGCCTTTCTCTTTGCATCTCACCCAACTGTGCTTAAAATGGCTTGCATTCAAAAGGTGAAGAGTTTCTAACTCTTTGTTCTTGAATCAAACCCAGTGACTGAAGACTAAGTGTTCCAGATGGGCCAACCACGCAGCAGCATGGTGGCAGCTCTGAGATGCTGCCCAGTGAGCCCCAGTAGTCACATCCTGGAGAGTCCTCTCTTCACTGAATAGGACCCATCTGGCAACCAGTAGGACTGCAGAAATGATGTCCAAGGCTAGGCCATAAAAGACATGGTTCCTGCCTTGCTCTCCTTGAATCACTTCCTCAGGGGCAGCCAACTGCCATGTTGTAAGGACACTCAAGCAGCTCTGTGGAGGAGTCCATGTGGTGGGAAACTGAGGCCTCCCACCAACAGCCAGCACCAACCTGCCAGGCATGTGGGTGCACCACCTCAGAGGTAAATCCTCCAGCCCCAGTTCAGCCTCCAATGACACAACCCCAGCTGATACCCTGACTGCAACCCCATGAAATCCCTGAGCCAGAACCACCCGGCTAAGCCACTCCTGAATTCCTGACCCACAGAAACTATGAAATAATAAATGTTCATTGTTGTTTCAAGCCACTAAGTTTTGGGGTCATTTGTTACACAGCAGTAGAAATCTGATACAGGCATATTATGGTCCCTTCCTCCCTTCCCAGGGACAGAGTCACTTTGGAAAACTTCCTTGGATCATTTTCAAAGCACTTCTCAATAACTATCTTAGTTCTTGTTACAAAGTTTCAGTTTCACAAATGGACTCACACTGATATCACAGGCTGCTCCATCCCTCAACAGTGAATTTGCCGATAAAACAAAATCAGGGACTGGGCGTGGTGGCTCATGCCTGTAATCCCAGCACTTTGGGAGGCCAAGGCGGGTGGATCACCTGAGGTCAGGAGTTTGAGACCAGCCTGACCAACATGGAGAAACCTCATCTCTACTAAAAATACAAAATTAGCTGGGCATGGTGGCACTTGCCTGTAATCCCAGCTACTCGGGAGGCTGAGGCAGGAGAATCGTTTGAACCCGGGAGGCGGAGGTTGCAGTGAGCCGAGATGGTGCCACTGCCCTCCAGCCTGGGGAACAGAGTGAAAAAAAAAAATCGGATTTCCACTGCATTTACTTCCCTCTCCTGTACTAGGTATGGAGGTAGTTGAAATTCTAACAGGAAGGATGCCTTCAAGGTTGGGCCAGTCTCCCTCCTTGTTACTGCGTATAACGCGTGGTATCACACGCTATCACAATACTGCAAAGTCATTGATAACATGTGGCAGGAGTGCCCTGGGTTCTGAAGCCCCATGAAGTCCACCAGGCGGTCTTCTGGCTGAAGTAGCGCCTCCCTGGGAGATGAGCTAGAATTCAAGGAAGTCTGATCCTAGGCTGCTTGCATCAAGGGAGGACTCGGGGAAGAGGTGGATCCTGAGCACACCCTTCAATGCCCCCCTTCCCTGAGGTGACTGGGACATACCCCACACATACCCCACCTGGGTCCCCTGCTGTTGCAAAGCAGTTTCCCTCCCCCTCCCAGAAGCCCTTAGTCACGTAGGTGCCAGCACCTGGGCCCCTCCCACAGAGAGCCCCATGCTAAGCACCTTTCTGATCCTATGTCATTGCTGGCGTGTGCTTTTCTTCCCCTCTCAGGATCCAGATATTATCATTCCCCAGGGGCTCAAACTACTCCATCTCCCTGCTCTCCCATCGTTGAACTCCAATCATGGAAAGAATGCCATACAAGCTAGTGCTCCTCAGTGTACCAGCCAGGACTCTGCAAGTGACAGAAAGCCCCGCACACAGGCTCCAGCCCATCCTCAGGTCTCTGCCTCCTGCTCTGGCTCTGGCTTCCTCCGCATGTTGGATTCGTATGGGTTGGTCCCCAGCTGCCCTGTGAGGCAAGGCAGGCCTTTGATGTTCACTTGCCGTATCAGGTCCCACCTGCCTCTGCAGAAAAATTTTAGGCTCCTCAAGGTCAGGGTCCACTTCTACTCCTCCTATCAGAGTGTAAATAAAAACCGTCTCCTCATCCTGCCCCTGATCATATAACCTCTGTGACAGGACGCTCACTACTTGCAGAAGTAACTCTTTTTGTGGAGCTGGTCTCCGCCCTTCTGTGACTGCCACCCACTGGGCCAGTTCTGCCTAATAGCAAAGAACACTGCTCACCAATCTTCTTCTTTCCTTTCCTTCCTTCCCTTTTGCCCATAAGTCACTGATGGACAGACTGGCCCCATGGGCAATGTCTGTGGATGACGCTGTGTTTGTCCTTCCACAGGGTGTGGGGCTCCTCCACCCTGCATCAGGCACAAGCCTGCTTTTGGGGGAAGTCCCACCATCTCATTTTCCCTTGCCTAAAATAGCTACTTCCTTTTTGGGGAATGCAGCATGGTGGGGAGCAATGAAAGTGATGAGGTAAGTCATCCACAGATGCCTGGTTTGGAATCATTCCTGAAAAGGTCAGTGTTTTCATCAGCCAAACAGGAGGCAGGGCGCTTCCGGCTGGTCATTAACCAAGGCAAACAGCATGGCGGGGAAAGTCAAAGCCATAGCTGACCACAAACAAACAAGTCATGTATCCTCTGTGGAGGTGACTTTCTTCTAAAGGAATGTGTGGTTGTTTGCAGATAATATCAAATCCATTTCACGTCAGATCAGGATGACAGACAGCCAGAGGCTATTGGGTTCTCACATTAACTGGCTCTTTTATGGTAATAAATTGTTTCCTTTTCACGGTTGCATGAGCAATCTCAAGTTTTATTTTGAAGTGTCAACTGCCCTCAGGGACACCTGCCACAGGCGGGATCTTGGGTCCTGGCCACCATATGTGAGAGAGCAGACCCTGGCTGAGTCACTCAGCTGTGGTCGCATCACCCCTGTCCCTGCCCCACTCCTCAGCCCCATGCAGGCCGGCAGGGGAGGCCTCCTCTCCCCCACGGGGTCTCCCTTTCTTCCTCTCATGCTGATCATTGGAAAGAGTGGCTTGCATTTGCCACAGTGCCAAGGACTGTCAGTCTTCACAGCTGAGGAAATGACACGATTTGTTGGGAGCCACTTAAAATAACCAGTTCCCCAGCTGGTCTAGCTGTCCCTGTGCTGGCAGCCCTGCTGGCACGGGGCCTGGCTAGAGGGAGGTGGGCCTTCTGTGCCCTCACCCCGGCCATCACCACCATGCGGTGAGGTTGGGTTACATCCAGCCAGGAGGCAGCTGGCAGGATCCCGTGGCTTGTCTGAGGACCCAAGGGGGAACTTATCAGAAGGCAAGAGAGAAGGAGGTCTGAGGGGTGGTACATAAGAGGGAGGGGGCTAGGAGAGTGTAGATGCTTCCCAAAAGGTCACGGATTCTATAGGAATTTCCAGCCAAACTTCAGGATTGGGAAGCACCCTTCTTAGGAGGCGGCTAGGGGCTCAGGCTGGCTTGGCTCATTCCTGGCCTGCAGGCCTTGCTCCTGAGCACAGGGCAGGGGCTGCCGGCCCCGGTTCAGAATGGGATCTGAAAGCTGCCTGGAGAGAATGGGCCTCTGGATCAGGATCACCAGGGTGGGACCTGGATATTTCCCATAGTCACCAGACGTGTTGCTCAGAGGGAGGTTCCTGGCCAGCAGCTCTGTTGGCATCACCTGGGAGCTTGTTGAAAATGCAGAATCTTGAGCTCTGCCCAGACCTTCTCCCTCAGAATCTTCATGGTAAATGATCCCTGAAGACCCGGGCACTGGGGTTCAAGGACCTTGGCCCTGCCAAATCTGAAATCCAGAGCTAGGCCAAAGTACACTTGTGGAATCAGGATGCTGAATCTAAGTTAAATGCAGAAGCATCCTTTGAGCAAAGGTGGTGGAGTGGGCTGAATTATGACCCTCTCAAAAGATGTCCATGTCTCAGAAACGCAGAATGTGACCTTATTTGGAAACAGGGTCTTTGCAGATACAATTTAAAATCTTGAGGTGAAATCACCCTGAGTTATCCAAGTGGGTCCTAAATCCAATGACAAGTGTCCTTGTAAGAGAAGAGGAGAAGACACAGAGACACAGGCAAGAAGGCCATGCAAAGACAGAGACAGAGATTGGAGTGATGTGGCCACAAGCCAAGAAACACCTGGAGCCGCCAGAAGCTGGAGGAGGTAGGAAAGATCCTCCCCTCAAGCTTCTAGAGTGCACACCCCTGCAGAAACCTTGGTTTTGGACTTCTGGCTTCCAGAAGAGTGAGACATTACATTTGTGTTGTTGTAATGATTACAGCAACCACAGGAAACTAAAGCAGGTAGCCTTTTCAGACTCTGCAGAGGAAAAAAAAGCATGGCCAAAGTTACCCAAGAAAGAGTTGATGACCCCACCAGTCCCCGGTCACAGCAATCTTAACTTTGTTCCCAGAATTAGCTGACCTCCTCCACCCCATTTCCTTATTCCTTTTTAATGCTCCACAAAACCCAAGGACAGTCGAGACCTGGTCCTGTGTGGCTGCCTGATCACCAGACCATCAAAAGCTGCCAGCTCCTTCATGCTCCCAAACATGACTATTTTATTTACTCCTAACTTCAGCTTGTTTGGAAATTATTTAAAGCAGTTTCAATGGAGTCAATCTGAGTCATATTTTAACTGCTTAAGTACCACTTAAAAACAGACTTTATGAGTTCACTTGGATTAAGAAACAAAAAAGGAAATAAAAGAAAAATGAAATAAAATAAAATAAAAAAGAATAAAAACAGATGTCAGCAAGTCCTTTGGCAAATGATCCCACGATGGCTTCATTTTCTGAGCTTAGATGGCGCCAGATGAGGTTAATTTAAAACGAGGTATACTAGTACTAGATTCGAATGGACAGAAACTCTGAAGGTTCTGGGATCGTTTTCCTTTTGGAAAGTTTTCAGGATTCAAAGATAAAAAGATTGAGGGCAGTGGTTCTCAACTTTGACTCACACTAGAATCATTTGGGGAGCTTAAAAAGAACAGCCACGTTCCAGACTCTCCCCAGATCAAGTAAATCAGAATCTTGGTGGGTAAAGCCCACCCTGGGGCTCCATGGAACCCCTGAGCCAGACCCTGCACCCAGCTCCGCACTGACCCCCCATGCTGCAGGGTGTAGTGTGGTCACGTGCCCAGGGCTGGCCAATCAGACGTGTTCACCCTGAGCTCAGCTGTGAAGGGGCAGGCACCATCCAGGATCCATTCTGCCAGGCGTGGTCAGGGCTCCCAGGCAGTGCCGGTGTGGACGGTGGTGGGATAAGCTGTGGGCTGGCACCCCATCGTACAGATGAGGACACAGCTCAGAGGGACCCAGAGACTTGTCCAAAGTCCCATAACTAAGGACTGGCAGAGCTGGGATTTGAACCCAGCCCCTCTGGCTGCAACGCCTGCCACCTTTTCCTCCCTTGAACCAGCTCCATGCCTTAATTAGGGGCAGTGTTGGCCAGGCACGGTGGCTCATGCCTGTAATCCCAGCACTTTGAGAGGCTGAAGCGGGCGGATCACCTGAGGTCAGGAGTTCGAGACCAGCCTGGCCAACATAGTGAAACCCCGTCTCTACCAAAAATACAAAAATTAGCTGGGTGTGGTGGCAGGCGCCTGTAATCCCAGCTACTCAAGAAGCTGAGGCAGGAGAATTGCTTGAACCTGGGAGGTGGAAGGTGCAGTGAGCCGAGATGGCGCCACTGCACTCTAGCCTCGGCAACAAGAGTGAAACTCCATCTCAAAAAAAAAAAAAAAAAAAAATTAGGGGCAGTGTTCTGGACTCTGGCTTTCAGGCCTAGCTCTCTGACTCTCCCAGTGCATCCATGAGCAACCCAAACATGCCTTCTGCTTTTTTTCAAAGTTAACTTTGTTATTGAAGTATTGGATACATACAGAAAAGATCACAGATCCTAAGTGTGCATTTCAATGAATTTTGACAAAGCAAACACACTCATGTAATCAGAACCCAGACCAAGAAACAGAACAAGGCCAGCACCTTAGAGACTCTCCTAGGGTCTCTCCTCCCAAACGTAACCACCACCAGATTTCTAGATTGGTTCTGCTTGGTTTTGAGATTTATAGAAACAGCATGATATAGTGCACACTCTTTTCGTGTCTGGCTTCTTTGAGTTAGCGTGGGTGAGAGTCATCCACGCTGCTGTACGTAGCTGAGGTTTCTCCATCCTCCGTGCTGTCTGGTGTGAAGGGCCGTAGCTGGCTTACCTGTTCTATTGTGAATGGACATTTGATGTTTGAATGGTGCTGCTAGGAATATTCTATTCTTATGCCTGTCTTTTGGCACCAGTGTGTACCCAATACCCTCTTAAGAAATGCTTCTGCTAAAGTGAGCAGAGTTGGTCTATGTTGCTTACAGCCAAGCACCTTGGTTGATGCCATTTATAAGCACTACTATTGTCCCCACTTCACAGAGGAGGAAACTGAGGTTCAGAGAGAGGTTCAGCCACAGGCCAGGCACAGCTGCGGCCTTAGTTACAAGGCCATGTCACTAAAGAGTAGCAGAGCTGGGATTTGATCAGAGCTGCCCTCTCAACCACTAGTTAAGGGACACAAGTGCATCTCCATCCGTTAGACCTGCCTGATGCCGCACAGTGGTTTAACCGATAATATCCACCCCCTTGATGGAAATGGCTGGGGCGGGGGACTGAGAGCTGCACTGACGGTGCTGTCCTGGGCAGGGCTTGGGATGTTGCCAGCGCGCAGGAGCCCTGAGAGGAGGATCAGTCCCTTCCAAGAGGGATATGAGGGAGGGGGAAGCCTCCTGGGCTGCCACTGTGCCTGGCATCAGCCCTTCCAGAGGGAGGCTCCTCCCTGAGGGCAGGGGAGCTTCCTTTCGGAGGAGAGGGCAGGCTCCTTCACTGGGCAGAGCGGTGGTCTGGGCATTGCTGAAGCGGCCAGTGGAGACAGGGATCCCAGCCTTGAGATTCACCCTCTGCCTCTGCCTCCCACGGGAATCCTAAGTAAGAAAATGATGCTTCTGACTGACTGTCTGGCAGCCCCTGGTGAGGAGCTGTCCCTACCCACTCACCTCTGCAAATAGCAGAACGGCATATGGTGGCAGAAGGAAGGGTCCAGAAGGTAGTTCTTCTGCGGAATGACCCATGCGATGGGCTGCTCCGTGACGCGTTGGAGTGGGGATCATTTCCTTGCAGTGGAGGAGTGGGTCAGAGGCCGGGCTTGTCACATGGAAGTCCCTCCTGGGGATGGGCCGCTGTCAGATCCCTCTGTAAACAGCATTTGCATCAGATTCACTGCACCAGAAAGTGGGGATCAGGGTTCCTGAAGCCAAGGAGCAGGCATACAAGAGGCTAGAGGTGACTGGCAGCATGTTTGACAGGGTGCATAAATCTTGTTAAATGGGAGAGAAGCCAAACACGCTGGCTTCGTATGGGCAATTTAGAACTTCCTGGGTCATTCCCTGCAGGGGCTGCAGGCCTCAGTGTAGTGTCTGATCTGCAGCAGCTGCAACAGTGTCTAGGAACTTGTTAGACTTACTGGTTTTCAGGTTGCTACTTAATCGGAAGTTCTTCAGGTGGGGCCCAGCACTCTGTGTTTTAACATGCCAAGGGGATTCTGAGGCATGCTGAAGTTTGAAAGCCGCCATCATAGTACAATATGAAGTAGGCATTATCATCAATCCCATCTCACAGCTGAGGAAACAGAAGTTCTGAGCCAGTTTTACCCCAAGTCACACAATTAATAGGAAAGACTTAACAAAATTAGGTGCAGCTGTGAATAACAGAAATCGAACTCCAGAGCACCATGAACTGAACAAAATTGTTTATTTTTCCTTCATGGTCCAAGATAGCTGCTGAAGCTCCAGCCATTGTGTCTATATTCTAGGCAGCAAAAAGGAGGGAAAGGGCCAGGTGCAGCAGCTCACGCCTGTAATCCCAACACTTTGGGAGGACGAGGCAGGTGGATCATTTGAGGTCAGGAGTTCAAGACCAGCCTGACCAACACAGTGAAACCCCATCTCTACAAAAAATACAAAATCAGCCAGGCGTGATGGCGTGCACCTGTAATCCCAGCTACTCGGGAGGCTGAGGCAGGAGAATTGCTTGAATGGGAGATGCAGGTTGCAGTGAGCCAAGATCGCGGCACTGCATTCCAGCCTGGGCGACTGGAATTTTTGAGACTCCGTCTCAAAAAAAAAAAAAAAAAATACCACTGCACTCCAGCCTGGGTGACAGAGTGACACTCTGTCTCAAAACAAAAACAAAAACAAACAAACAAAACAAGTAAAAGGAGGAAGGTCCCACCCTGTCCCTGTAGGGGATACTTCCTAAAATTGTATATATGGCTTCAGCTTACATCTCATTGGCTGCAATTTAGTCAATTGCTTCACCTAGCAGAAAGAGAGGCTGGGAGAATGAAGTCTGGGTCCTAAGTGACCATGCATGCAGGTAAAACTTGGGGTTCTGCTGCTATAGAAGAGCCTTGATATTGGGGGACAACTAGGCAGTCTCTGCCGCAAGGGTGTATCTGAGAATCAATCCGGGGTTTCTAATTTCACCATCTGAAGTTATGTTTTTGTTTAAACGTTGTCTTTATCTTCCCCTTTTAGAAGTCCCACCAAAAGCAAGCCTTCTTGGAAGTCTTCTCCGTTGCTGCTGTCTCCCCAGTGCCTATAACAATGCCTGGCTTGTAGTGGTGATCTTTGCTTGCTATTGAATATACGACTTTAAAAATTAAATTAAATACCTCATGTGAGAGAAGCTTGTTCAGGGTCTGGCACATGGAAGTTACTCAGAATGTGGTTGCTGCTAGGTATTTAACACAGTGCTTCCCAGCGAAGCCCAGCTGGCCCCTGGCAAGGTTTACCTCTTAGACTCTCAATCCCACCACCACCCCCTGCCTGCGTGTACAGACTCGCACAGAAATCCTGGCCCTTTCTTTGGACTTTAAGAATAATCAGCGCTGGTCAGGCGCAGTGGCTCACTCCTTTAATCTCAGCACTCTGGAAGGCTGAGGTGGGCGGATCACTTGAGGTCAGGAGTTCGAGACCAGCCTGGGCAACATGGTGAAACCCCATCTCCACCAAAAAAAAAAAAAAAAATTAGCCAAGTGTGGTAGTGCATGCCTGTAGTCCCCAGCTACTTAGGAGGCTGAGGCAAGAGAATTACTTGAACCTGGGAGGCAGAGGTTGCAGTGAGCCAAGTTCGAGCCACTGCACTCCAGCCTGGTCAACAGAGCAAGACTCTGTCTCAAAAAAAAAAAAAAAAAAAAAAAAATCAGTGCTGTTTGATTGGGTCTGGAGAATGCAAGCCACAGCCCAGGTAAGCAACTAGATTGGGAGAGAAAATTCATCTCGCCATTTCTTGTACAAGCCTGGAAGTAGGCCTTGAGGACAAAGCTGGGCTCAGGCTGCCGTGATGGGGTGTCTATTCTGGCGTTTGTCATTTGAGCTTTTCCTTTGTAGGTGCAGCCTTCCTGGGTTCCAGGGACTTGGTGCCCTTACTTACAGCCCATTGGGTGCCTGCCCCTTGTCACCAGTGTTCAGGTTTGTGGTCGCCCCTGTGTTGCCTAACTGGGTCAGGCTGGATGGAGCCGGGAGGGCTGTTTGCGTTGGCTGCTTTTCCCTGTCGACTGTCACACACGAATGCAGCCTCCGAAATTCAATTTAACATAAATCTTGCCATTTGGACCAAGGCAAGTGGGCCTTATTCAAATCCGAACAGTCTATTGTTGAGCTGGGAAACAGACAATAGCTGATGCTGTGTTGTTCAGTTGCAACTGCCCTAATTACAGACAAACACTAATTTCACAGGATTTTTTAGAGTGAAGCAAATCTTTTGAAAGAAGTGTCCTCATTTAAAAACTACAGATCGAGAGGGCTATGAGGGTTCATTTTATTTATTGATAATGTGGACTGCGTCAATTCCTGAATCTCATTTGTTCGACCTCCCAGGGCTGTTGTGAGGAGCAAAATGAAAATGAGGTAATGTTTGTGGAGGTCCCTAATGAAGAGCAAAGCAATCCAACAGCTACAGTAGTATTGTGCGTTCAATGCCCTGCACCTTGCAGATGCGTCCCACTAACAATGACCTCTGAGCTGTGAGCTCCAGGGCCTCTCCCCTCACTCTGAGGGCCACTCTCCATGGGTCCCTCACCTCCATCTTCCTCTTTCCTTGAATGTGGCTTCTCAACATTTGGGCCATGACTCAAATGTCACCTTGTTGAGGAAAAGGTGTCCAATCAGTACTTACTGTGGGGCTCTGCCCTGTGTCTTTCCGAGTTCTTAGTCCCATGAGATAATCTGATGCATTGGTTGGCTTGTTTTTAATCTCTCTTCTCCATGGGAGCACCAGCTCCATAAGGGCAGAGACCTTGTCTGTCTTGTTCACACTTGCATCTCCTGTGTCCAGAACAGTGTCTTGCACCTAGTAGGGATGCATGTATGTTGATTGGGAGTTTGGCTTGGGGAGGAAAGGAGAAAGTGAACTGTTAAGAAATTAGGGCTTTTAGCATTATCTAAGAACCTGAAGCAGTACCTGGGGTCCCTGAGTACCTGGAACAGGTGTGTGGTGTGGTACCCAGAGTCCCCGGGGCCCCTAAGTACCTGGAGCAAGTGTGTGGAGTGGTACCCAGAGTCCCTGGAATCTCTAAGTACCTGGAGCAAGTGCGTGGAGAGGTACCTGGAGTCCCAGAATCCCTAAGTACCTGGAGTAGGTGTGTGGAGCAGTACCCAGACGCCCTGGAATCCCTAAGTACCTGGAGTAGATGTGTGGCGTGGTACCTGGAGTCCCTGGAATCACTAAGTACCTGGAGCAGGTGTGTGGCATGGTACCTGGAGTCCCTGGAATCTCTAAGTACCTGAAGCAGGTGTGTGGCATGGTACCTGAAGTCCCTGGAATCTCTAAGTACCTGGAGCAGGTGTGTGGCATGTTACTTGGAGTCCCTGGAATCCCTAAGTACCTGGAGCAGGTGTGTGGCGTGGTACCTGGAGCAGGTGTGTGGCATGGTACCTGGAGTCCCTGGAATCTCTAAGTACCTGGAGCAGGTGTGTGGAGTGGTACTTGGAGTCCCAGGATCCCTAAGTACCTGGAGCAGGTGTTACGTGAGAGATTTTGATACCCAAGAAGCTTACAGATTAATATAGTAATTTGCAGTATTCAAACAAGTGCCACTAATGTGTGAGGTGGCAGGTGGTATGAACAGATGGTTATAAATACAGTAGGGGCTGTAGGGGACACACAGTTGTGGACACTGGAGCTATTCTTCTTGGAGAAAGGCATGGAGTTGCACCTCAGTCAGCAGTCTCCTCTGTCACCTCTGGCATTTTGCACCTGGCCTTCAACGACTGCTGCCTGTCGCTGTTGGCTCTGGGACCTTCCTTTGAGCAGCAGTCCCACAGTGGAGGCCCTGGTGCTGCCTCCACTCAGTCACACACTGTGTGTGGCCATAGCTGGCCAGGGTCCAGGCTGGACACAGCACCAACCAAGTGCTCTGTGAGATCCGTCCTGCAAGACCAGAGCTGTCAATGGGCAGGAGGAGACCATGCAGAGGTGGCACTAGTACTGTGCTTTCATTTTAGTTTAGGATACTCTTTGACATTTTTTCTTTTTGAGACGGAGTTTCGCTCTTGTTGCCCAGGCTGGAGTGCAATGGCGCAATCTCAGCTCACCACAACCTCTGCCTCCCGGATTCAAGCAATTCTTATGCCTTAGCCTCCCAAGTAGCTGGAATTACAGGCATGTGCCACCACACCCAGCTAATTCTGTATTTTTACTAGAGATAGGGTTTCTCCATGTTGGTCAGACTGGTCTCAAACTCCCAACATCAGGTGATCTGCCCACCTTGGCCTCCCAAAGTGCTGGGACTACAGGCATGAGCCACCGCGCCCAGCTACTTTTGACATTTTTTAAAAGAATGTTCTCTATCTCATTCTCACCCATATATCCCTTATGAGAGAAGCCAGGAAACCAGTTCTGAGGATGTCAATCTGGCTAGTAAAACCCTGAGGATTCCATTTTCAAGGGTACCTTGACTGTTGTGTTCAAAGAAAGCTTTGAACAACAAATGTAAAAACCCTGCCAAGCCAAGTCCACCGAGTAGCTCATTAAAATGTATTTAGGTTGAGGCTTATTTTTTAAGCTTACTTTATCAGAAAAAAAAAAATGGATTTAGATACTAAGGAAGGGTTCTTGCACAGAGAGGGATGTCAGTTGTCTTAGTTCTATGATCTCGATGCTTAGACAGGCCGCTCACCCCAGCAGGGCAGAGTTGTTCTCATGTCCCAGGGGGACCGCTGCAGAAGCTCTATCGACTCTCTCCCTCCTGTCATCACCTCGGGCCTTCCTCGCCAGCACCTTCATTCCTGAGGCTCACGTGGGAGAGACAGTGTGGAGAGAAACAGAGAAGAGAACAGGACTTCTTAAACAGCACCAGCAAGAATAGTCTTACAATGAAGTGTGCATCACGGGAGCGCTGCACTGGCCGGCATGGAGGAGCGCAGCGATTTCAAGCTGACCCCTGGCTGCAGTGGCCTGGGTCTGTGTGATGTTCGCGGCTTTGGCGACTGCCATGGAGCTCCCTCATGGGCCCCCGAGGATGCCTGGATGGGCACCCACCCTAAATATTTAGAAATGATGAAATTAGGCTGGGTGCGGTGGCTCACACCTGTAATCCCAGCACTTTGGGAGGCCGAGGCGGGTGGATCACGAGGTCAGGAGTTTGAGACCAGCCTGAACAACATGGTGAAACCTCGTCTCTACTAAAAATACAAAAATTAGCCGGGTGTGGTGGCGGGTGCCTGTAATCCCAGCTACTCAGGAGGCTGAGGCAGGAGAATCGCTTGAACCCAGGAGGCAGAGGTTGCAGTGAGCTGAGCTCGTGCCACTGCACTCTAGCCTGGGCAACAGAGTGAGACTCCATCTCAAAAAAAAAAAAAAGAAATGATGGAACTAGATACAGAAGATGCCACCCATGTTTATATAGCATTCTTGGTTTATCTGGACCTCATAGAAAGCAAAACTGGCATGAACTAAACTGTGTCAGATTACCAGAACTCCAGCTCATCTGCCTTGTTGGTACTGAGATAGAAGAGGAGGGGTTATAGACTGTGGTGCCTACCCCCATCACTGCTTCCCTCAGCCATCACAGGATAAGGGAGATCTTGAAGGCATCTTGAAAATTGCCAGGTGATCCAGATTTGCTGATGTCTTTTACTCTGGCCATAGTGGAGTCTGATTCTACAATAGTCTATTATAAACTTACTGATGGATTTATGCTGCCAGACCCTCAGAATATTTCTCTTAGAAGATGACATCTATGTTTCCTGATACTTGTTTTATTCATACAAGATTGGATCTGAGACCCATCAGACTGCTTCATCTTTTATCTCAGAGATAGTCCGGGTTGACTTAGATAGTGAGGGTTGACTTCCTTATTCCATAAGGTTTTCATTCTGAAGAATAAAACTTCCCCAGGGACTGGGCGCAGTGGCTCATGCCTCTAATACAAACACTTTGGGAGGCCGAGGCAGGTGGATCATAAGGTCAGGAGTTCGAGACCAGCCTGACCAACATGGTGAAATCCCGTCTCTATTAAAAATACCAAAAAATTAGCTGGGCATGGTGGCGCGCACCTGTAATCCCAGCTACTCAGAAGGCTGAGGCAGGAGAATCGCTTGAACCTGGGAGGTGGAGGTTTCAGTGAGCCAAGATCACGCCACTGCACTCCAGCCTGGGTGACAGAGAGAGACTCCAGAAAAAAAAAAAAAAAGAAAAAAACTTCTCCAGGTAGAAGACTTTTTCTTTCTTAAAAAATATAGGGTGGTTTCTTTAAAACTTTCTTATCTAGAGACAGTTTAATTACAGTTGTATACAGGTTTACGCCTAGGATGTGTTCAGACGGGTGGAACCTGTGTGCTGCTTTTGTCACCCCACACTTATAGCACTCATAGTTGCCTCTGTTTATTGCTCCCACTGCTAGCTCATTGTTGAGACTGCCATCTCTTTCTCTTACTCAACTCTCCCAGTGCCTTTTGGCCACTGCAGCTATCTTGGAATGGCATTTTATACATACCTTGTCACCTACTTCTGCTTTTTCCTCTCCAGTAGAAAGTAAAAGATTTCTTTCAATTGGTCTTTCTGTTGCAATGACTGTTATTTCTCTTTTTTGGTTAACTTTAAATCAAAACTCAAAATATGTTCATCCAGAGTGTAAACTTACATGTCCTGAGTAACAGGGATAGGAGACATGCTATCCACAAGAGTTCTGGGCCTTCCTTTTCATTCTTATTACCACCATTCTTATTATATCATAGCTTGAATATTACAAGAGAGATAGTGTGGGACAGTATCAGTTTTAAAAATGTCTTCATTAATTAGACCCAGTTATTCCACTTTTGTTAATGTCTCTCAAATTGTACAAGGTATGAAAAATTATATGCACAAAGATGTCATGAGTGACATTACTTTTAGTAGCCCAAATTATAGACCACTTAAAAGTCTGGGGTAAATATCGGCAAACTTTTTCTATAAAGGGCCAGAAAGTAAATATTTTAGGTGTTTTCTTTTTTCTTTTTGGAGACAGAGTCTCGCTCTGTTGCCCAGGCTGGAGTGCAGTGGCATGATCTCGGCTCACTGCAACCTCCACCTCCTGGGTTCAAGCCATTCTCCTGCCTCAGCCTCCTGAGTAGCTGGGACTACAGGCGCCTGCCACCATGCCAGGCTAAGTTTTGTATTTGTAGAGACAGGGTTTCACCATATTGGCCAGGCTGGTCTCGAACTCCTGACCTTGTGATCCGCCTGCCTTGGCCTCCCAAAGTGCTGGGATTACAGGCATGAACCACCACGCCCAGCCCTATTTTAGGTTTTGAAACCTACTGTCTCTGTCATAACTTGTCAACACTGCTATATGAAGCATAAAATCAGCCACACACAATACATAAACAACATGGGCATGGCTTTGTTCCAGTAAAACTTTATTTACAAATGTGTTGCCATAGTTTGCCATCCCTGGGTCTAGGAAATAGTTGATAAACAGGTATACACAAACGATACATAATGTACTTATTAAAAATTAGGGCCAGGCATGGTGGTTCACACCTGTAATCCCAGCACTTTGGGAGGCCAAGGCGAGCAGACCACGAGGTCGAGAGATTGAGACCATCTGGCTAACATGACGAAACCCCGTCTCTACTAAAAACACAAAAATTAGCTGGGCATGGTGATGCGCGCCTGTAGTCCCAACTACTTGGGAGGCTGAGGCAGGAGAATCACTTGAACCAGGGAGGCAGAGGTTGCAGTGAGCAGAGATCACGTCACTGCACTCCAGCCTGGGGACAGAACAAGACTCGGTCTCAGAAAAAAAAAAAAATAAAATTAGTAATGAATATTATTAAAAACATGAGAATGTTACATTAAGTAAAATTTGCAAGATGCAAAAGTGTATGAGCGGGTGTAATCATGGCTGAAATAACACATCAAGCATTTGATAACAAGATGACAAAGTAAATCAAATTACTAACTGTGGTTATAGTGGGATGGGAGGCAGTAAATGGATGACTTTGTCTTTTCTCAATGTTTATTTTTATTTGTATTACTTTTATAATAAAAATGTTTTAAAATTTAAAAAAAAGAATGAAGTGAGGGTGTCTAAGGTGTGGGAGCACTCTGCCCCAAGAAGGGGAGCTTTGCCGGGCTGCCATTTTGCCCAGACTTTCTTCCCTCCCCTTCCTCACCCTCTGGAGGCCTGGATGCTCCAGCAACCGAACCTATCCCCTCTCCATGAGGCTGTCTCTCAGTAGGAGGAGAGGTGGTGTCAGGAGTCACAGCCCGGCTTTGGTGGCCTTTTATCCCTGGCAGCACCACCATTTACATAGCTGTGTGCATGGTCCAATCATGCTGTGCCTCTCTTCCCTCTTCCATAAATTATGGAGTTATCAATGAGGCTGGAAATGAGCAATGAGGACTGAACAGTGAATTCATGTCTGGCTTTGGGAATGTGCCAGGCAGAAGGCATCACTCAGTATTGTTGGCTGTTGTGTGACTATCATCATTGCTGCCACCACCACCACCATCATGACCATCACCACTATCACCATCACCATCACCATCATGACCATCACCATCTCCACTACCACCATCATCACCATCACCACCATCACCATCACCACCATCACCATCACCACTATCACCATCACCATCACCATCATCGCCATCACCACTATCATCACCATCACCACCATCACCATCACCACCATCACCATCACCATCACCATCATCATCACCACCATCACCACTATCACCATCACCATCACAATCATCACCATCACCACCATCACCATCACCACTATCACCATCACCATCATGACCATCACCATCTCCACTACCACCATCATCACCATCACCACCATCACCATCACCACTATCACCATCACCATCACCATCATCGCCATCACCACTATCATCACCATCACCACCATCACCATCACCATCACCACCATCACCATCACTATCATCATCACCACCATCACCATCACCACTATCACCATCACCATCACCATCATCACCATCACCACCATCACCATCACCACTATCACCATCATCATCACCATCATGACCATCACCATTTCCACTACCACCATCATCACCATCACCACCATCACCATCATCACCATCACCACCATCACCACCATCACCATCACCACCATCACCACCATCACCATCACCAGTATCACCGTCATCACCATCACCACCATCACCATCATCACCATCACCAGCATCACTGTCATCACCACCATCACCATCACCATCATGACCATCACCATCTCCACTACCACCATCATCGCCATCACCACCATCACCATCACCACCATCACCATCATCACCATCACCACCATCACCATCACCACCATCACCATCACCATCATCATCATCGCCATCACCACTATCATCACCATCACCACCATCACCATCACCATCATCACCATCACCAGTATCACCGTCATCACCATTATCACCATAACCACCATCACCATCACCAGCATCACTGTCATCACCATCACCACCATCACCACCATCACCATCACCATCATCACCATCACCAGTATCACCGTCATCACCATTATCACCATCACCACCATCACCATCACCAGCATCACTGTCATCACCATCACCACCATCACCACCATCACCATCACCATCATCACCATCACCAGTATCACCGTCATAACCATTATCACCATCACCACCATCACCATCACCAGCATCACTGTCATCACCATCATCACCATCACCACCATCACCATCACCATCATGACCATCACCATCTCCACTACCACCATCATCGCCATCACCACCATCACCATCACCACCATCACCATCACCACCATCACCATCATCACCATCACCATCACCATCACCATCATCATCATCGCCATCACCACTATCATCACCATCACCACCATCACCATCACCATCATCACCATCACCAGTATCACCGTCATCACCATTATCACCATCACCACCATCACCATCATCACCATCACCATCACCACCATCACCATCACCAGCATCACCATCACCACCATCACCATCACCGCCATCACCATCACCATCATCGCCATCACCACTATCATCACCATCACCACCATCACCATCACCATCATTGCCATCACCACTATCAACACCATCACCACCATCACCATTACCACCATCACCACCATCACCATCATCACCATCACCACCATCACCATCACCACCATCACCATCACTGCCATCACCACCATCACCATCACCACCATCACCATCACCACCATCACCACCATCACCATCACCACCATCACCATCACCACCATCACCACCATCACCATCACCAGTATCACCATCATCACCATTATCACCATCATCACCATCACCATCATCACCATCACCAGCATCACTGTCATCACCAGCATCACCATCACTACCATCACCACCATCACCATCATCACTATCACCATCACCACATCACCACCATCACCATCATCACTATCACCATCACCATCATCACCATCATCACCATGATCATCATCACCATTGAAGACATCTCCAATAAATGCTGTTTATTTATTTATTTTTAAATGCAGTAGGGTTTACAACTAAATGATCACAAGCAGTAACAGATCTCTTTGTTCCTTCTCCACTTCCACTGCTTCACTCGACTTGCCTAAAAATAAAAAAATAAATAAATAAACAGCACTTATAATTCTACCACCGAATAACTGTTTTTGAATTTGAACATTTATTACCCTCTCATTTACTGTCCTTTTTAAAGCCTTGGAGAAACACAGCCATAGAGTCTTTTAGCCAGAAACCTAACCCAGCTTCTTCCTTTGACTAATGAAGAGACTGACATTCAAAGGGTTATGTGATAGGATTTTATACGGAGCAAGCAGAGGTGATGCCCCTAGCAGGGTTTCCCCGAGGAGCCTCTACCTGATCCTCAAACTCACCAGACACAGTCCAGTCTCATGGAGAATTTTGTTCATAGGCAAACCATTCTTTATCCAGATGAAATTTTGGTCACTTATTAAAGACTGTTCTATTGAACAGAAATTAAACTTTGACCAGTGAATTAAGTTCATTAGGAAAATCATGAACAAGTTAATCACTAAAAATAGATGAAAATTTCCTTAACCTCTAGTTTTTATCAAAAACCAATAGCAAATATAAAATTTAATAGTAAAGCATTCACCACATCCTCACTGAGTCCAGAACAAAACAAGAGCTATGAAGCTATCACTCACTTTTATTCAGTAAGTTCTACCAATCAAATAGAACAAAGAAAAGAAGTAAGTGTTATTAAGATTAAAAAGCAAGAGACAAGCCCATCAGTCGTTGGTGATGTGATTGACTTAACTAGAAAATTCAAAAGAATCAATTAAAAACGCATCAGAAAATCAGACTTCAGAAAAATTTTTAGAAATACTTACTGAAAATAGGCTGGGCGCAGTGGCTCACGCCTGTAATCCCAGCACTTTGGGAGGCCAAGGCAGGCGGATCACGAGGTCAGGAGATCGAGACCATCCTGGCTAACACGGTGAAACCCCGTCCCTACTAAAAAATACAAAAAAAATTATCCGGGCTTGATGGCGGGCACCTGTAGTTCCAGCTACTCGGGAGGCTGAGGCAGGAGAATGGCGTGAACCCAGGAGGCGGAGTTTGCAGTGAGCCGAGATCGCGCCACTGCAGTCCAGCCTGGGCAACAGAGCGAGACTCCGGGAGAAAAAAAAAAAAAAGAAAGAAATACTTACTGAAAATAACCAATTTTAAAAGGCCATAGAGCCAGGTGTGGTGGCACGTGCCTGTAATCCCAGCTACTTGAGAGGCTAGGGTGGGAGGACAACTGGAGCTCAGGAGTTCGAGGCTGCCATGAAATATGATTGCACCACTGCTCTCCAGCCTGGGCCACAGAGTGAGACTCCAACTACTAAAATTAAAAAAGGGTACAGAAAAAAATGATAAAGTGATGAAATGTCCCTCATAGACACCTGGACACTCTGGTTCTAATGTGCGTGTCTTGAGCACTGAGCTGCTCGCCTTTCTCAGCCTGGCAGGGCCCGCAGGAGCATAGGAAGCATCCTCTGAAGAATGAGTGAGTGAGTGACACCCGGCTTTGGCACCTGTGCTTTCTGGCATCTGGATGTCTGTTGTGTTGTCCCTCAGCAGCTTCCTGGCCTCTCCCCGTTTTTCCTGCACCACCTCCCTCCAAATAAGGAACGCTGCAAGAGCCTCCTCACCCCCTTGGAAAGTGGACTGTGAAGAAATGCTGAGACCAGCTGGACCCACTCAGGACCACAATAACCACAGAGGTGTGCTGGCGCTGTCCTTCCCACCGAGGCAACTCTAAATGCCCTGAGGCAAAGTCTGTGTTGTCAAAGGGAGGCACAAGGCTATCAGCAACCACCCCAGGGACACCCTCAGCCCCAGATGGCCTTTTGCACTGTGGGGGATCAACACAGAGGAACGTGCCCCAGGACCTGTACTCAGAAGCCGACTTCTGTGTGACTGTAAAGAACAGGAGGGAATGAGGCGGGTCTTCCGTTACCCGCTCCTGCTGCCCTTAAGATTCCCTTTCGGGAAACCCTGTACAGAATTAGGGAAGAACCATCTTGGGGAGGAATGATTTCTAAGACACCTGCTCCAGCCATTATTGCTAGCAACAAACCACCACAAAACTGAGCTGTGTCAAACGATCCTTTTATGACGCTCCTGGGCTCTGTGGGTCTGGCAGGGAGACAGGCACAAGGGATTGGTCTGTCAGCCCCACCATGGCTGGGGCCCCAGCTGGGGCCCCAGCTGGGGAGCCTTGGCAGCCAGGGATGACTTGCTCTGGCCTCGACTCACACATGTGGCGCCTGGGACCTCAGCTGGGCAGTTGGCTGGAACCCCCAACTGGGGCCTCTCCACGTGGTTTCCTGCCAGAGTTAGTCTGGGCCTCCTCACAGCATGGCTGCCAGGTTCCAAGAGAGAGTGTTCACCGGGTTCCAAGAGAGCCCGGTGGAAGAAGCTGTATCACCTTTTTTTTTTTTTTAATTTTTTGTGGTTGAAAGAACTCATAGTGGTTGGGTGCAGTGGCTCATGCTTGTAATCCCAGGACTTTGGGAGGCCGAGAGGGGCAGATCACCTGCAGTCAGGAGTTTGAGATCATCCTGGCCAACAGGGGGAAGCCCCGTCTCTGCTAAAAATACGAAAATTAGCCAGGCGTGGTGGTGGGTGCCTGTAATCCCAGCTACTCGGGAGGCTGAGGCAGGAGAATCGCTTGAACCTGGGAGGTGGAGGTTGCAGTGAGCCCAGATTGAGCCACTGCACTCCAGCCTGGGCAACAGAGTGAGGCTCTATCTCAAAACAAACAAACAAACAAACACCACATAGCATAAATTTCTCCTATTCCATAGATTGCCATAGACTGGGCATATATGCATTCATCAGTGGCTGCAGCTGAACTGGCATGGGTGAGATGGATCCCATACTGTTGAGCCCAAGCATAGCATCCCTACTTATCAGGATGATCATTCTAATCACGGGCCACTGTCATCTCTGAGGAGGTGGAGGTGAGAGTCCGGCTGCATCCACAGGACAAGCTGTCCTGTCTGCTTGCTGCTCCATGCCTCCCTGCAGAGGACATTCTGCAGGGCATTATGTAAGACACGAAGATCCACACATGTGTACCCACTCCATAGATCCAGCTCCATGCCTCTTCTCCAGAGTTCCTTGTCTGCGGCCTTCCAGGGTTACTCCCTCAGGTGAGTTCATAAAGAAGTTCGGCAGGTAAAATACTGGACAGCCAGTCGCTCCCTCAAGGAGGTTTGCCAGATGAAACCTGGGACACTAGTAAAATCTGAATTTCAGATAAGCAATAATTTTTTTAAGTATAAGTGTGTCTCATACACTACTTGGGACATATTTATACTAAAAAATCATTTGTTTATTGGATAATTTAACTGGGTGTCCTATAATTTTATTTGCTAAATCTGGGACCCCCACACTCAAGGCCCCTATCAGCCAGGCAAGCCAGATGCCACTGCTCCAGAATCCATGCCTATCCACATCTCAGGACACGCCCTCCACAGTGAGATGATACCCAGGCTTAGTGCTCCCAACTCTACCCACCAGGACTTCCGTTGACCACTGTCCTTCCAGGCCACTGCTGAATGGGGCTGTAGTGAGCAGCAGCCCATTTTCAGCCAGCACCAACAGAGTGCACAGCTGTGAACTAGCCCAGGGAGGTTTTCTTTTGTCAGCTGGTCATAAAGAGCTCCCCGTCCCTACCATGAAGCCATAGATGTGTGTTAGGGGAGACGTATCGGTGCAACAGAGCTGGATGACATCGGATTCTGGGTCATCTATTCATGAATTTACTGAAGCTCTCTGAGTTGCTTTGAGACTGGTCTGTCTGCCCACCATGGGGCAGTCCCAAACCCAAATGTACCATTTCCCAAATATTTGATTAACTGTTCTACACTCACCTGAACTTACTACCCAGCTCATGAAGATCATCTTTGGCCACAGAGTCACTTAATGCCCCATGGCTAGGGGCTTAGTCTCTACCTGAGCCCAGTAAAACATCAGAAGTAGTTATCTGCTAGACATGCTGGTCCTCCTGTCTTCGGGCTCTGTCGCAACTCTCCTATCTGCACTTTCCAGATATCCACACAGCATCCTTGTCTGCCACGCTGCCTCTAAAACTCTCAGATCAAGGTTCTATAACCTGAGTGGTAACCGTTGCTTCCATCGCAGTCTGGTTTTGCCGTAGGCTGTGTTCTTGCTCTGGGCTCCACTTGAAACTAGTAGTTTTTCAGTTAACCCCTAAATGAATAAGAACAGTATTCTCAAGTGCACGGGAATAGATGTTGCCTCCAAAAGTTAGCGTCCTGCCAACCTTCTTTCTTAGTGGTCAGGGCTACAAGGTGAAACCAGTTCTCCCTTGCCCATAATAAATCTCTCTCTCTGTCTCTCTGTCTCTCTCTCTCTTCCTCCCACCCTTGGTTTGCCAACTTAGAGTTTTATCTGGTAACCCTGGTAACCAACTTCTTGGAGAATGATTTGAGAATTCCGATGACTTGCTTTTTAATTCCAGAAAATAAAACCCAACTCTGTCCTTGGGTATAATTTCTAATCTTCCCTTTCTCATGTGTGGTCCTGTGTTTGGACTGTAAACTCATCTGGTGGGAACTGTACTTACATTTCTGTTTTATATGATGATGAGGGTGTGACGAGACGTCCATTAAGGTCTTTCTCAAGTCTTCAGGGACCTGCCGAGCCTATGATGAGTGACTTGGGCTTTGCCGCTTGCCAACAGGGGCTTCATAATGGTGCCCATCCAGGAAAGTAAACACACATATAATGAGGAGAGGGCTATACACATGTAATGAGGAGGGCTATATCCTCTCCCTGTGCCTTCTTGAGGTAAATACTGCACTGCCTACCAGTTGTTGTTTAGACTTTGATGAAGCAACGGTAGAGAAGAGTATGAAGGCAACGATTGTTCTGTTCAATACTCATTCAAAATGTCAGTCATCAGACTGGGTGGCCAGAAGGCAAGAGTGTCAAGGGCTGGTGCCTTCCTTCTATGCAGGCACCTTCCCCACCCACCAGCAGCATGGAGCCTGCTCCTT
Organism: Pongo abelii; assembly: GCF_028885655.2. Lineage (NCBI taxonomy): Eukaryota > Metazoa > Chordata > Mammalia > Primates > Hominidae > Pongo > Pongo abelii. Next base: position 18,804,460 of record NC_072004.2, on the reverse strand, counting down.
GATTTGCCACCCTTGAGGTGTTCTCACCCAGCAACAGTGCTGATAGAGAGCACGTTTGTATGCATGGTCGTATATGTAGGTACATTTAACTTTTAAGATCTAATACCATTTCCTTGGGCAGGAAGGAACAATAGGATATTAACAAATATTAATCAAGTAATTATTTATTAATAATAAATATTTATTATTAATTATTTATTAATAATAAATATTTATTATTAATTATTTATTAATAATAAATAATTCCCCCTTTTAAAAATTCCAGGGATGTCTGGAGATTCCAGGACAGCTCAACAAATATGAATCCCAGAGGAAGTAAAAATTGCTTCATTTCAATAAAAATGGTCCCCAAAATGCCATCTCTGTGATTCTTGAAATTCTGCCAAATCCTAACTTATTGTTGCCCTTTTACAGGAATTTGCTGGGTTTTTTCCTTTGACTTAGTTTTTAATGCATTGTTTTATTGATAATCATGTTGTAAATAAATATTAGCTTACATGCGAAGTCATTCACAACAAATTGTTAGGAGAAAAAAAGCAGATTACAAAACAAAATGAACTCAAGTTTATCTTCAAAACACACATATACATTTAAAATGTAAGAGAAGATAGGCTGGGTGCAGTGACTCACGCCTGTAATCTCAGCACTTTGGGAGGCTGAGGTGGGTGGATGGCTTGAGGCCAGGAGTTCCAGATCAGCCTGGCCAACATGGTGAAACCCAGTCTCCACTAAAAATACAAAAATTAGCCAGGTGTGGTGGTGCATGCCTGTAATCCCAGCTACTTGGGAGGCTGAAGCAGGAGAATTGCTTGAACCTGGGAGGCGGAGGTTGCAGTGAGCCAAGATTGCGCCACTGTCCTCCAGCCTGGGCAACGGAGTGAGACTCTGTCTCAAAAAAACAATTAAAATTAAAAAATGAGAAGTAAATAAATGAATATTAATGGCCAAAATTGAGTCCCATGGCCACCTGTAGACCAGTCACTGGCCAAGGAGAACGTGATGATCATGACTAGTTCCACCCAGTGACATTTCATCTCCCAGGGCTGGAATGGAAGCTGGGTAGGGCATGAGTAGGGAATGGATGATATTTGACTACAAAGTGTTTTGTTTTTGTTTTTGTTTTTTTTTGCCAGAAATGTCCCCATGGCTCTACAGATCATTTAAATCCCTGTCTTCCAGCTGCCCCTCCCCACCACAAGATTTCCAGCAGCAGCAGCTAGGTGTTATCAGCACCATGCATGGCTGATTCTTTCGGAATAATGGCAGAACGCCGGCCATTAGGATGAAGGATGGATGGCCACGTTGTTGGCAGACTAAAGGGCCAGATGCAGCTTCAGACACATGGAGGGCTCTGGAAAGGGAGAGACTTTGTAAGCCGAGTGTCCAGAAAAGACGTTCAGGAGGCAGGGAACAGGACCTTGAAGGATGCACCCCTCTCTCTAGTTTTATTAGTTCTTCTCATAGATTTATTTATCCTTATGAAATAATTTCCTTCACTTATATGTATTCTATCTGGATTTGATTAACTTTTTAGAGGTTTTGTCATGGGGGGTTGAACCCATTTGTATCTAAACTTGAGCTTTTGGAGGATTTTGTTTTGTCATCTGTGTGGTTTTAGCTCCTTAAATTGAGCTGTGCCAGTCCTGGGATCTGTTCCCCCTGCATCCTGCCGTCTGGTGTGATCTCTCTTTTCTCAGACAATAATCCTGCAATTGTTTCCTTTCGGATCCTCCGACTAAGGCTGTTTTAAGAACTGCTTTTCTTCCACATTTGCTCTTTCTTACGCCTCTTCTGCAGGAGGCTGAGCTGGCTGGGTTCCTTGATGTGGCCCACATCATTCAGACCAGACTCAGTGGCATCTGCTTGTGGCTGAATGGATGGAGGGTGAACAGGTGTCTCAGCTGGGAAATTAATCCTTGGCTAACGCCAGTGAGCCTTGTCACTCATGCAACATTTCATTTTACCCACAAGATTAAAAAGCTTCCTGAGCCAAACACCGTTTCTTATACCCTTCGTATCCTCACAGCACCTAATAACATGGCCTCACATGGAGCAGGAGTTCCATAAATATTTATTAGTATCCTAATCTTTCATCACTAAGGTAGTGTTAGCACCGATGATGAGCTTGTGAGTCAGGTTTCATATGACACCAAATGAGAGCTGAAATGCAAAAAGTGCAGAAGAAAAAAAAAAGATGCAACAACATGACTTCTGTTTACCCTAACTTATCTCTGATTTTCTTTTCTGCACTGCTGGCTAATTGGGAACCATGCACATGAACAACTCTCAAGATGTGTGAACAACAAACATAAGAAGAAAGAACAGAAAGCAGCCTGAGGAAGTTAGCGGGAATCGCTCCCTTAACTCTGTTTCCTGGGTGTCTCAGGAGCACCAGACCTGGCCTGATACTGCACATATGCACCCTCCCATCCCCCGGACAGCACTGAGATGGGAGGGGCATGACTTCCGTTTTATTGCTGAGATACTCAAGTACGAGGTGTTTGAATTACTCACCCAAGGTCACGGAGCTGGCTGTTGGCAGATGTGGGCCTGTTCTCTGATCTGTCCCTTAGGGGACACAATTCAGGTCAGTGCTCTCTGCAGCCCAAGATGGAACGATGAGAAGCTGCCCTGTGGCTGATTATCATGCCTGGCTTGTGGCCTCTTCTCATTATTGCCCAGTGTAACTCTGCATATCTAGTCCATCTCCACTGATTCACACTACAAGAAAAGCCAACTTCCACCTAGGAAACCAGTGTCTTAGTCCATTCCGGCTGCTCTAACAAAATACCATAAACTGAGTGGCTTATAAACAGCAGAAATTTATTGCTCACAGTTCTAGATGCTGGGACGTCCAAGCTCAAGGTGCCCACACATTTTGTGGTGTCTGGTGGGGGCCTGCCTCCCGATTCACATGTGATGTCCCCTCACTCTGTTCTCACATGGCAGAAGGGGCAATGAGCTCCCTTGGGCCTCTTTGATAAGGGCACTAATCCCATTCATGAGGGCCCCACCCTTGTGACCTAATCACCTCCTAAAGGCCTCACCTCCTAATACCATCACATTGGGGATTAGGTTTCAATATATGAAATTTTGGGGGACCCAAACTTTCAAACCATAGCAACTAGCTTGACTCTAACATGCAGGCCTGGGGCCAACTTGGAGCACTTGCCCCACAGCTGACTTTTCTCTCACCTGGCTTCTAGGGTGACATCTAGTTAAAGGCTTGGTGGTCACTATAGGGTCATAAGCTTGTCTGCCAAGAAGTTGTTAATAGATGCCCCTGAATTTTCCTTGCAGGAAGCTCCTCTGTTTCCTAGCCTGGGGATGGCTCTTCCCACACTTTTTCTCTCCCTGCAGTTAAAGCAGTCTCTGGCAAGGCCATTACATAAGCAGTGTCCCTTGGCAGCTGTCACCAAGGCCACCGGAAAAATCAAGATATATGTAAGCCAGCAATGGCTCACCAGAGGCTGGACAGCCCCGCATGCTCATTACCCACTGCTTGGAGCTGGGTTTGAGCCCTCTTATGACTGCCAGCCCTGGATTTTTCCAAAACATGAAAAACCACAATGATAGGCATTTGCTGCAGATTTTTTTCTTTTCTTTCTTTCTTTTTTTTTTTTTTTGAGATGGAGTCTTGCTCTGTCTCCCAGTCTGGAGTGAAGTGGCGCGTTCTCAACTCACTGCAACCTCTGCCTCCTGGGTTCAAGCAATTCTCCTATCTCAGCCTCCCGAGTAGCTGGGATTACAGGCGCACGGCCCCACACCCAGCTAATTTTTGTATTTTTAGTAAAGATGAGGTTTCGCCATGTTGGCCAGGCTGGTCTTGAACTCCTGACCCCAAGTGATCCGCCCGCCTCAGCCTCCCAAAGTGCTGGGATTACAGGCGTGAGCCATTGTGCCCGGCCAACTGCAGATTTAAAACCAATTAAGACACTGGGGAGGTAGAATACAGGCTAGAAACATTACCCTGAAAGCCATCTGTCCCTTTTGGTTCCTGATTTCTTCCTGAGGTCAAGGTCATGTACTTGTTCCTATTTCCACATCCCACCTTGTATGAGTCCATTGTGTGTTTCTGTAAAGGAACACCTGAGGCTGGGTAATTTATAGGAAAAGACGTTTATTTGGCTTATGGTTCTGCAGGCTGTACAGGAAGTATGGCATTAGCATCTGCTTCTGGTGAGGCCTCAAGAAGCTTCCACTCTGGCCAGGCATGGTGGTTCATGCCTGTAATCCCAGCACTTTGGGAGGATGAAGCAGGTGGATCACTTGAGGTCAGGGGTTCAAGACCAGCCTGGCCAACATAGTGAAATCCCGCCTCTACTAAAAATACAAAAATTAGCCGAGCGTGGTGGCACACACCTATAGTCCCAACTACTCGGGAGGCTGAGGCACAAGAATTATTTGAACCCAGGAGGCGGAGTTTGCAGTGAGCTGAGATTGTGCCATTGTATTCCAGCCTGGGCAACAGGGCGAGACTCTCTCTCAAAAAAAAAGAAGCTTCTGCTTGTGGCAGATGGTGAAGGCAGAGTGGGTGCACCACATGAGAGAGAGGGAGCAAGAGAGAGGAGAGAGTTCTCCGATTCTAATGGCCAGCTCCCATGTGAACTAATTGAGCAAGAACTCACTCATTGCTGTGAGGAGTGCACCAAGCCACTCATGAGGGATCCGCCCCATGACCCAAACACTTCCCACCACACCCCATCTTCAACACTGGGGGTCACATTTCAACATGAGAGTTGGAGGGAAAAAATATGCAAATGATATCTCCCTTCTCCCGCCACCAGCTGCATGACCGTGAGTGAGTCATTTGGCCTCCCTGGGCCTCTGCATCCTCACCTGAAAAATGAATGAAACCATCACCAGGGTCCCCTTCATTCTGAAGCTCAGTTTGTTCTAGTGTGGGCTGGCCTGGAGCACCCCTTCCTCTCCTCTGTCTATCAGATCCTGCAAGACCTGGGCATGAAGCCGGTGCCCACACCTGGCGTGTGGATGGCCAGGGGTATTTCCTCGCAGCTCTTAGGTGAGGGACCACACCGTTTGTTGGTGCCAGAAGTGAGTATGTGACCCCTAGATTCATTCTACCAGGTATTAGGTGGCCACAGGGCTTCCCATACCAGGTCCCCAAATTCTAACTGGTTTATTTACAGAGCCCTTTGTCTACATCATCTCACTTGCAGCCTCCCCATGAAAGCAGCAAAATCCCCAGTGTGAGGATTCCTGATCTGCAGATGAGGGAGCTGGCTGGATGGGAGGGAGAAGTAACTGAGGACAGCAGTGTCATAGATTACGACCGCTGCGTCCTCCACCTGACCCACTTAAAGAAGGGAAAGGAGGAGGGATTGGGGAGGGTTCACTCTGCATCGCCCGCACACCGATGCCACGGCTCACCCTTCCAGGCCAGCACCTGCATGAGCCAACACTACTGGGAGGTAGCAGAGCTGCCATCCAACCCTCCTGGCTGGCTGCACTCTTCCTTCAGCCCTCCAGCCCCCAGCGTGCTCCGTCCCACACAGAGAGAGCCAGCAGGAAGGAGGGCAGTCAGGTCCCTGTAGGTGACAAGATGAGTGAGCTGTATCTAAGAACTCGGGAGCTCAGGGTTCAGAAAGAGCCGAGGTGCGAGCCTTCAAGAGAAAGGCTCAACGTGAGTCAGTTTCCCCCTCTGGCAGGTAGGGTAATGGATATTTCAGAGTTTCATAAGAAGGAGGCAAATCTACGCAAAATGCCCAGCACAAGGTTGGTCAATAAACAACCGTAATACTCTCTGTGCTCCCTGTGACTATCAGGCTGGGACCTCGCAAGCCACACCACACTTTGAGGCAGCAAAGATCCCAGCCTCTTTGGCATTCCAGTTGCATAATCTTTTTGTTGTTGTTGTTGTTGTTGTTGTTTGAGTCAGGGTCTCGCTCTGTTGCCCAGGCTGGAATGAAGTGATGCCATCATAGCTCACTGCAGCCTCCAACTCCTGGGCTCAAGCAATCCTCCTGCCTTGGTCCCTCAAATAGCTGGGGACTACAAGCAACACCATGCCTGGCTAATTTTTTTTAGCCAGAGATGGAGTCCCACTCTGTCACCCAGGTTGGAGTGCAGTGACACAATCTCAGCTTATTGCAGCCTCTGCTACCTGGGTTCAAGTGACTCTCCTGCCTGGCTAATATTTATTTACAATTTTGAAACTGGAGTTAAGAGTCAAAAGATGTACAATAAATCTAGTAAAGTGAAACCCAAAACAACTTCTAGAAAAGGGGAAGAGTCGGGCCAGGTGCAGTGGCTCACGCCTGTAATCCCAGCACTTTGGGAGGCCGAGGTGGGTGGATCACCTGAGGTCAGGAGTTTGAGACCAGCCTGGCCAACATGGCAAAACCCCATCTCTACTAAAAATACAAAAAAATTAGCTGGGCATTGTGTCGGGTGCTTGTAATCCCAACTACTCGGGAGGCTGAGGCAGGAGAATCGCTTGAACTCAGGAGGTGGAGGTTGCAGTGAGCCGAGACTGTGCCATTGCACTCTAGCCTGGGCAACAAGAGTGAAATTCTGTCTCAAAAAAAAAGCTGGGGGGAAGAGTGACAAAAACAAAAAGATGACCATGAGAAGAAGGGTATTTTTTTAAAAAAAGGATTAACAGAAGGGGTTAAGATTGAGGCTTTTGGGGAGCAGCTGGTAAACAGAAAAAGAAATTGGCTAACAAATAATTCGGATGAAAATTACTTAGTAAAGAGATTGGAAAAAATATGGCGTCAGAAGAATAATGAACCATTTTTGATAAAAGCTAGTTCCTGGAATGGATTGCCTCTCATTTGTATCATATCAAAAGCTGTTTGGTAATTTAAGGGCAGCTGGTGAAGGTCTGGTGAAAGATCACAAACAGAAGGACTAAAAGAAGGGACTCAAGGAGAACATTCTCTCAGTCTGAAAAAAATACAGTTGGATTTGTATGCTGAAATGCCCCCAAAACAAATGATTCTGAGAAATGAAACCACTAACAGAAATGAGTTGAGAAAATGAACATAATGGAGTATCTCAGAGTAAGGGGAGGATGGCTGAAAAGAATAAAAAGAAGAGATTTAAGTGGAGCTCAGAGAGAGAAGAAAGACAATCCACAGGGTGAACCCGAGCAAAGGGCTTTTGTCTGAGGTTTATGCAATGAATCGTGGCTTCAGTGAGCTGATTCCTGGTATACATTGCACTACATTTGGCCAGAACAATGATTGCTGCCTTTTTTTTTTTTTTAACTCACAAAAATCAAAGTATTGTGTAGCTTTTTCCACCTGCCTGAGGCTCCAGGTTATGAAAAGAAAAGGATGAATCATAAGTAAGAATATAGCTTTGATGAAAAAGCCCTCTATCATATGATGACATGATCGGTTTAACAAGACCCATGGTGTTCGTCTGACGGAGACATGACTATTTTTGGACTTCACGTAGCAGAATTCTTGTATCACAAGAATATTCATAGATATGTGTGATACGGGTCCACTTTGAGCACCTGAAAATTCAATTCTGGGTGCAGTCTGGTTTTTGTATGTGTTCTTGTAGTAGCAGTTTATTGCATAAGGAATAATTACTCTGGGGTTTTTGAAAAAAAAAAAAATTAAGTAGCAGTAGTAGCTAACACATAGATGCTTACTATGTGCCAGGCACTGTTTGAAGCTCTTGACATGCATTCACTCCTGTAACTGTTTCAGCAGCCCCATTACGTAGGTACTGTATGATTCCATTTTGCAGATGAGGAGACCCAGGCTCAGGGAGGTTAAATAACTTGCCCAATGTCATAGAGCCAGAGAGGAGCAGAGCACGGATTCTATGCACCAAACCCCCTTGCACCCACCCCTCTATCTGGCCATTGTTCATATTTATCCTATTTGCTTCAAGTTATCTCATATACAAGAGATAAAACACCACGTAGAAAGCTGCTGTGCCTGTTATATTTCCAGTCCTTGCTTCATCCCCTGTCCCATCCATGTGGGGTGTGCCCTCCAGTTCCTTTTTCAAATACATTTACATAGATGTCATATTTATGGACAATAGAGAATGTTATTTTTCACGTTTCAACATTTGTATAAGTGGTAATATACTCTGTATCCATTGTACAACTCGCCCTTTCCTCCATTTCCACCATCATGATGTGAGTGTCGTCTATGTTGATATGAATCCATTTCTCTGCACCATCCAGTTCTGTAGTTGCTGGCCACATTTGGATGCTGAGCAGTGATACGTGACTAGCCGGAATTGAGATGTATCGTGAGTGTAAAACACACACCAGGTTTCAAAGACAGTAGGAAAAACAGTAAAATATCCTATTAATAATTTTAATATTGATTACTTGTTGAAATTATAATATTTTGGATGTATTGGGTTAAATAAAATGTATCATTAAAATTAGCTTCACCTATGTTTTTTCTTTTTTTTTTTTTTTTTGAGACGGAGTCTCGCTGTATCGCCCAGGCTGGAGTGCAGTGGTGTGATCTCGGCTCACTGCAACCTCCGCTTCCCAGCTTCAAGCAATTCTCCTGCCTCAGCCTCCCAAGTAGCTGGGACTACAGGTGTGCGCCACCACGCCCGACTAATTTTTGTATTTTTAGTAGAGACGGGGTTTCACTATGTTGGCCAGGCTAACCTCAAGTGATCCACCCGCCTTGGCATCCCAAAGTGCTGAGATTACAGACATAAGCCATGACACCTGACCTGTTTTCTTATTTTTTAATATGGTTGCTAGAAAACTGAACACCGCCTCTGTGGCTTGCATGTTTGGCTTACATTTTTATCAAAGGGCAGTGATGTGGATCATTCCTCTTAGCTGCTGTCCATCTAGGTTTTGTTAATTGGTGAAGTAAGAAGTCTTAAATCTGAATAGTAAGAAGAATTACTATTTACTGTGCACAGATACTTACTCTAAGTGCTTTACAAGTAATGGCCCATTCAGTCTTGCGAGGTGGCACGGCTGCACGAAGTGAGGTTAAGCAATTGCCCAGGAGGCTCCAAGGAGGCTGAGTTGAGGCTGAAGTCAGACTGCTGGCTCCAAAGCCTGACCTTGTAACCACTAACCGGACAAGGCCCTGTGAGAAATGGCATAAATCCACCTACGAAAGCAATGACCTTAGAGCTTGCCTTGTGGTGGGGTGAAGTTTCCTTCACCACAATACATTCTCTTTACATATCAATGGAGCATCTGTCTTTCCTGACTTTTAACAGAGCAGGTTATAAACAGACACACATTTGTTGCGGCAATTTCAGCTTTAATGAAACCAGCACAGGCAGTATTTTTCTGACATCCGCTTGCAACATTATGAAGTCAGCTTTACTCTTTGCCACTAATTATATTAACTATTTTTAGGGCAAACTGTCAATGCACCATACTGGTTCATGCTTCCTAGGTTTTCAACTTGTTTTCTTTAGCCATATCTATTTATACCTCAAATGTTTTTTCTTTTAAGAGGCGTCCTCATTTTTCTGACAACGATATAGTTGTGGCTCATAATTAAGTTATAAAACACTCTGGGAGGGCAAAGATGACGTGTGATTGCCATGGGGATATTATTGATGAATATTGGATTGGTTTTTGAATTCTGAATTCAAACCCACTTTAACATTTTGAATCATAAATTTACAGAACTGGTAGGGATCTGAAGTCTCTTTAGTGTTGGTTAAGATCATAGGCTTGGGGTCAGCAACTGTGTTGACCCTTAGGCTGGGATCTTAACCATTGTAAGTCTTGGTTTTCTCATCTAGAAAATGGGGATCCTGACATCCATCTTCTAGACCTCTTTTTGTGGATTAAGTGAGACAGTGACTGTAACTCTGTTCCCTGTATCTACTTTTATTCCATGGTAGTTGTAATTACTATGATTATTACTATTACTATAGCATCTTTCCCAGATGACTCCAAGGGTATACAGTCTCTTCAAGCACATCTGGCCTTTTTCTCCTCCATGCTCAACCAGAACTCTTGAACTTTCCCTTAGTTGGAAAGGTCAATGGTTAGAAGGAAGAAAACTCCGCAACCCATTCCCTCCCTTTGCTCTCTCTCTGGGACACTGTGGGCAGCTCTTGCTGCAGAGAGCTGTGCTGAGGCCCTTTACTACAGAACCTGTACAGCGCACCCTCCAACAGCACTTCCGTCTATGGTCCTACTCCCCAAGAATCTGCCTCCGCACAGCCCTCCCAATGTGCCTGAAAATATCAGCATTGATCCTTTCCCCAGCCACCTTGCTCTTAAGGCTCCTGTTCATCATGCTACGTGGATGTGGACCTCCTCGCCTCTCTGTACTGCCCATGATGGTGGATTACAGCAGAATGGGCTCGCCAGTTGACAGCTTTCCCCACTCATGTCTTCTACTCACTAGCTAAGCTTAGGGTGGGTGTCCCCATTGCCTGGAAAATTACTACACAGCCCTCATATCAAACTTGTTTTGAGAAGCATAACCATAAACCCATCTTTGGCCTATGATCCTAGGGAGTCCTCATGCCAACAAGACCTTTTGGGGTCAGCCACGCATGTGAAGTTAGAATGCAGTTTAGGCTGTGCCGTGACTCAACTAAATATGATTTTAGAGGTGAGGAAACTCGGACCTAGGGGCTTGGGGAACTGGCCCGAAGGTACGGAGAGTACCTGGACCTTGTCGTTCTTCCAGGATATGATATTTATTCCTGGCACCAATCCCCTCTACCTTGTATTGAAAGCAAGGACAGCCTGCCTGCAACCACACATACAGGTGGCCATCCAGCAGGTGCATACTAAATGTGTGTTGAGTTGCATTATTAGACTCTCTCTAAGCAACCATGTAGCATTGAAGGGACCGCAATCCCTTTGCCTCTGCATCCTTAGGGCTAAGCACGAGGTCTGGATGTCTTGCACTGTGGGCTGGGCCGGGTTTGGTGCCTCACCCAGCAGGTAAGTGCTGTCTACGCCTCCCGCAGGTCCTCTCCAGACTTGGGTGCACTGGGCCAGGCTGCGCCTTACTAATCTCAAGGCTTCCTGTGTTTGTGGCTTTGGGGCCCTCTTCATCGTGTGAATAGGAATAAGAAGATTGTTATTTCTGGCCGGGTGCAGTGGCTCACGCCTGTAATCCCATCACTTTGGGAGGCTGAGACGGGCGGATCACCTGAGGTGGGGAGTTCGAAACCAGCCTGATCAACATGGAGAAAGCCCGTCTCTACTAAAAATACAAAATTAGCCAGGCGTGGCGGTGCATGCCTGTAATCCCAGCTATTAGGGAGGCTGAGGCAGGAGAATCGCTTGAACCCGGGAGGCGGAGGTTGCGGTGAGCCGAGATCGCGCCACTGCACTCCAGCCTGGGCAACAAGAGCGAAATTCCGTCTCAAAAAAAAAAAAAAGAAGATTGTTATTTCTGAAATAAACCCCTGTTTCTCACTATTTAATAATTTAGCAATTTTGACTCACAACCCAAATCCAGGCACCCCAGACCCACCCACGGCCCGTTGCATAGCAACAGCCTCCCCACCCCCGCCTCCGCGCCTTTTCCTGCCGAGTGCCCAGTGCGCACGCTCAGAGCCTTCCTCCACACCCCGCCCCTGCAGGGCGCGCGGTGGTGACGTGTAGAGTCCGCGACGCTTTCGGCGAGCCGACCTCTGGGCTAACCTAACACCGGAGCCATGGCCTCTGCTGGGGTCGCAGCCGGGCGACAGGCGGAGGATGTATTGCCGCCAACGTCCGACCAGCCGCTGCCTGACACCAAGCCGCTGCCGCCTCCTCAGCCGCCGCCGGTCCCTGCGCCTCAACCGCAGCAGTCGCCGGCGCCACGGCCTCAGTCACCTGCCCGCGCGAGGGAGGAAGAGAACTACTCCTTTTTACCTTTGGTTCACAACATCATCAAATGGTAAGAACCTAGGAGAGGACCAGGCCCCATACTCCCTCCAGCTTCTCCTCTCAGCCGTTTCAGAGCTACAAGAGGCCTTGGCGCTCTGGGGCACGCCCCCGTTTCACAGATGGGGAAACTTCAGACCCAGAGCGGGAAGAGGCCTTTCCCAAGACCACAGACACATTCCATGAGTTAATAAGCAAACGATTTGAGCCTCGAGAGGTGCGATATCCTTAAGAATGAAGGCAGCTTAGAGACTACATGCAGACTCTTGTCCAGCGGCTCAAATGTACATCCCAGCGATCTTGAGCAAATCTCTTTAAGCCTCAGTTTTCTCACCTTTAATGTTGGTAATACTCACTTTAGTTCCGTAGTTCAACAAACTCAACAGATAAGCATCATCTTCCCTGTGCCAAGTGCTACGGGATGGACACAGTAAAAGGGGCCAACTTTTCACCCCCAAAGATTTCACCAGATAAAAGGAAAAAAAGACATGATTGGAAATAACCCATAATTTAAAAAGATTGAGAGGGGAGCGGTGGCGATGGGAAACATTAGACTAAACAAAAACACAGAAGTTGCCTCAGATGATTAGACTCACCTGTACTGATTTGGTTCTAACAGTACCAAAGGAAATGATTTTCATCCTTTTGGCCAGCCTTCAGGGTAGCCTGAGTTTTCAGAGTGACTCTGTAAAGGAAAAACCAAAAACAAAAACACAAAAGTCTCACTGATCCTCATGTTTGCCTAAATTATTATTTTTTTTGAGACAGGGTCTCGCTCTGTCACCCAGACTGGAGTACAGTGGCGTGATCTCAGCTCACTGCAGCCTCAACCTCCTGGCCTCAAGCCATCCTCCCACCTCAGCCTCCCAAGTAACCGGAACCACCGGCATGAGCGACGGCACCCAGCGAATTTTTGTATTTTTTGTAGAGATGGAGTTTCACCATGTTGCCTAGGCTGTAAATTATTTTCATTATGTTACTTCACTGTATATCCACGTGATATTAGGTGTAAACCCCTAGGCTTGTAACTCTTACTCAAAGACCAAAACAAAGTAAATTAAAGGAAAATTACGATTCCAGTAACATTCAGGTGAACATGAATGTGATCTTCACTGTTTTACTGAAATGGAATTGTTACAACGTGAAGGTCTTGACTGTTAGTGGCCCACCCACTTTTGAGTTTAAGCAAACTAGATTCACTTGCTGTGGGATGACCTGATGCTCTTCTGCCACTTTTCAAATAACTACAAAGGCTTTGTTCTCACATTAGACCCTGGCTTCATTTGGCTTCACTTGGTGTTTAAATACTGTTTATAGGGGCCAGGCGTGGTGTCTCATGCCTGTAATCCCAGCACTTTGAGAGGCCAAGGCGGGCGGATCACGAGGTCAGAGTTTGAGACCAGCCTCGCCGACATGGCAAAACCCCATCTTTACTAAAAATACAAAAAATTAGCCGGGTGTGGTGGCGGGTGCCTGTAATCCCAGCTACTCAGGAAGCTGAGGCAGGAGAATCACTTGAACCCGAGAGGTGGAGGTTGCAGTGAGCCGAGATCATGCCATTGCACTCCAGCCTGGGCAACAAGAGCAAGACTCTGCCTTAAAAAAATATATAAAAAAAAATGTTTATAGGATAAGGCAGCCTGTTCAGTTTTCGTGAGCCTGTGATAATGATCACAGACAGAAATACATATGGAGCCCCTGTAATCCTAGGGCAGTGCTGGATTATAAAGGGTTTATTCAGATTAACCCTAGTTTACTGGTTTTAAGAAAAATGTGGAAAAATGAAAACACAAAATGTACACATTCACAAGGACAGCTCTTGAACTCCCCAAGAGTATATTCTTGAGCCCTGGTAGAGCAGCTGGGTTGGATTGGCCTTAAAGATGTAGTAGTAAGTTATACTAGAGAGAACAGGCTTTGAAGTTAGACAGCCCTGAGTTCAAATCTGTGTACTGACATTTTCTTGCCTTCTAATCTTGATATAAATGCCTAACCTTTCTAGGCCATAATCTTCTTATGTCTAATATGTCCATAGTGGACCTCAAAATAGAGGTTCAGATTATGTAATAGCTCTATAATGTGCTGACTGGGTGACCTTGGCAAGTAGCTTAGCTTCTTTGAGCCTGTTTTTCTCTTGTGAAATGGGAATGCTTATGTCATAGGATTGTTGGGAGATGTACTCAAGAGCGTACCTGTGAAACATAGTGGGTTGATCACATGTGCTTGTCTCTGTTCCGTCTAAAAGGACAGAAAAGGGACTTAAAAAAAAAAAAAAAAGCATAAAACCTTCAGACACGGTGGCTCATGCCTGTAATCCCAACACTTTAGGAGGCTGAGGCGAGCCGGTCGCTTGAGCTTGGGAGTTCAAGACCAGCCTGGGCAACATGGCAAAACCCCGTCCCTACAAAAAATACCAAAAAAATTAGCCAGGCATGGTGGTGTGTGCCTGCAGTCCTGGCTACTTGGGAGGCTGAAGTGGGAGGATCACTTGAACCCAGATCATGCCACTGCACTCTAGCATGGGCGACAGAATGAGACCCTGTCTCAAAAATAAAATAAAAAGCATAAAACCGAAAAGAATAGGACAGGAGATGATTGCCACAAAGTGGATGACCAGGGCTAATTCACCTACCAACTCCTAAGCACCTGGTTTGTTAACCATGGCCTATCCCCAGATCTCAGGAACTCAAGTGCAGGGACCCTCTGGAAATAGGGGTGAAGGTGGGTCTAAGAACAGGAAGATTACTTGGAAGTCTGTTTAAGAAGCAGGTCCCCACAGTCCTGTCCCACCTCCCATCCCCTCCAGGCGGCCAGGTGACTACCCTTCTTCCAACTTGGCAGATGGTTAAAAGGTTACTCTCCTGAGATTTATTCTTAGGAAGGAATAAGCCAGAGAGTACCTAGGCTGAGGGACACCAGGCACACTGCAGGGGTATGTAGGGGGAGCCATACTGAAAAGAGGGATTAAGAGAAAGTTCACAGTCTGAAGAGAGACCCCACCTGAGCCTTCCCCTACCTGGCTTCTAGATTGGCAGCCAGAGAGAGTGGAAGTGCCCTCTCTATGGTGTGTGACCAATTAAGAGAAAAGACATTGAAAAAAAAAAAGCCTAGTCAATTAATTCTGAGAAAATGAACAAGCATCACTCATTTGCAGAGCTTCCACTAAGCCTTTTAGTGTTTTATTCTTAAATATATGAGTGGATGGCCAAGGCCACTAAGCATAGGAAGAAACCCCCTGGTAAGAAAGACACGGGTCAGGCGCGGTGCCTCATGTCTGTCTGCAAGCCCAGCACTTGGGGAGACTGAGATGGGAGGATAGCTTGAACCCAGGGAGCTGAGGCTACAGTGAGCCGTGATTGCACTGCTACACTTCAGCCTGGGTGACATAGACTCTGTCTCAAAGAAGAAAGAAAGAAAGAAAGAAAGAGAGGAGACAGAGGAGAGAAAGAGAGGAAAAAAGAGAAAGACAAGACACAAGAGCAGAAAAAGCCACTTGGAGGAAACAGTAGCCACAAAGGAATGGAGTGGTTCTGCAGCCATAAACATGAGAAGAGGCTAGGATCCAACCTGAAAACCTTCAGTATAGGCGTGTCTTTGAGTTTATAGGCGAATGAAGGAGGAATAAGGGCAGAGGAGGAAGGGAGAGGAGACCTCGTGAAGCCTGGGGGAGTCAGAAGGCTTGGTAAGAGTGATGCCAACAGAGTCTTCAATTAGGAAAGGGAGGCAGGAGAAAGGTTGGTATAGGAAAAACATGTAAGGACACGAAGCCAAGAAATAACAACTACTCATGGGAGTCAGCTTCTAGCTTGGTGGTGCTGAGCATACATCCAAGGCAGGAGGAGAGGGCTGGGGAGGAGGGAAGAGCCAGGAAACAGAGTGCAGGGGTCTTCTGAGGGATGGGAAGCTAGTGAAATGTCAGGCTGGAAGCCAGTCAAGACACAGTCCTGGCGGGTGGAGATGAGGGCTGGGACCATGTCCGGTCCACCCAGGTGGTGATCTCTGGCCCTGGGTCCCTTCCTTTCCTATAACTTCCCCAATGTTCCTTTTATTCTTTGTTTACTTCTTGCACAGGGGATGAGTAAGGAGGTAAAACCTGAAGTAGTGAATTTAGCCTTTCTTGTTCTCATAAAGAATTCAGAGTTTTTGAACAATTATTTAATAAAAGTAACAACTGCAACTTTAGAAGTACAGAGAAATGTAAAATGGAAAAAGGGTTCCTTCCGCCAAGTCCCCTCACCTATAGTAACTGCTGTTAATACTTTCCTAAGTTCTTTCTGGGAATTACATATGAATGTCATTTCAAAAATTTATACAAATTGAAATCACGTCGTACTTGACTTTTTTCACTGATTAGTCTCTTTTGGCCACCTTTCCATACTGCACATAAAGATCTACTTCATTAAGGCAGCTGCAGAAAATTGCATCTTGTGGATGCACCATAACTGATGCAACTGGTTTTCTGTTGATGGGCTTCTAGGTGTTTTTCTTATTCTTGCTATTACCAGCAGTGCTGGCGTTAGCATCTTTGTATAGGAGTAAGTTTGTGATCAGATAAATCCCAGCAGTAGAATTGCTGGAGCATAGGGTACAAACATTTTTTATAGTGATAGTTATGCTAAATTTAGAGCACTACGTCTTTTTAGCTAACTCTTTTCCAAAAGTCAGTCCTTGTAGACTAGACTGCTTCAGTTAACCTAAAATGGCCTATAAATCTGCCTCCCAGAAAGCATTAAAAAAAAATTAAAGTTGTAGATGGATTCTACAAGTACCCATGGATATGAAATGGAAAGAGGGCCTCTCCCTTCACTCCTCCCAGCGCCCTTGCAAAGCTGTGTAATATTCCACTTTATGAACGTGCTGTCGTTTATGTAAACAGTTTCTTGCTCAAGGACACTGTCATTGTTTCTGCATTTTGCTGTTGGAATCAGCACTGCAGCAAGCATCTTTGCCCATGCTATGTTGGTGAACTGTTGGTAGTCTCTGTGGGGGTAAATTTCTAGCAATGGGATATGTGAATCTACCGTTTGGGTCACTATGAGCAAATTCAGAAAGAATGCCCTGATCTGTGCTTCCACCAACAGTTTTTGTGTCTTTCCCCATCACCTGCCATCACCATTAAATTTTTAACTTTGGCAAATCTCATAGGTCAGAAATGATATATTGATCTTTCATTAAGTTAGATAAAGCATAGGCGATTTTATATGTCACTTTTATTTTTCCCTATAAACTGCCCATTTCTCTGTCAGATTTTTTTATGTACAGAAAGGAAATAATGTGTGTCAAATGTACTGTAAATACTTCCCCCAGGTTGTTGCTTTTCTTTTGACTTTGTTCATAGTCATGGTTTTTCTATTTGTTTTTCATTCAGATGCATATAATTTCATGTAGTCAGATTTGTTAAGCCTTTCCCTTATGGCTTCTGAGTTTTGGTCCTACTTAGAAGGGCTTTCCCACTCTAAAATTATAGGTATTGATCTCTTTTTTCTAGAAGTTTCATGGTTCCATTTTTTACTTTTAATTCTTTGAGGCTCCTGGAATTTATTTTGGTGGGAAGAGTAAGGGGACCCCGGTTAGCCACATCTTCCCACTGCTGTTTTTGAATATTTGTTATTTTCCCTGCTTGCAGTGCCATCTTTATCATGCACTGAATTCCCATATGTTTTCTGATCTACTTATGGACATTCTCTCCTTCTCCAGCACCAAACTATTTTAGTTCTTAAATCTTCATGGTACATTTAATTATCTTTTAAGGTTAATTTTTCGCCCTTCCTCTTTCTTGTCAGTATTTCCCTGGCCTTTCCTTTCCTGTGGAGTTTTCTAGCAGCCTGCCTGATGCTAGATCATGATGCTTTTGGTTAGTGGAACATTTCGTCTTTAATCTGCTTCTTTACTTCCAAGCCTGTTGATACCACTCATTGGCCAGGTCGTTCAGCCTCGCTTTTGAGTATTATAATCAGCATTTAATTAGTCTCTTTGCCTTTATGCTCATTTTATCTTGTGAATGTTATTTGGCTAATTTTTCTTTGTTCTCCGTTCTTCTCAAATTGAGCCCAAACTTAGGCCTTTACTCAGGGATCTCTGCAGACCATCTTCAGATTGCCTGCCGGAATAATCCAACACAAAGCCCACAGAGGGTCCTCTTGCTGCAGGTGCTGTTGGGTGGGCGGAGTCCTCCAGGCTGGCAGACCCTCCAGCCCTTCCAGTAGAAGTGCCCACAGAAATGCTGCACAAAGCCCTGTGAGCGAGATCCTCTCCTGTACCCCCAGGGACCCACCTGGTTCTGGGAGTGCTCTGGCTGGGCCAGCCTTGCTTGGAGTTGGAACCCATAGCACTTTCATCTCTTCTAGTGTCTTTCCTGCAGTTGAATGAAAAATTAAACTACACATTTATATTATTTTTAAAGAATGAGGAAAGGGAGGCTGGGCACGGTGGCTCACACCTGTAATCCCAGCACTTTGGGAGGCCGAGGCGGGCAGATCACGAGGTCAGGAGATCGAGACCATCCTGGCCAACATGGTGAAACCCCGTCTCTACTAAAAATACAAAAATTAGCTGGATGTGGTGGCGCACGCCTGTAGTCCCAGCTACTAGGGAGGCTGAGGCAGGAAAATCACTTGAACCCAGGAGGTGGAGGTTGCAGTGAGCTATGATCGCACCATTGCACTCCAGCCTGGCGACAGAGCGAGACTCCATGTCAAAAAAAAAAAAAGAGGAAAGGGAAAAGAAATCACATTTTCATGCCTATAAGAAATATTATAAATCCCAACTTTGAGACTTTCTTGATATATATATAGATGCTACATTTTAAAAATGTATCTTAAAGGAGTAATGAAATGGGGTCTGTTAGATTGGGGAAAATTATTATTTTTTCCTTTAAACTTAACAAATTGAGTTTGGAACGAAGTAGCTCAGCCTAGGCCTTCTGAATTACAGTTGTTGCTGCCTTGCCTGATGGTTTTGGCTCACTTTGTAAGAGTAATCTGTCAACATTGGGTACTTTAAAAACATTTTTTAAATTCAGTGTTTTAATTCTTTACAAGGTCTAAGGCTGCTAGGTAGGTAGAGGGGAGCCGTCCTTGCCACCACAGATGGGGCTCAAGTGATGAGCACGCTGTCCGGCCCCTCCAGCTTGGCCTGGCCACTTCAGCAGGTCAGCAAGACCTCAGAGCCCCAGCCAGACCTCTTTCGTGGGAACAGGGTGTTATTGACTGTCTTCTTCCCACTCAAGTACCTATTTTAATCTGCCCCGGCCTTCCATGCCAGCTGAGACCTGTTCCCGGGTTGTGCAGGAAGCGGCCCTCACTAAGTGCCCACACTGGCTTCCTGGGGATAGTCTGCACGCAGTTACTGCAGGCCTCTGCCGTTCACTTTCTTCTCCGTCAGCCACACCCCAGGGAGCAGAATGAGCGGCCACAGATAGGGGGTGTTCATAGACTGCTTGGTCGAGGTGTTTCCAGTCTGCCTAAAAGCCTCTTCACTCCTCTGCCATGTCATTTCCATCCGCTCAGTATGACTTATAACCAGAAGGTGGGCCCCAGCAGAGGGCAAGCCCCACGAAGGCAGGCCTTTGCGAGTCAGCACTTAGTGGGCGTGAGAAATGCCAGGCAAGCATTTACATGGGTCCTGGGAAGGGTGGGAAGCTTTGCCTGGGAAGGCTGGAGGCGCTTGTGGTGGCACTGGGGGGTCTCCTTCACAGTTTGAATTTGCCTGAAAGGTGTTGTCTGTGGGTAGGAGGCCATCTGGAATTATTTTATTTTTTATTTTTGAAATGGAGTCTCACTCTGTCGCCCAGGCTGGAGTACAGTGGCGTGTCTTGGCTCACTGCACCCTCTGGCTCCCAGGTTCACTTGAATCACTTGATTTCCATGCCTCAGCCTCCCAAGTAGCTGGGACTACAGGCACACGCCACCACGCCTTTGTAAAAAAAAAAAAAAAAAATTGTATTTTTAGTAGAGACAGGGTTTCGTCTCTGTCTACAGGCACACGCCACCACGCCTTTGTAAAAATACAAAAAAAATTTTTTTTTGTATTTTTAGTAGAGACGGGGCTGGCCTCAAGTGATCTGCTCACTTCAGCCTCCCAAAGTGCTGGGATTACAGGCGTGAGACACTGCGCCCGGCCGCCATCTGGGATTTTTAAGCAGCATAGTGACCTGCTCAGAGTTGGGTTTCTAAAGGTGGGTGGGGCAGAAGTGTTTCAGAAGAGGGAAGGACCTGGGTCCACAGGAAGGCAGTGGCAATGGGAGGTGGCTGGTGTAGAGGAGATGGAGCTGGCAGGATGGTGGCTGGGAGAAGGGGGCACACAGGTGCGAGTCTGGGGGTCCTAGCACGGCCAGTAGAGTGTGTAGGTGGGACTGCACCCTCCCCCCTTCCCCTGCTGACAGCAAGTCTATGCTGGACATTTGCCATCTGCCAGACTCCAGGCAAGAACGACTTGGTAACTGTGGAGGGAGGAAACTCAAGTGCAGGAAGGAAGGCTGACTGGGGAGGTGCTCCCCATGTCGAGGGTTCGGGAGTGGATGAACACGTTCTGGGCATTTTGTAGTGCAGTGATTTTTCATACTCCATTTAGCAGCAGCACCTTTTGTCACTCTTCACGAAAAAGAATATTTTTTACATGTAATGCTGTGAGCAGATGAAAGCAAGGGTGTGAGTTCAAGGCCTCCCTCTCCCGAAGGCCTCATAGGTCTTGGCAGAACTGGAGCAGAGAAACACAGTTGATAGGTAAGTAGTAGCCAGTATCATCCAGGGCGGGAGGGAGAAGTGCGTCCTCTGTGGCTACAGATAATCTACAGTAGCCAGTAGATTATCTGTAGTACAGTACAGTACAGTTTTTTTTTTGGAGGACATTTTGGTAATATCTGTCAAAAATTTAAATATATATAACCTTTGACCCAGAATCCCTACTTTTAGAAAATGATCTTACCAAAATACTTGCACAAGTACATAAGGGTGTAAGTACAAGATGTTCACTGTCATTCTAGTACAGTACAACCACCCATGAATAGCCAGGGTAATTTCGCTGTCTAATTGTATATGTGTTAACATGGAAGGACATCTGAGGTGCCTTGTTAAGTAGAAAAAGCAAGAATGAGAACTATGGATGGTCACATTTCTGTCAAAACAAATAAGAAAAGTTTGTGTGTTTTGTATGCTGTTGTATATTTCAAAGCCATCTGAAACAGTGGACACCACATGTTAGCAGAGGTTATCTCTGGAGCAAGGGGTTAATGAGATTTCCCTTTTCTAAGCCTCAGTTGTCTGTCATTTTTGAATTTTTTCCCTCAAGTACTTATTACTGTCATTTTTTAAAAAAGTGATCTTAGAAAAATGAAAGCCACTGGAGTTAGTACGGTGCGAGGAGAGCCTGTGGGCAGAGGAGTGGACTGGTAAGGGCTGATCTGAGGGCAAGGCAGCTGGGACAGAGTGGAGTGTGAGGCACGGTGCATGGAAGTTGTGAGGAAGAAGAAATGGGAAACTGAGTCAGATGCCACCAAAAGGTCAAAAGAAATGACTGTCAGATTTGGGAGGAAGTCTGTGTCAGTGGTTCTAGCACAGTTATTGGCCAGTCTGCATCTGTACTAAAGCATCCATACTAAAAAGAAGAACAACAAAGAAAATCAGGGCATGATTCTCAGACACCTGCCTAAACCCTGTGATGTTTGCCTGTGAGTCTGGTGACACGGATACAACTGTCTGTCAGACGTGGGAAGGATGCTCAGAGGATCACCCCTGGCAGTAGTATTTTTGTCCACTCTTTAAAAAAACCATGGTAGGGGGCTGGGCGCAGTGGCTTACGCCTGTAATCCCAGCACTTTGGGAGGTTGAGGTGGGCGGATCACCTGAGGTCGGGAGTTCGAGACCAGCCTGGCCAACTTGGAGAAACCCCATCTCTACTAAAAATACAAAATTAGCCGGGTGTGGTAGCGCATGCCTGTAATCCCAGCTACTCAGGAGGCCAAGGCAGGAGAATCACTTGAACCCAGGAGGTGGAGGTTGCAGTGAGCCGAGATCGCACCATTGCGCTCCAGCCTGGGCAGCAAGAGCGAAACTCTGTCTCAAAAAAAGAAACCACAGTAGTTGGGACCAAAGTGCTCTGACCTTGCCTTGTTTGTATGATGTTCATCCTCCTTGACCTAGTGGCTTTTTTCATTCCTTCTATAGTTGGCCGATGACTAACCTTGAACACAAAGGCAGGCCCACTTAGAGCTTTCTGCTTTTATTCACTCGGTATTTGGGCCTGTCCCTTTTTTTTTGGCTTGAATAGTTCACAGTCATCCTGGCTTAGCAGGTGCCCACTTCTGAATACCATGTTCTCTTCACTCCAGGAGTTCCATGCTATTTACCTCCACCAACTAGGGCAGTTGGGCTTGCAGAGGGGCCTCCCTGTTGGCTGTGCGGCCCCTTTTGGCTCAGCTGCCCTCCAGGCGGCTTGTCTTACAGCTCCTTTTTTATTATCTGAAGACTGTCTCCTTTCCTGAAAGTTCACCAAAGAACAGGCAAGCCTTGCAATTTGGGGGTTTTCAGAGATGAGCATCTTAAACATGACCCACTTTTCAACTTTCAGAACTAAACTTTCTTTTGGGCCAGGTTACGTTTGCTTCAAGAATGGAATTATCTGTCATCCAAATTTCTATTTTAAGTACTTTTTGTTTGTTTTACCATGTCCTTTGAGACTCATGTGATGTGAGTCAGTTTTTTTAAAAACTATATTTTAATTTTAAAACTTCCTTGGGACTTAAATTCATAACAGTATGTTAACACGCATGCCATCCGAGTAGAAGGATTTCAGAAGTCCAGATGGTTTCTGTCCACATTTGTGGATCAGAGCTGAGACTTCAAAGAATTAAAATAAAAGACGTTCCCTATTTGCTTCCTTCCAAAGGATTTTTAGTTCTCATGAATACCAGTTCATCCTCTCTAGAATCTGCAATAAGGTATACTGTTAATGGTGTCTCTCAGTTGAGGGCATCATTTCCTGGAAGAAGTGATTGATTCTCCATACCCTCCCTCTGAGTTTAGAGCTGTTGGTAAATACTGAGCTGGCCATGGTGGCCATCTGATTTGCAAGGTGTGAGACGTAACTGATGGATTGCCAGGAAAGATGGATATTCTGCCTGCGTAAGCAGAGAAATGATGAATAGTAAACATGAATTAGCACCATCTGGGTTGAAATTTCCCACTATGGATGAACATTTATTTAAAAAAATTAATGATCATTGACAGTTTTTCCCTCTTATGCCTCAATGGCTTACTTTCAGAACAGCTTACTGAATTGCCTTTTAGTTTTGGTCTCAACCACTTGTTTTCAAAAGCTCATCCACTTACTAACTTTTAAAAAATGTATAGGAAGCTGGGTGTGGTGGCTTACGCCTGTAATCCCAGCACTTTGGGAGGCCAAGGCAGATGGATCACCTGAGGTTAGGAGTTCAAGACCAGCCTGGCCAACATGGTGAAACCCTGTCTCTACTAAAAATACAAAAATTAGCCGGGTGTGTTGGCACGCGCCTGTAATCCCAGCTACTCAGGAGGCTGAGGCAGGAGAATTGCTTGAACTGGGACCCGGGAGGTAGAGGTTGCAGTGAGCCGAGATCGCGCCACTGCTCTCCAGTCTGGGCAACAGAGTGAGACCCTGTCTCAAACAAACAAACAAAAAATGTATAGGAGCAACTGCCAGGCTGTTTTTTTGATCTTAAGTGAGATTGTTCTTGCCTCATTTTTCATTGAGTAGGACCTCTGTGCAGCTAATAGCTGTGAGATGGAGCGAACGGTCTGCCTTGAAAGTGAACTTGACTCAGACAAGGACTGTCCGTGACCATGGTAGAAGAGAGCCTGTGTCTGCTGAGACATTTAAATCAGTTCCATTTTAACTAATTTAACATTTATGAACAGCTCTGTGGAAATTAGTCTTTATGTTAACAGGTTCAAGCCAGCATCAAAACCTCAGCTAAAATTAGCTCTTGCTAGCGGTAAAGCCTCCTGATTGGCCTAGAAATGGCTCCAATTAGACAAAATGTCATATTTCAGCAAGTTTTTTTTTGGCATTTGTCACCTGATATTGGTATTGGCTTGTTCATTGAACCAACATGTTCATGAGCTTATTTGCCAAGCATTCATTCTTTCCACGGACATTTCTTGAGTGCCTGCAGTGCCCTACACACTGGGCCGGGGGTAGGGAGACACCTGTGACCAGGCAGACACAGTCCTTGACCTCACAGAGTGACAGTTGACTTGACAGAAGATCAAGAGTGTCTGTGTGTGATCTGCAAGTGTGCTAGGCCTGGGAGCTCTTTGCCAGCTGCCTGAAAAAGAACCCGTCCCTGCCCTCTGGGGGTGGACAGCCTAGTCAGGGGATAGATACATAAAACAAAGTGTTCTAAAAGCCACGGCAGGAATGACAGCAAGCTCTAGGGGGTGCAGGGCAGGAACGCCAAGACGTGTATAAAGCTGTGAATGGTAACAGCTGTTCTTCTTCCCCCACAGCATGGACAAGGACAGCCCAGAGGTCCATCAGGACCTGAACGCCCTCAAAAGCAAGTTCCAGGAGATGCGCAAGCTCATCAGCACCATGCCCGGCATCCACCTGAGCCCCGAGCAGCAGCAGCAGCAGCTGCAGAGCCTCCGGGAGCAAGTCAGGACCAAGAATGAGCTTCTGCAAAAGTACAAGAGCCTCTGCATGTTTGAAATCCCCAAGGAGTAGAGTGAGGCTGACTTCCTGAGAAAGAGGGGGAAGCCAATGGCCTGCCTCCCCACTACCATCCCCAAACGCTCCTTGGGGCATGGTTCCTGTGGACCCCGACTCAGAACGTCAGGCTGCAGGGGCGGGGCTCCTGTGCTGCTGGCTGCGCGCGCGTCGCCTGTGCGGGAGCCAGCGCAGAGCTTGGCTGCGCCGGGGCTTCCTCGTGTAGCTCCATATGTCTAGATGCATAATAACTGGAGTGCCTGCTGGTAGAAGTCAGAATGCTCCTGGAGGCTGCGGAGGGGGTGGAGGACTCTCCCCTGCCTCTGGGGAGGGGGCCATCTGCTGCACCTGGCCCCACTGACAGATCTGAAGAGCACAGTAGGAAGGGAGGCGGCTCCTCTTTGCTTCCTTCCCTCTCTCTCCTCCCACCCCCATAGGATCAGTGTGTACCAGGTACACGTTGTTCCTGTTAACAGCAGCTTCTTGAAACATTTGCATAGAATTCACTGGATGAATTAAGCCTGCACTCATATGGCATAGAACTGTGAGAGAATGTTTTGAAAGGCCAGAGGGTGGCCTTTTTCCCCAAACAGTTTGGTTCCTTTTATGTTTGAGCCAGTGAAGGGAACTATGCTGTGGGGGTGTCAGCCTAGAGCCCTGCCAGGCAGCCCCTGGCTCCAAGTTCCCTGCCTCTTCCAGGTTCCCTGCCTCTTCCAGGTTCCCTGCCTCCTAGCGCTCTCCTCGCCTTCAGCTCTTGCTCCCTTCCTCGTTCATCACCCTCAGTCAGTGCCCAAGAGTGGCCAAACCGCTTCACATCTGCAGTGCTTCCCCAGGGTTGACAAGGGGCCGTCCTTTCCACGCAGGCTAGAAGAGGTCTTTAGGCGAACCGACCTTCCCCCTTCTGGCATTTCATATTCCCATTGCTGTGGTTAAAAGGTCTTTCCCTCGTGGCCTTCGCACTTGCGACAGCAACGTGTACTACACTACAGAGGGGTTCAGTATGCACCTTGTGTTGAGAGAGAGGCAACCCTGGGGGCCAGTTCAGGTGGTCCCCAACCATGAGCTAGGTGTGAAAGTTACACAGCCAAGTTTGAGCTCTTAAAAGTTTATCTACAGCCCTCATTTCCCCAGCTTCCCAGATTTCTTCCAGAAGGGACGTTTTATTTGTGTGCTCTCCCTTGACTGTCAGATTGAGGTAAGAGCAGTTCTCTCCGTTGCCTCTCGGGGAGGAGGTGCGAAGTCCTGGAGTATTGTTTGGGTCTAGGAATGAGCACATAACCTGCGCTGACCAGTTTAGGGGCTTAGCAGATGCCTGCCAGCTGACCTCGTTGGCAGGAGGATTGGGTGGAGATGTTTTTAGCAGAGCTTCCATTAGTGTAGACCTGTAGCCACCTGTCAGAAGGTGGGTGGCATATTGGAGACCTGGGAATGTGTGAAGGAGGAGATCAAATTTCAGTGGCTTTGGACAGAAAAGGAGGCTCTGGATTTAAGCGGGTGGTCACCTGTGAGACCAGGTCTACCTTGGGACTGTTATTTAACTGAATCAGTTATTTCCTTGAAATTTCACAGTAGTGGGTGGGCCTGTTTTAAGGGTCTGACAGATACCACAAAACATGAAGCACGTAGAACTACAAGACCCCCGGGGTCTTTCTGAGTGCAAGGCTGAAAGGGACAAGGGCTCCTCACGGGGGGGTGGAGGGAGCCGGAGCCTGCCTTGTGTTGCTTTTTTGACTTGTGACATTTTTCAAACACATAATTAAAAGGACTTACGCTCTGCTGTCTCAGGACATCATGCTTTTTGTACTGAGAAATTCATAGTGGGATGGCTCTCAGACAGTTGAGAGGAAAATGTTTCTCTCACTCTGTTCAGACACAGAACCACACCTCTGCTCCTCACCTCCCTCCGCCCCAGCACACACACCTGCTGAACCAGTGTGGAACGGGAACTCCTCTCCCAGCTGGCCTCAAGGGCAGTTTGCCTGGCGGGTCATCCCTGCCCCTGCTTGTCACGGGCCCCTGGGCTGTCCTTAGTTGCCTTTTATTTTTGGAGGTGGGAGGTGGGGGGTGCCTTTTGGTGACTGGAGGAGGTTCAGTCCTGTGGGGAGCTGCCCTCACTGGAGCAGGGTTGAAGTCCTAGGACAATTTTGAGTGTCTCTCACAGGGCTGAGTGCCTTCTCAAAGCCACCAATTACTTGGATTACTGGGTGGCCAGCATTTGTGCTAAGTACTTTTCAAACATCACACTTAATCCCCACAGCGAGCCCATGCCGAGGGTGTTCTGTCTTCCTGGGGTGAAGAATTAGAGGCTTGGCAGGTGTCACCCACCAACAGGTTTGCAGTACTAGTGGCAGAGAGAGTGGTGTTCCGGGGTGCCTTAGCCATGAGAGGGAGACAGCAAGGCTGAGGGGGGATGGGGCTCCACACCTGGCCATGAGCACTTCCTGGAGCTAGAGGGGAGCAGAGGCTGAGGAGTTAGCTGTTTCTAGACAGGGTGGCACCCTGGAGTGAGGGGGTGGGGGTGGGTGCCTGGATGGTCCTGCTTCCAGATGGGGTCTCAGGCTCTTTCCCCAGGGCCTGAGTGATGCCTCCAACAGTCTGAAAGTTTGCCTGGGCCCACACTGAGTCTGGTGACAAAATGGCTAGGCACAGTTCCAGTGGCTTTTACACTGAAGAATTCAGAACATTCAGAAAATGAGGCCTTTTGTCATTGGTGGATGGCTAGAAAGAGTTCATCTCGGGGGGAGGGAGGGGACCCTGAAATCCTTTATATTCATCCTGGTTTTCTAGGGAACCATCCCCTGCATAGATGCCCCAGGCATCTGGGGCTTTTCTGGCAGCTGAAGCTGCTTTCAGAAGGCCAGGATTATTTTCCAGTTGTGGTGAACGTAAGTTCTAGTTCCACCTAAGTCAAAGCCCAGCCCCTTCCTTCCCACCCTTCCCCACTCCAGCCATCTCTAAAAGCAAAAAAAAAAAAAAAACAAACCCGGTTTCCCATTTTAAATTATTTTATTGTATATTAAAAAACCAAATAAAGCAATAACTTTAAAGACCTCACACACACACAGTATAAACACCTGGGTAAGGTTTTGTTCGTGTCCACGTTGACACCGGAACTACCGTTAAAGTGCAAGTTTTGTTTTGTGTTCCTTTGTGCAGTTTCACTCACATGTAAACAAGTCACTTGGCTATGATTTGACCCACGCTCCCCCGCTTAGTTTCGGGAGGGCAGAGGCTCTACCGGCTGTCACGGCAACCCGGAATCACAGACAAGATAATGCCCCGTGGGTCCTGACCCTCAAGCGGGCAGGACGGTTTCTTGAAGCCTAGCAGAGGCTGGGTAACTTCACATCCCTCCCCCACCCCGCGCTCACTCTTAGGTCTTTGAGAAGACAAATCCACCCTTGGCTGGGCCCTCGCCCCCCAAGTTATCGGGGTGGCGGGCCTCAATGGGGGGCCGGGGGTCGGGGAATAGTTCCAGTCTTGGCCAGTTCTCTTTCCTTCTGGAGCAGATGACCGTCCCTTCTCGGTTCAGTGGCGCCTCCCCAATGCTGGGGGCGGATCGCGGGGAGGGGAGACGCCAGTCCGCGCGTTCACGGCCCGGGGCGCACCGGGCCGTTGGATGTGACTTTTAAACAAAAAGGTCCTCCTTAAGTTGTGTCGCCGGCGCGGCGGGGATCCTAGCTGATGACGCAGCGCTCCTTGTCCTTGGCCTGGCTGCCGGCGCTGGCCTTCTCGCGGATGTACATGAGGTCGCTGTGTACGCTGGGCCGCCGCGCGAAGGGTGCCACGATGCCGAAGGCGTCTCCCGGGTCGCCGCCGCCGCCGCCGCTGCCGGCCCGCAGCAGCTTCTTGTTCCGCAGCGCCTTCTTGTGCAGCACGTCGCAGTACTGCACCGAGACCTTGCGGTGCAGGTCCGGGCTCATCTCGCTGGGCAGCTTGGCCATGGCGAAGAGCGCGCGGAACATCTGGTCCAGGCTGCTGTTCTTCTTGGCCGAGATCTCGAAGTAGGCGCAGCGCTGGGGGTCGTCGCCCACCAGCTGCTCGATCTCGCGCTGGTCCACCTCGCGGTAGAAGTCCCGGTCACCCTTGTTGCCGCAGATGACCAGGGGCACGTCCACGTTCTCCTTGGTTTTGTTCTTGAGGCAAGACTTGGTGTCGAGGATCTGCTGCCTGAGCCGCTGCACCTCCTCGAAGGAGTCGCGGTTGTCCAGGCTGAACACCAGGATGAAAACGTCTCCTAGAGGGGGCACAGAGAGCAGAAAAGGAGAAGGTGAGGGTGGCCGCCCAGGGCACAAGTCGGGCTGACTTTGAGGCCGCGCGGGGCGCGCTAGCCTCTCTAAGCGCGAAGCGCACTACTCGGCGCGCGGCAGCCGGACCGGCGCTCGCGGGGCGCCCTGGCCGAGGGTTCCCCGCCCTTCCCTCCCGCGCCTGCCCGGCCCCCGGCTCACCTGTGAGGATGGAGAGGCGCCGCATGGCGGGGAACGGGTGGTTGCCGGACGTGTCGAGGATGTCGAGCTGGTAGACCTCGCCGCGGATGGAGTAGAACTTGCGGTGGAAGTCCTCGATGGTGGGCGTGTAGGCGTCCTCGAAGCGGCCGGTGAGGAAGCGCGACACGATGGCCGTCTTGCCCACCTTGGACGAGCCGAGAATGACCATGCGATAGCAGTTCTTGGCCGGGATACTCAGCTCCGAGTCGCTCGGGCACATCTTCTTGATCATTGCGGCCAGTTTCATTGGGCAGAGGGGCCGCGAGGGCGGGCGCGGGGCCGAGAGAAGGGCGGAGAGCGGCCGAGGGGCGCTGGGGTGGCGCGCAGGGTGAGCGGCCGGAGGGCTCTGCTCGGGCTGGGCGCGGCTTGGGCTCGGGCTTGGGGCTCCGGCTCCGCTCGGGCTGGGATTGGGCTAGGCTGGGCTCGGCTCGGGTTCTCCCAGGATCTAGGCACAGACCGCTTGTTCTGGCTTTGGCGCCCGGCCGCCGCCCTTATATGCAGCCTGCTTGGCTGACCCGCCCCGGCCCTCCCAGCTCGGTGCGTCACGCCCCGCGGGACCAGCCTCCCCCTCACCGGCTCCCAGCCCCGGCGACCTCGCCTCCCGCTGCCCGGCTCCTGCTCTCTGGGCACGGGGGCTGGGGGGAGCAGTCCAGGGTCGGGCTGAGGCTGGAGGCGCTCGGACTCCGCTTTTCCACTGCCGCGGCCTCGGCGGCCGCAGGGGCGTCAGGGTTCTGGTCCCAGCGGTGCCCCTGTCCCTCTGCGACTTCGGGCAAGGACCCCCCTTCCTGCACCTCCCGCGCGCGTGCGCTTACTTTCTTTGGTTCTCAGTTTCCCCAGAGAATAGGACTCTAGTAAGTAACCCAGTAAGCGCAGCAGCGTTTGCTGGGTGCTTGAGCGGACCGTATATTTCATTCCTCAGAGCACAGCCCCAGCCCCAGCCCCAGCCCCAGCCCCCTTCCGCTCCGGTCCCCAGCCGGGCTCTTGTTCCCGGGAGGCGACCGCCGGGCGGACGCGGGGTTTGGGTGCCTCTGGCGCGGAGCTCGGCACCGCGCGCTCGGGCCGCCAGAGGGCAGCAGAGGGCCCGGCCGGCGACCCAGCCGGCAGAGCTGGAACAGAGGCTAGGAGCAGGCGGGTGGGGAGCGGCAGGGATGGAGCAGGGGCCTCAGGGCGCCAGGCTGGGGCCCAGCAGGAGCGGTCCCCAATCCCGCGCTCTGCTGCAGGCCTCAGCCTGCTCCTTTCTCCCAGCCAGAGATGCTCTGTGGCATGGAGGGCTCTGCAGCCAGTGGCCCACCCCCTCCATCATAGCATTTTGGGCTTTTACTGTGCCGCGCGTGGGCCGACGTTCTCATTGTCTAGCTGAGAGAGCTGGAGCTCAAAGCCACAGCGAGCCCAGGAAGGCCCTGGGAGCACAGCACAGCCTCTTACCTTCTCCTGGGCCTCAGTTTTCTCTTCTGGAAGATAGTGATTCTGGTTCTGTGATTAAGGGTGAAAATATGCAAATGCTTTAGGAGGGCGGGGCCTGGTAATAACACTAGCAACAATAACAGTAGTATTGACCCATGGGGCCTGGTGAGGGTACTCTCAAGAGCACACCAGGTTGATCAGTAACCAGGAGTGGGGTGATGTTGCTGAACAGTGGCAACAAGCTATCTGGAGCCAGCTCCTCATCCCTGAGCTCTTGAGGAAGTCACTGCTCCTCAAGGCAAACTGTGTGCTCAGTGTTTTGCTTTGGCCACGTCTGACTTAGGAGAAACCTAGGGAGCCATTAGCTGTCACCACCGGCCCAGCTGTCAGGTGGTGGTGGTCTGCGGGCAGTGCTGTGGGTGCCATACCACCCACCCCATGCCTACCCGCCTCCCTCCCACGCTGGCACTTGCTGTAGGGGCTGCTGCAGGACACTCCTAACTTGTTTCTCAGCCCAGCTTGGCCCCCATCCTGAGTCCCTGCATGTCTCCCAGGCCTCACTCTTACTGTCAGATATTTCAAATGCATGCATCACACAGTGAGCATCCAAGGGCTCATCAGTGGCCCTGGCCTGGCTCTGATTCCTGGTGTCACTTATGCAGCAGTTATCCGACAGGCCAGCTGGGGCTGGAGCCCTGCCATTCTTGGTTCCTGCCCCCATCTGAGGTATGTCTGCCAGAGTCTGGGAGAAGGGGAGAGGGAACTGAGCCCCAGCCCTGGATATAGGGCTGCAGTGGTGTGGGATGTTCACTGCAGAAAGCAGCCAGTTGAGGGTACATGCGGGGGGCTCAGTTAAGGTACGGACCTGAACCACCTTCAGACTGAGCACCGCCTTCCTGTGTCTCCCACAGCGGCACTGCATGGGCAGCCGGGCTCTAACTTGGGATGACTGATGGCCAGGGCTATAGTGAAGGTAGACCCCACACAACCATTGCCTCCTGGGGCTCTAGTCCCAAGAGGGTCCATTTGATATGAGTGGAGGGCCCGAGGGTCAAGGATCACAGCCCAGCTCTCTCCTGGTCAGTGTCCAGGCTGGCCCCTTAAATCAGGAACATGACACTGGCAGGCACTGATCTAGCCTGTGTCCTCAGCCACAGTGATTCCTGGTACCATCTGTGCGTGGCCGTCTGCCCTACGGGTGCTGGGTTGTGAAGACCCAGGCCCACCTGCCATTCCCATTCTCAATGCCCCAGAGCGCCTCCTGTC
This sequence comes from Pongo abelii, assembly GCF_028885655.2. Taxonomy (NCBI): domain Eukaryota; kingdom Metazoa; phylum Chordata; class Mammalia; order Primates; family Hominidae; genus Pongo; species Pongo abelii. The sequence continues at coordinate 18,772,798 of NC_072004.2, read as the reverse complement.
AAGGAGGTGGCCTCTGGGACTTTACTCTCTCAAGCAGCAAACCAACTTCCTTGTTTCCACCCTCGTCTTTTCTTTTAAAAGGGCATCTCTTTCCTTTTATTACAAAAGTAATAAATGCTCCTGGTTTTTTAAAAATCCAAACCATTTCAGAAAGGACCAGAATGAAAGAAGCACTGGGATCAGGGCCTCTCTTGGCCACACCCAGGACAGCCTAGCCACCAATTCTGTGGGGTGGCATCTCCTGATGTCCCCACATGGCCGGACTCCCAACTGCATGAAGGAAGTCTTACCCCGGTGCAGCCTCTGCCACCCAGCTCTTTGTTCATGCAGGTGCCCTTTTTCCTTCTTCTGGGGTTTGCCTGTGTGACTTTATATCAGGCTGTACCCTAGGCTGGCTAATCAGAGTGGCCGGGGAGGACCGGGGGCTGGAAGACAAGCAGGAACAACTCGCAACTCACAGAACCATCCGCCCCCTGGATCCCAGAGTCCCACAGAGAGGGTGAATGTGTACTGGGCTTCCCAGCACTCCCGCCTCCTGGGCCCTGTCAGCCATCGCGGCATCTGATGTCCAGGTTGATCACAGTCCCATGCTGTATGCAATAAATAATTCTGTTTTCTGTGTGTTTGGGGCATGAGACAACAAACAGCGTGTATGAGGCTATGAGCCTGTTTGTAAATAGTATTTACCTGCAGTCCAGTGATTTTCCTGCTTAGAGGGGAGGGAAACTGTTTAAAATATTTGACTAAATGTCGGGGGTGATCTGGGGGTGGGCAGGCGGACCCACCCGCCTGCCCACCAGTCCCAGGCAGGAAATGCCAGCCACACAGCCTCATCTGAGGGCAAAGAGCAATTAGAAGGTTCTTGAGAGCTGGGCCGGAGGAGAATGCTGGGCACCCCGTCAGAGCTTTGCCTGTTGTGGTGTCCTGAGACAGAGTACACACAAGGGCCAGAAGTGGCCACTTCAGGTGACAGGAACCCAGAGCACCCACGGGCCTGGGCACTGCCGTGCTGGCCTGTGCGGCCAGAGCCCATCTCTACCAGCGCCTTGCACAGAGGAGGCCCTGAGGCGCGCTTCTGTCCTGTGTGACCCTGGTACGCCACCTCCTGAAAAGGAGGAAAGGGGCAAATAGAGCTGGCTTTGCATTCCCTCTGACAGGCTCCCCTCATCAAGCTGAGATTTTAACTCTGGTAGATTCCTCATCAGTGATGAGCTCTGTACCCGGCAGAGCAGACCCTTCCAGCAGAAGCCAGCTCAGCCCAAGGCTCCCGGCTCTGCCCCAGGAACAAAGGGTCAGGATGCACGGAGCTTTGCTGCCTGGCTTAGGCCATCCATCAGCAGTACATCCTCAAAGGCTGTGTGTGCAGAGGTGCTGGCGGAGGGAGTGAGCACCTGTGCAAGCAGGAGCAGGACTGAAACACTGGATATGGTCAGACCGGATGCCTCTCATGCCCCTCAAGCCCTGAGACAGATTCTGGATTCTAGAAAGCAAAGAGAAAACCTTGAGGAGCTCCATGGGTGATGAGGGAGGCACTGCCTGAGCACCTGCTTTATACACAAGGCAGTCATGACTATGATGGCCATTTTACACATGAGGGGCCGCAGGGTCAGTGTGTGCAGTGTCCATCTGGCCCAGCCCCACGCCATGCTTTTCCTCCCCGGCCATGGGCTCAAGTATTGCGAGTGGAATTTGAAGAAGTGAACCCCTCTCTCAACCCCAGCACAGCACGTTCCCACAGCCTGGACCTTGCCAGCCTTCAGGGGCCCCTCAGAGGCCGAAAGAATGTGGAACCTCAGGCCGGGCATGGTGGCTCATGCCTGAAATCCCAGCACTTTGGGAGGCCAAGGCGGGCAGATCACATGAGGTCAGGAGTTCGAGACCAGCCTGACCAACCTGATGAAACCCTGTCTCTACTAAAAATACAAAAATTAGCCAGCCATAGTGGCATGCACCAGCACTCCCAGCTACTCTGGAGGCTGAGGCAGGAGAATCACTTGAACCCAGGAGGCGGAGGTTGTAGTGAGCCAAGATCACACCACTGCACTCCAGCCTGGGTGACAGAGTGAGACTCCGTCTCAAAAAATAAATTTAAAACAATTTTTAAAAATAAGGCGGAACGTCAGGCGCATGGCCACGTGGCAGGGAGGCATGTCTACGCTTTCTGACAACCCTCGGATCACCCCACAAGACTGACTCTGCCTCCAGGGGTGGCTGACCCCGCTGGCCCTGGTGGCCTGGGGTTTGGAACAACATGATAGTCCAGGCCCAGCTTCCTGCGAACACACTGGAGCCCAGAGGCCCAACCCCTTGGCCTGCCCCTCGAGGGGCCAGGTGCCCAGGGTTGACACCCTCGGTAGCTCAGTCCTTCAGAGCTACTGCTTTGAGGGCACTGAGACCTTGTTTTTACCTCAGGACCTTTGCATTGCCACTCCCGATGCCCGGAGGCTCTTCCTCCCTCCTGCTTCCTCTTGCAGTTGGGTCTTGGCTCAAATGCCACCTCCTCAGAGAGGCCCACTTGACCACCATGGCGAAAACAGGTCACACTGCCACATGTCCCTTTCAAAATTTCCCGTGTGATGGTTGTCACTGATCATCTTCTGGTTCATACTATTCACACTGCTCCATTTTCTCTTAGGTTTTTAGGATACTAGTTTGAATCATAGAATAATACTGCTTTTCTTTTTTTCTTTTTTTTTTTTTTTTTGAGATGGAGTCTCACTCTGTCACCAGGCTGGAGTGCAGTGGCATGACCTCGGCTCACTGCAACCTCCGCCTCCCGGGTTCAAGCAATTCTCCTGCCTCAGCCTCCCGAGTAGCTGGGACTACAGGCGCCTGCCACCGTGCCCAGCTAGTTTTTTGTATTTTTAGTAGAGACGGGGTTTCACATGTTGACCAGGATGGTCTCGATCTCTTGACCTTGTGGTCTGCCCGCCTCGGCCTCCCAAAGTGCTGGGATTACAGGCCTGAGCCACCACGCCCGGCTGAATAATACTGCTTTTCTAAGTTAGAAATGGTCACATGCAGTATTGGCAACTTTATGTGGTCCAACTTGATATGACTTGGCTATAGTAGGGTGTACAGACGGAAAGTTTACAGCTTGAAGGTTCCCCTCTGTGCACACCTGTGACAGCACCGCATCCAAGCACAGGGCACCTCCAGTTCTGAAAGGCTCCCTTGTGCCCTCACCTGGCTAAGCCACTGCCGACTACACTGGCTTCTGCCACCGTAGATCCATTTTGCCTTTTGTGTCTGGTTTCAATGCATCGTGGGTCCGTGACATCCTTCCACAGGTACCGGCCACTCATTCCTTTCCTTGCTGCAGGGCAGACCATTGCGTGACTAAGCCACGATGTGTGTGTCCACTGTCCCGCTGGCGAATGCTGGGGGTTTCAGGAGGCAGGATGCAGTGGGGATGGGTGTTGCTTGGTGCTCCCAGGCACTTGTGTCTGTGGGGAGACCCAGGATGGAACTGCTGCGTCATATGTGGCCCCCCACCTATGGAAATGCACCATTTCTCCCCAAGGAAACAGTCCAGCCGATCCCAAATGGCAGGACTGCATGAGAGGTGGCCATCCAGGGGGTCCAGAATACACTGACAATTAAAAAAAAAAAATGATCGGGGCTGGGCGCGGTGGCCCACGCCTGTAATCCCAGCACTTTGGGAGGCCAAGGCGGTCAGATCACCTGAGGTCAGGAGTTCAAAAGCAGCCTGGCCAACATGTGAAATCCCATCTCTACCAAAAATACAAAAAATTAGCCAGGCATGGTGGCAGACACCTGTCATCCCAGCTACTCAGGAGCCTGAGGCAAGAGAATCACTTGAAGCTGGGACGTGGAAGTTGCAGTGAGCCAAGATTGCGCCACTGCACTCCAGCCTGGGCAACAAGAGCAAAACTCCGTCTCAAATATAAATAAATAAAAATAAAAATAAAAAATTATCATCAGGTGGGCATGTAAGAAGATGCAGGTACTGTGAAAAACAGGCTGGAAGTTCCTCAGTGGGTCCGTGTGAATTACCATATGACCTAACAATTCCACACCTAGGTATTTGCCCAAAAGCAATGAAAACGTGTCTATACAAAAACTGTCCACAAGTGTTTACAGCAGCATTCTTCACAACAGCCCGAAGGTGGGAGCAACCCAAGTGTCCATTGCCTGATGGATAAACACAGCGTCTCCATCCACACAGTGGGACACTGTTCAGCCGTAAAAATGAAGAGTGCTGAGGCATGGCACTACGCAGCCGAACCTCAAAAACACAGTGCCAAGTGAGAGAAGCCGGACACCAATGGACAAATACCGTGATTCCATTTAAAGGAAGTGTCCGGGAGAGGCAAATCCATAGAGACACAGAGCGGCTTGGTGGCGATTAATGCTGGAGAGGAGTCGGGGGTAACAGCTCAGGGGTACAGGGGTCTCTCTGGGGAGTGACGAAAATGTTTTAATGATTGTGGTGATGCTTGCACAACTCTGTGGATAAACAAAAACTCACAGAACTGTGTGTATGGCTTGTGAATTGTATGTATGGGTGAATTGTATGTATGGCTTGTGAATTATATCTCAGTAAAGATGTTAAAATTATAATAGAAATAAAACCATAAAATTGGCCAGGTGGCAGGACAGTGCGCTCCAGATTGAGAAGCGTCGATCTCACCCCCTGATGAACAGGTACTGGTTCCAGCCCAGCCCTCTCGCGGCACCCGGCAGCCACCTGCCTGTTGCAGAGGGACTCAGGACCTCTCCAGCTCCCCTGGACCCGCCCACCATGGGGGCTACACCCTTTTGTTCCCTCATTCATCCCCAAATCCTGGACATTCTCCCCCTTATGCAACTCTCACGTTCCCTCTTCCCACCTCACACCTCTGTCCAGGGCCCAGCACCATCACCACTGCCCAGAACAACTCTGTAGGGGCCTCCCCACCCTGGGGGCCTCCTCACAGTAGGAGACCCTGTTTCCACCCTGCAGCCAGGGGGAACCTGTCACTTTCCTGCCATACTCCATTTGTTTCTTGGAACCTGAGCCCCTCACCAGGCCTGCCTGTTGCAAGGGACACTCGGGGGCCCTGGACCCTCTCCTGGGTCGGCCCACCGCAGCCGTGGCACATGCTGTTCCCTCAGGCGGGAAGGCTCCTCACCCACCCTACTGCCTCACCTCCTGACACCTGCCTACACCCAGATCTGACTTCAAAACTCACCTCACCAGCGAGAATGATTCCGCAGAGCCTGAGGACGCAGATCGATCACTGCAGCGATGAGATGAAAACATCCCGCCCTGTCCCCATCCTGCAGTGGCTTGTCCCAAGGGGTGGCGTGCCCCTGAGGGCAGGGCACGAAAACCATGCTCATAGCTGAGTGAGTCCCCTGCCCGTGTCATAGAAGGACTAACTCAATATTGTTGGATGGATGGACGGACAGATGGACGGATAGATGGATGGATGAGTGTAAGGGGAGGGGTGTCCTGGTGGAGGGAATGGCGAGGGTAGACGCAGGAGTAAGCCGAGGTGATCTGAACCTGAAGGCATCGCAGGAGCCCAGATGGAGGGAAGGAGGCTGTGGTGGGACAGGCTCTGGGGAGAGAATAAGTCCTGGGCCCCAGGGTTAACGGGCCAAGACTTCCTTCTGAGGACAACAGGGGGTTGAGGGGTGTCCTGACCCCATTTGCATTTGGCAGGGGGTGGTGGTATAAGGGTGAAGCGCAGGGGTGAGTGGGGAGTGAGCAGGAGGTGGGAGCCTTGAGGGGAGGGGCCCACCGGGCTGAGCCAGGCCGGTTGCCAGGGAACCAGGCTTCCTCTGGCTGCACACAGAGCTGGGTGCTGAGTAAGTGGTACCTAAAAATAAAGCCCCCCAGCGGGGGCTGGGACTGATGGGGAGTGGAGGTGGGGAGCAGGGAACTGCCCAGGAACATGAGCAGTGCTCAGGCTGAGCCTTTCTGGCACCTCCCACCCATGGCCTGGATCCCAGGCTGAGCATCCTGGATGGGGAGACAGGGAAGGAGGCCCAGAGAGAGGAGCCAGCACAGCTGAGGGATGGAGGGGCTCTGTGGCCCAGACCCTGAGGGCCACCTGCCTGGGCTGCGGGGCCCAGTCAACTGGGCACCTGGGATAGTGAAGACACAGGTGAGGGTCAGCCTTGCCCAGCAGCCCTAGCACCATCATCCACTCTACCTCCATATGCAGAGTGGGAAGTTGGGGAACCTACCCAGGGCCAGGGGTGAGGGGGCTGGGGCTGGGGCAAGAGGAGTTGAGGGCTAGCAGCCCTGCCTCCACCGTGTGCCCTGGGGGCCAAGGAAGTGGGACAAGAGGCCGTGTGATGAAAGGGTCAGGTTCACTCCTCGGAAGCCCTGTGGCTTCTGACAGCTCTGGCCTGGGGACTCCTGTGCTGGGGGGAGAGTCTCCTTGCACCCGCCTCCAGCCCTCTGGGGAGAGGGCCAGGCTTGCCTGGAAAGCTCAGGAATGCGGCCCGGGAGCCCATCTTGGCGGTGTGAGCATGAAGATCCTGGATTGAGGGCGCTTTGTAAATGTCCATTCAGGCCATGGCTTTGCAGCCCTGAGTGAAAGTAACGGGAGGTCAAGGGAAAGCCGGCCCTCGGCCACTGTCCCTGAGCTTGACTGAGGATCCCTGGAGCTGGAGGAGGGCAGTGATCTGCCTGAGGTCACAGGTGGAAGAGGAGAGGGGCTGGAACAGGTGGAGGCCTCTCCCCGCAGAACCCTGATCCCCACACGGCCTCTGGGAGCCCCTGACTGGCCTTCGGGGCTCACAGAGAGACCCTGAGGGATAATGTTGACCAAAGCTGAAGGGCTGAGGGCCTCCGGCACCCCCAGGAGAATCACCCCAAAGCCCACCAAGCATAGAAGTCCTCGACCTGCCCCAGTCAGGGGGCCTGGAGTCCTGGGGGCTGAGGGGTGACCCTGCCACCAGCAGCAGAACTGGGATGAAGACAGGAAGTAGCGGTATGGGTGCTAGGAGGAGAGGGGAAGGGTGTCCCCTCTGTCTACCTTGGGAGTCCCAGTGGCAATGCCTGAGCCTACACTCCTGGTCACTGTGCCCTGCCTCCTCCAGATGAGGCTTACCCTTGCAGGGCCCACCCCTGCAAGGTGGGTGCCCAGTGTGTGTCCATACAGACACATAGGGTGCCCAGTGAGGCTTACCCTTGCAGGGCCCACCCCTGCAAGGTGGGTGCCCAGTGTGTGTCCATACAGACACATAGGGTGCCCAGTGTGTGTCCAGCTGCTGCTGGTCAGCACAAGGCCATTCTTTTAGGAATGACAGTGTCATCTGCCCAGCTAGACTGGGGTGGCCAAGGACAACATGCCCACACCTCTCCACCCTCACGCTGACGGACACGGGGCTGGATCCTCCAAGGGAAGAGGCAGCAGAGGGGCTGTCTTGGGTGTGCTGGGGCGGGGGTGGGAGCAGGTGACACAAGACACCAAGTCTCCTGGGGATGAAACCATGGCCATGGCCAGGTGAGCCCCTGATGCCTCCTAAGTACCTTACTGGGAGGCTTGGAGAGAGGTGCCCACCCCGCAGCTCTGAGATTTCAAGACAGAAAGGCTGGAGCCAGCCTGGCCCGGGAGCTATTGGACCTGATGTTTGTGCCCCAGGCCTGCTCCTTCTCCACACAGACAGACAGAGGCTGGAGCAGATGTTGGGGTCAGGGTGCCTTTATTGGTGAATGGGAATGTGTGGGTTGGAGCTCAATGGCCATATGTCGGCACATCCAGGGTCCCCAAGGCATCAGGTTCCAAGGCACTGGAGCAGCCCATGCCGGGGGTGAGCCCTGAGCAGCAGGCACCATTCTCGCCCTGCGCAGGGCCTGGCACTTGGGGCAGGCCAGGAGGCTGGCCAGGCCTTCAGCAAAGCTGTTGCAGCTCAATCAGCTCCTCTTGTGGGACCCAGAGGCTTTCTGCCGGTAGATCTCAGCAGTGAAGGGCCTGCCGGGCAGCGGGGAGAGGCTTCAGTCAGCAGGTCCTGTGGGTGACCCACTGCCCGCACCAGAGCTCTGCCTCCATCAGCTTGAGGGTGTCCAGATGGGACCGAGATCCCCTTCATCCCCCAGAGCCGCACTGTAAGCTACCATGGCCGCTCTGACCTGGGAGCCCTGGAGTGGGCCTGGCTGACGGCAGCCTGTCCTGAGCCTGCCCTGGCCACAAGGAAAGGTTCTAGAGGAAGAGACAGGGCCAGTCCGGCAGCCTCGTCCCCACCCACCACAGCCCCTACTCACTCTTCGTATAGGAGGGCCACCATGTAGGTGAGGGCCACCAGCACCGTCAGGAGCAGGCCCGTGGGGCTGGCGTGCCTGCAAGGACAGAGGCAGGTCAGGCCTGGCTGGAGCCAGGGTCTCTCAGGGCCACTGCCCACCTGCCCAGGCTGGCCCTTCCCGCCATGACCCAGGCCCTCCGGCTGACGCTGGGCCACTTGGGCTGACCAAGCCCAGGCAGCAATGCCCCTTCCTGAGTCTGGCTTTTGTGCCAGGACCAGGGTCCCCATCTTCTCGGTCCTGATCCATCTATCATCACCTCCTCCTGCGTGGGAATGAACAGGCCTAGCCACTGGGACTCTTCTGCCAGGCCGGACAGGCTGGGTTCCCTCAGGGTGGGGCCTGCTCACTCTTTCCGGGTCTCCAGCCGCCAGCCCAGAGCTGGGGACGCAGCCCCAGGCAGAAGAGTCCCAGTGGCTAGGGCTGTTCATTCCCGCACAGGAGGAGGTTCTGGGGCAAAGTGCTCCCCTGTCCCCCAGAAACCATGCTCTGAGGAACAAAGGCTGTTTTCTAGAAATGGGTCCAGGGTCCCCCAAAGCCAGTTTGGTCCACCCTGAGTCCCCAGCCCCCGGCCACAGGTGTAGCCCCATGGCCACGCCCTGGGAGGATCTGGCTGTGGGGAAGGGGGCTTAGGAGGTGCCTCCCCACCCAGCCCTCAACACCTAGCCCAGCTTGGGCTCTCCCAGGTGGTGGGACAGCGGCCCCATGCCCAGGAGCCCCGTGGTCACCCTGGCCCAGAGGACGGGAGACCCCAGGCAGAGCATGCAGCAGGCCCAAGGCTGGATGGAGCATCGCCAGGGGCTCTCTGCTGGTGACCAGCTCCTGACCCCGCCACACCAGTAAGCAGCGGCAGCTCGTCAGTGACGGCACCAAGGAGCCCGGGCGCAGCTGCTTTGGGTTTCCAGAAATAGCTGCCGTCAAGCTGTCCCCCAATCTATTTCTATAGTTACCTCTGATCCCACAGCTCCCGCAGGCGCTGGGCTGCTGCCGGGGAGGAGGGAGGGAGGGAGGAAGAGAGGGAGGGGAGGGAGGAAAGGAGCTGCCTGGCGGGCACAGAGGGTGCATGGGCAGGCCTGGGCCAGGGGCTGTGCCCTCCTTGGCTGCCCTGTGCCAAGCTGCCCCCTCCCCAGCCAAACCATCACAAGAACCCCAGGCAGGGCTGGATCAAGGTGAGGGCTGGAGGACACCTGTGGCCCCTGTGGGGACCCTCTGCCCTGCCCACTGCCTTCTGCCCCTGGACCTCACACTGGTCTGCCTGTCTGGGAGCTGCAGGAGGCAGGGAAGATGTAAGGACAGCAAAGATCCAAGCCCAGGCTCCAACCCGAGGCCTGGCATCCAGCAGCGACCCCATTGTGGGCGCCGAGGGGGACAGGAGCCCCTGCTTGCACAACACAAAGCAGGAGGCCCACCTGTCCCTCACAGCCAGGCCACCGCCTCTGCCATCTGTCCCCTGGCATCGGGCTCACTGCCACACGGCCTGCTGGGGTCCTACATGCTGGGGAGCTCACACACCTGGAAGGCCCATCTCTGGGGCCCTGGCAGGTGAGAGACAGATGGGCCGTGGGAGGCCTGTGGGGGTCCCCGCTGTGTCAGCGTCTCGCCAGGTAATGGCTCATCTCTAATGAGCTCCTGGACCATTGATGCCATCTCTCAGCACACTGCGTGACTGATGTCCTCTGGAGGCGGCTTGTGCGTCCCCCAGAGCCCTGGCCTGGTGGCCCCGAGCCCAACAGTGACTCTCACTCCAGGGCACAAGGCACTGCTGGGGACACTAAGCCACTGGGGAGGCACCGAAGGTGGGGCGGTTAGGGAGGGATTCCTGCAGGAGGGGACACCTCACGCTGGGTTTGGAAGGACTGACAAGGGGCATAAGTGGGAGGGTTCTAGGTGAGGGAACAGTGCGTAAGTGCATACATGCATGTGTTTGTGCACACAGAGGAGAGAGGGGGCCAGGTGTGTTGGGAACCCTAAGCCTGCAGGGACAACCTGGGTGGGGGGGATTGTTTGAGTTTGGGCTCATCCTGTGGCCCCAGTGGGGGTGCTCCATGGCCGGTGAGCCTGGGGGCACATAGTCTGGGCCTCAGGAACGCACTGCCCGAGTCCGGGCAGAGGGGCCAGGCTAGAAGGCAGGTAGGACGTGTCCCTGGGGACTGCCTGGCCTGGACGTGGCGTGGGGGTAGGGTGGGTCCCAGCCAGACCCACAGCCCCCCCTTCTAGCTTCTGCTGTCTCCAACCCCATCTGCTACGGTCCCAGCTGCTGAAGGTGGGGAGCCAGGAGGCAACATCTTGCACTTGACATTCATCGTTTACGATTCACTCCTTTGGGATCCTCAGGTCTTGGGGAGAACCTGTAAATTCTAGGCCAGTGATTTTCAAGTGTTAAACAAAAGCAGTGGAACACTGTCTGCCAAAAAACCTTCTATGGAAGAAAATGGCTAAAATAGAACTGCCGGGTGGGGGCTGGGTGTGAAGCCGAGGGCAGCTCCCGCTGTGCCATCCTTGACCGCAGGTCCTCTGACTCCCCTGGGGGAGCACATCTCCACACCTTGTCAGTACCCGTACCTGGCTGAGGCCGACAGCAGTTCTAGGCTTCCCTTATGGCATGGGGCCCCCTCTGTGGGAAGGGGTATCTGCCACATGGGCAGAGGCTATGGGGGCACAGGGAGTTCTGCCAGCTGCAGGTGAGCTGGGCCCTGGCGGCTCTGGCTGACCCCTCCTGCGGGGAAGATGGGTCGGGTGGTCCCAGCCCTGATGTCCCAGCACAGGGGTCTGCAAACTAGGGCCTACGGGCCAAGAATGCTTGTTACATTTTTAAATGGTTAAAAGCAAAGGATCAAAAGAATGTTTCATGACACATGAAAAAGATCTGAAATTTAGGCTTCAGTGTCTGTAAGTGGAGCTGTGCTGGTGCCGAATACGCGCATCCGTTTTCCTGCGTCTGCAGCTGTTTTGTGTGGCAGGACCAGGGTTCAGCAGCTGTGACCTGCCTGCAGCCTTTGAGCCTCCACACTCCAGCCCTCTTGGAGAAGCTGGCCACCCTGTTCTGGGATGTTGTTTCTGTTACCATAGATAAGACGCTTCTGAGAAAGGGAGAACCAGGGCACCTAGGCCCCCACAAATGACATGTTCTTCCTTTCTCTCTCTCCAGGGGCCCTGGCCCCAGCGTCCTGAGCTGCACCAGCTCCTCTCCGGCAGGTGGCCAGCAGGGCAGAGGGGCGGCAAGCCTGGTACTCACATGATAGCCCAGCCCAGGTAGTTGGCTGTGCTTCCCCAGTACATGGGGTTGTCCAGGATGTTGAAGGGGAACATGGTCACTCTTGCCTCCTTGAGGATCCCGAAGTAATCACCTGTGGATGAGGCAAGGCAGGGTCCCTCGGCTATTCATCAGCCCTGGCCACACCATCACTGAGGGAGGCCCCAGAGCGGGCTGTGGCGAGACCTGCCGGTGAGACAGGGCCCTGCCCTCCAGAAGGCTCCAGGGAGTTCAACAACGGGCAGAGTCAGAGGGACCCAACAGGCACGCAGACAGCAGAGGGCGTGGGGCCCAAGGACTGAGGTGCTGAGCACCGCCCCTGCCCCACTGCTCCTCTTCTCGAGCACTCTGACCCAGCCACGCTGGCCTTCCTCTTCTTCCTGGCTCTGCACATGCTGTTCCCTCCCCTGCGATGCCTTTCCCTGCTCTCTGTATAGAGAGCGCCTTTCCTCCTCAGGCCCTTCGCCCTCTGCTCATGGCACCTCTTTATGCAGACTCTTCCTCTTCCTGTCCTACCTCCTGCTCTTCCTTGCTCTGGTGAGTTCCTCTCCCTCTAGGGGCCTCAGCTGGTTGCTAAGGGCTGCTCTGCTCCACACCCCAGGCTGTGTGGCTCTGGCACCAGGGCCTGGCCACAGCACACACCTCCCGTCGCTCTGGGAGGTCAGCCCTGGTATTATTGTTTTCTCACTCAGCTGCCCAGAGGAGCTAGACCCAGTGGAGAGAGGGTGACTATTGAACAGCCTGTTCCAGACAGGCCAGCCATGCACCCGTCAGCCGCACAGCCACAAGGCATCCCCCGGTAGGGCTGCTCTGAGCCGTAGGGAGTGGCTGGGGTCACAGTCAGTGTCTGTCCCAGGCCCACAGAGGACGGTCCCACTGGACACAGAGTAACCGCTCCATAAAGGGTGTGGCATCGTTCCTCCCAGCCTTCTGTCCCCAGAAACCCCTCATTTGTCTCTCCTCCAGGGGGACAATGGAGCGTCATCCGAGGCGGAAAGTAGGGCAGCTGCCTGACAATGGGCAGCATGGGCAGGAGGGGTCTGGGAGCTTCATCACCATCTGGGGACACGGGGCAGGGCCCAGGACCACTGGAAAGTTCTTTCTTCCCAGGAAGCAGGAAGTGGGGCAGCGGGGTGTGCGTAGATGGCACAGAAACCCAATTCGAGCTGAGTCACAGCAGGAAGTGACCACCTTTGCCTACATCCCACGCTGCTGGTCCTCGGCGTTTCTAGGCCATATCTACTGGCAGGGCCACCGGGAGGCTGTGGCCACTGGTGCTTGCAGGCTCCTTCCCTCCCTCTGACTGTCCAGGACCCCCAGCTTGTTCTTCCACTGCCGAGGGGCTCCACCCACCATCCTGGCTCTCCTTACGCTGCCTGCAGCCCTCCCTGTCCAGATCCACCTGAGCACTGGCCACTGGAGGGCCCCTGCCGCTGGTCTCCCACAGGACCTGATTGTACAGCCCGGAGCCCCCCTTCCCATGTGGCCCTCACTGCCCTCACATCCTGGAAGGGCCCCTCCACAGCTCCTCTTGAGCCCCACCTCTCATCCTGGCTCCATCAGTCCAACCTCTTCCTTGCTGGGACCCCCTCTATGGCTCCCACCTCTCTGGGGATGGAGCCTCAGCCGCTTGCATGGCCTTCAAGGCCTCGGCTCATCCTCCAGCCCTGTCCCAGCCGACAGCACCTGTGCGGCCAGTCCAGCTGCTCCCCACCTCCAGCTGCCCGCTCCTCTGCCCTCAACCTCCCTCTCCTTGCACCAAGGCTTTTTCCCCTTTCCTACCTGCCTGCACCTGCCCCCACCTGGCAGATCCAGACGCTCCTGGCTGCCGACCCCCTGCCTGGACCAAACTCCCTACAGTGCCTGCCTGAGCAGGAAGCACTGAACTGCCTGTGGGTGCCCCCCACAGTCCCAGAGAGGCCTGGCCATGGGCGATCCAGAATGCTGCACCCACAGATGCCACTTCCTCCCTCGGGGGGACCCCTACTGGCGAGCACAAGCTCCTTGAGAACTTGGAGTGCCCTGTGACAGCCCATGGTGCCCTGGGGGCTGGGCCCAAGGAGCTGCAGCTGGCATCTAAGGATGGGGATGGCAGGCAGGCCCGGGAGCTCCTCAGGACACCGTTGGTCCCAGGAGACCACTGAGGCCACTGAAGCTGAGTGACTTGCCAAGCTCCCGCACTGGCCAGGGCTGACGGGGAGGAAGATGTGGGCCTTCCCACCCATGACGGAGAGCGGGCAATGTGGCCAGCTGGACCAACACCCTGCTCACTGGGAGGGGCTCCCCTTGGACAGGGACTGCCTCCTTCTGTCCTTCCAGGTTGTGAAGGTCCCCTCTTGTCCCCCACCCCTGCCCCCATCTCCCCTCCCACCCGGACCTCTACTGCCTTTCCCATGGCTGCTTTTCTTTCCCAGCTTCCAAGGAGCTGGAAGTTGCTGCCATCATGAGGGTCATTGGTGGGCGTCTAGCCAGGCCAGCACTGGGCTCACAGCCTGAAAGCACCTCAGCCACAGGCAGAGGGAAATGGAGAAGGGATAAGGTGCCTCTACCCCTCACCCCTCCCCAGACCTACGCCAGCCCTGCCTGCGGCCAAACACGACACAAACCACAATCCTGCCTGGCCTGAGAGCCATGCATGCTGGGAGCTGCCAGGGAGGTGGCTGACTCACCACCACCTCAGGCTTCTGTGCAACAGGGCCTGAGAGTCTTCTGCAAGGGGGAGCTGGTACTGGAGCTGGACTCAGGGAGTCCTGCACCCGGCCCGGGCCGCAGAACGGGCATTCAGTACATCTTCATTAGCTGGAGAGAAGCAGCAGAAGCTGCCTTCACTCCCCAGGAGGCAGCCACTCAGCACGCTGGGGTAAGAGGAGCTGTTGGAGCCCAGCCTCATGTTCTAACCATGGACAAGCCAGGCCTGGAGGAGGGAAGACGCCCCGATGGAGTGGGGCCCCCAGCATTCCCACTGATGTCACGGATAGCAGGGCGGCAGCCACCTGGCCCTGCACCTCCCTGGGGCTCCAGTGGGCCTGCTCAGGGTCACCCCAGCCCTCAGGGTCTTACCTAGGAAAGTTCCAGTGAACCCCAGTGCAAAGAAGCTGGAGAGCACAAGCACGACGCCCAGTCCCAGGAGCGCGAGTCCCAGGCTGTAGGCCGCAGGGGTGTCCAGGCTTTCCATCCTGGGCTGGCTCAGCATGGCCTGCGTGAAGCTGTGGGCAGGGGATGGAGAGGGAGGACGTCATGGCCAGGCAGGAGGCCGACCTCATCTTCTCGCCCTCTCCCCAGGGACCCTTAGAGAGTAGCCAGCCCAGGGCTGCCAGGCCAGGCAGGCAGCAGGTGGGGTCCGGTCCACCTGGGAGGTGGGTGACAGTAACAGGGAGGGGCCCAGGCCTGCCAGATTTTTAAATTTTTTCAAGAGAAGCCAGAAATCCTGACTCGTATGTGAAATATCCTAATTTTTAGAAATAGACAATTCATGAAAACCACTTTAGACCCTGCATGTGAGCAGGCTGGATTCAGCCCGAAGGCCACCAGCTTGCAAACTCTCATCCTGTCCAATGAGCAACTCATACTATGGAGGAAAGTGAGGCTCAGGAAAGATGCAGGTGCCAGGTTGCAGGGCAGGCCCAGGTGTCCCATTCCCCAACAGACTCAGTGCCCTGAGGCCCGGGGCGTGCTCTGTGCTAGGAATTGCACTTCCACAGCCCCTGCGGGTCTGGCCATATCCTGGGTGGCTTGACTTGCCTTTAAAGGCACTTTGGGCGCCCTTAATGTCCTCCTCCACACCTGAATTCCCCCACTAGGCTCCCTTTGGGGCCAAACCACTGAAGGCCTTGTTAAAAGGTAGTAGGGGCCAGGCGTGGTGGCTCACGCCTGTAATCCCAGCACTTTGGGAGGCCGAGGCGGGCGGGTCACCTGAGGTCAGGAGTTCGAGACCAGCCTGGCCAACATGATGAAACCCTGTCTCTACCCAAAATACAAAAATTAGCTGGGTGTGGTGGTGGGCACCTGGAATCCCAGCTACTCGAGAGGCTGGGGCACAAGAATCGCTTGAACCCAGGAGGTGGAGTTTGCACACCACTGCACTCCAGCCTGGGCAATAGAGCGAGACTTAGTATCAAAAGAAAAAAGAAAAAAAAAAGGCAGTGGCATGACCAAAAGGGGGTGACTATGATAGCAGTGGGTCTAGAGGCTCAGGTTCTCCAGTTGGCTCCGGAGGACTGAGGGCCTAGTGCAGGGAGGGCACAGGGGCTAGGCATGTGCTGATGTACCCGGGCCTCATCACAGGGGAGCAGGCACTGGTGGGAAGGGGGCCCTGGGTGCTAGAAGAAAGGCACACTCACAGGAAAGGCTGTGTGTGGGAGCACGGGCATATGTGACCATCCATCCATCTGTCCAGCTATCCATCCTTCCATCCATCAATGTATCCTCTATCTGCCCACACAACCATCCATCCGTCCACCATGAAGTATCTTTGTTTGCTAGGCCCTTTCAAGCAGATTGAAGCCCCCATCTTCATCCACTCATTCCATTCATTGGTGAATTCAGATTGTTGTGAAACTCCTTATGCTGAGCTAAGGACATACAGACATGTCTTTATGCCTCCCTGGAACTCCTTCCTCCAGCTTGACTGGGAGCTCTTGGGGAACAGAAGCTGCTCCTCCGTCCCTGCGTATCCCCCCAGCACTTGGCCCAGGCCACAGAACGGATGTTTAGTGCATATTCATCAACTGGAGAGAAGCAGCAGCCGCTCCTTCCTTCTCCTCCCATCCCCAAGAGCAGAGAAGGAGCCAGGGAGAAAGGGAGAAGGGTCTGTGGACAAAGCCACCAGGACCCGGTGGCAGAGGCGGGCACACCGACCTGTCAAACAGTGGCATTCGGGTGTCAGGGCAAACCCACTGCCGGTCATGCTGCCCACACCCCCAGCTCTCCACCCACCAGTGCCCTGCCCCGATCCTGCTGCTGCCCGGGCTCAGGGTCACCCCGCAGCTCCAGGCCAAGCCTCTGGGATTGGCTCAGGGTCACGGGCTGCCATGGAATCAGGTGGCCACATGCACACCCAGTGTGGTGCCACGATCCAGGCACACCTTCTCCCCTGCCTGGCACCCTCCACTCTCCTGCCTGCAGATGGTGGAGTGGGAGGGAAAGGAAGGGTGCCGGCCCTGCTCAGGAGCATGGCTCCCCTGCAAGCATCTGGCTCCTTGGCTGCCACTGCAGTGGGGACCAGAAAACAGACAGGGGTTGGGAGGGGTGAACAGGGGAGAGCATTCCAGAAAGAGGAAATAGCAGGGAGGGGTGCCTTAGAGTCTGGGGCAGGGCGTGGAGCAGGGAAGGTGCAGGCCTCGGCCCGGCAGGGTTTGGAATGCACTCTGCCTGCGGTGGAAAATGCAGAACCAGGGAGACCCATCCAGGTGCTGCAATAGGGGGTGGGCGCAGAGGCCAGGCCTGAGGACGCTGGAGGGTCACTCTGGAGGGAGACTCTGTCGCTCTTACCCGCTCCTGCGGAGACCCGAGCCAGGGCCTGGGTCCACACCCCACGCTCAGGGTTCCTCTGCCAGAATTCATCTGCATCACACAAGCAGGCAGCAGATGAAAGGGAACTTCCTCCCTCTGGTGTGGCCCAAAAGCCCAGCTTGTTGAGGGCCCAGCTTCCCTGGGGGCATGGCTCAACAGGCAAATCAGATCTGCTTGGAAGCAGACTCCTGATGAAGGGCAGATCTGGGGCCAGGCAGTGGGTGGGAGAGGCCCCAGATTTGCCCCAGACCTGACCCTCAGTCCCCCAGATGCTCCTCCGCCTACGGCCCCAGTCCTGGGGCCTTTCCTTTCCTTTCTCTGAGAAGACAGCCTGGGCTGGCTCCTGGCACAATGCTCTCTGGGTCATTTGCTCAGAGTCAGCAGAGGAACTGGGCTGAGCTCCTCCCTGGCGTTCTCACCAAGTGGCCCCTTACCCAGGCAAATACACTCTGATTCTAGATTTCAGGTTTACTGGATCTCATGGCCCGAATTAGGCAATCGACAGTGTTCTAGCTCCTCCATTAAGCCAGGAAAGCACAGTCCGTCCATTCCACAGGGAAATTAGTGGATGGATGAGTAGCTCTGTGACCCACAAGCTCCCTAACAGAATGAGGTAATATAGGACGCAATTTCCCTTGGAAGTATTCCGCACTAGGGGTGGGCAACGGAGACTCATTCATTTGCCTTGGGTTCTATTTTTAAGACCAGGATTGAACCTTCAGTCATTAACGTGATTTGAGGCTGTCTGCACTCTGCTCCCATAAAATCCCGGAAACCTTGGGGTGGAGGTGGGGAGGGGGTATCTCTGCCCTCAGTGTCCCCACCCTGTCCCCAGCTGGCAGTCCTGGGCCACACACCAGGCCACAGGCACACGGCCCCACCTGGGACAGCCCTGTCCCATTTCTATCTGCAGCCGACCAGAAACACTTCCCTGACTTTGATCATCCTGGGGTGTCTCCGCAACATCGTCCACATCCACGTGTGGCCTGAGTGCTGTGTACTTCACATCCTTCACCCCAGGCTTGGAGTGACTCTCTTTCCACTCCATGTCAGCTACACAACGCTAGCCATGAAATGAGTCGTCTGATGGGCTCATTTCTTTTCAAAGACATATTAAAATAAGCATGTAACTACTAAAACGAAAAAATGTTCATCTATGCAACCCCTGAAACCATCAAGGGGCTTGAATTTCAGGCTTTGACGCTGAACTAACTCTGAGCATTTGAATAATGTCACCTTTCCAAAGTGTTTCCAAAAC